>NC_092393.1:46078737-46391351 GCF_030028105.1 Mobula birostris | reverse complement strand
GTAAAATACACATCAAATGATTCTTCTTGTCATTTGTTTCAGCAGATCATATATTATACGTAGTTCTTATTTAAATGAATTTGGATGAAAATATTTACAGTGTGGCTCATAGAATTCTACCGGGTCACATGGGAGGCAACTAAATTCCAAACTGTGGATCAACTTGCAAGTTGTGCTAAAATATATGATAATCTGAATGCAAAAGCAAAGGTCAGGAGTTGAACCATAGACTGAAATGACCTATGAACTCACATTTGGTGCTACGTTTACACTACCAGGCTGATGAAGCACTCAATATAATTTTGACATTCTGGCACCTCCTAGGACTGGGAGAAGGGAAAATGGGATACTTGTTAGATCAATGTCGGCAGATATTATTGCAATGGCCATTTGTCAATACCAAAGTAAGAGGAAAGATGCCTGGATACAAATGTAATATTTATATCAATCCAATAATATTCATAGATAATGCTAGTACACAAAAACACTACAAAATATATTAGGATCATTCTTCCTCAACTCTGCACTGGTTATTTCCATGTACAGTTTGTATTGTCCATTTACTGCACACTTCTACAATCATTTGGTGGCTATAATTCTCTCTTTTTATGCATGGTACTATTTTCTTTTTAAACCAATTCTGTACTGCGACGTGTTTTGCTCACATTCTCTATATCACAATTGTTTTCACAAACTATCTTCTTATTCCTACTTATTCATCCACCATCTTAATTACAGCGTTATTTTCCATAACTCTCTGACATTCTCTCTCCCTCCGCTCCCTCTCCCCTCCCCTCCCTCCCTCTCACACTCACTCTCTCTCTCTTCACTCTCTCTCTCTCTCTCTCTCTCTCTCTCACAGCCCCCCCCCCCCACCCCGCTCCATTTATCCATTTATTTTATTATCCTCTCAGTTTTGGCACCATTTTCCAGCATCTGGTTTCTTTCCTGAGATTTACAAGCTTCGGGTCAGCTTGCTAAACACTTCGGTCTGAACTGTCCCAGCAGCTGCCAGCGCTCTTCTCTGTTTTATCTACAGTATATTCTATATTATAATTGGGTTTACAAAGAATAGGAGCGATGAAAGTTGACTTCAAAGTCATAGGTGATGATAATCAGTTTTGAAAATCCTGAGCAACCAATACATTCCCTTCAGTTCAGATGACACAGGGAGCAATTTAGCAAAACCAAAGATTTATAATAGGATTTTCTTCGACGGAAATAATTGCTTTATCTCAGGAGAGATTGGAGACAATTTAAATCTGCTGATATCAGTGTTAACTGAGTGCTAAATAGACTGGGTAGCCTTTTGTCCTCAGAACACCTGCATAAGGACCACCGCTGGACAGCTGAAGCACCAATCATTTTCATACAGCAGTCCCCTTAGAATATTCAAAGTGAGATCCAATAGAAGTAAAGGACCAATATTATCATTTAATTTAGTATTCTCTGAAACAAATACTGTACTGTTCTGACTAGTTTCAGAGTTGAAAGTGCTTAAGAGGATCTGGAAGGCAAGTTTCACATGTACTACGAGACAACCGGTATCAGTGGGGAAAGAATTGTTAATCTTTCATTATGATGACCTTTTGTCAGACTATTTTCAGCATTGTTTGCTTCAACTTTGTGTTTTCATCACCCATCTCACTTGCTTACAAATTTGCATCTCATATTCATGGGGCCAAGCATAGCAGGAAAGTTTCTTTGGTTCATTGATCTGATTTGCAAAGAGCCTGGACCGCAGCTCTTTGCTCCCCCGAAGACAAACCATTCCCATTGAATTCTAATGCACCAAGCGCACACTAATAATACACAGAATTAGCTGATCAACTCAAGAGGTGGCTTGACATTTGCAAAAATTCAGGAGCATCTCATTCTATAAGCAGGCAGAGGGATGTGAAAGGGTTAAAGACAACAGAAGAATGGGCAATTTATTAGGCCAAACGGAGGCATCCTGAAATTTTACTTCGGTTGACCGTTATGTCACCGGTGGTAATCTTCAGGCACATACTTTGTCAAAACAATGAGAAGATCGTTATTTAATTGGGCCATCACTTAGAAAATGCAGGGAAGTCTTAACCTTAACTTAACCTAAAATTAGCACCACATAGAGTGTGGTCATAAATTGATGAACATGACCTATCCTGCCCTCTGCTGCCAGATTAAGAGCTGATAGCTCTCCAAAGCTCCCACTGCGGGCTCTTGTCCCCTGTGACACTAAACAGTTGCCTCACCCAGCTAGGTTTCAATGTTTGAACAAATGGGTGGGAATGCCTTCAAATGAATTTATCTAAAGTACCTTCCCAAAATGTTACAGATTAAAAAAATATATTTTATCAGCTAGGGTGCCGACTAGAAGGATGTAGGCATTCCAGAAAGATTACTACGTTAGGTGTTTAAGTCGCTGCCCCATTAGACTTGCCTGTGGAAAGTGCACTGATCTGATAGATAGCTGGATTTAAAGTAGATCTAATCTGTGAAAATAATCAGATACAAAGGTACTGAAAGAGAAACATCAGTGGTTGATGCCACCAGCAAAGTTGCATTATGCTTATGCATGCTGCCTGTCTCACTAGATTTTATATGCGTCATCCAATGAGAAAACCTCATGAATATTAAATATTCTTCCAAGAATCATTAGATTAATATACTTATGAAATAATAAAAGCTTTGGAAACGTGTTTGCACCTTTCAAATTTCACAAAAATTAAGTCTGTGTTATGATTACAAGGGAAACTATGAGTGTTCATTATTTGCATAATGCCATCAAGACAGACATGTTAGATGATTAAGACTGTTTTGGCTGCTGAAGGTATAAAGAGAACATTTATACTTCACTTTCTCCATTTTCAATGTCTCAATCAAATTCAGTATGCAAACTGCTTGTCCCAAGTGTATCACAGTATTATAGTCACAAATTATTTCTTCTGATCCCTCACATCTTGACTCTGTACTCACTTAGTTTTTAAAAGAACAATTAATTCAGCACAAGCTTCAGCTCCAAGAGGGAAGACAACCGTTGCTTGGCTTAGATTCAAGCAACCTCTGGTTCAACCACATACTTCTTCCAATCTGAACCTTGCAATTATACAAAATTTCACAAATTAATCACAGCAAACATTTGGAAACCTTGTGAGTCACACACTGAGGTGCCCAGAGGACTGAAGATCTACTGCCACATCTCAACAGTTTGCAGGTCAGTTTATAAGAACCCAGATGGAGAAAGCAATCTTATTGTTAATAGAAATGAAGAATCTTGTTATTGCCAGTAAAGATTTATTTCTGTCTTTCCAAGTGACCACGTTTCAGAGCTGTCCTCATGCTCAGGAAACAGGGCAGGTCAAGTCAATTAAATGAGGAGTCAGAATGGCAATATCACCACCTGGGACAAAACTCGCTGGAATTCAGAAGAATGAGAGGGGTTCTTATAGAAACATATAAAACAGATAGATAAGACAGAGGCAGGAAAGTTGCTCCCACTGGAAAGTGAGACTAGAATGAGGGGACATAGCCCCATGATTCAGCGGAGTATATATAGAATGGAGATGAGAAGAAACGTTTTCTCAGAGTAGTGAATCTGTGTCATTTTCTGCCCAGGGAAGCAGTAAAGGCTAACTCATTAAATATATTTAAGACACAGTTGGATAGATTGTTGCATAGCAGGGGAATTAACGGTTATGGGGAAAAAGCAGGAAAGCAGGTAGATGGAGCTGAGTCTACTGCCTGATCAGCCATGATCTTATTGAATGGCAGACCAGGTTCAACGGGCCAGATGGCCGACTCCGTCTGCTATTTCCTTATGTTTCTTATGTTATGTAACAGCTCAATCTTCCTGTTGTGCAAATGTTGACCGCTGTTCATACCTGTGAAAATCTCATGTCATTTCCAATACAGCCAATATTTCTCTACTCAAAGCTTCTGACTATCTGCAGTCCGTCCTCACTAGACCAGGGAAATGCCATATACGGGAAGTACTGTCTTTAAAATAGCTGTGCAGCATATTGGTGCATCAATTGGAGCGAATGCTATGCAGCTCCTCTGATCTGGATGTGATAGCGACCGCGGGCAGTGTCTGTCTGGAATTTGAATGTTCTCCCTTTGAAGATGTTAATCTCCACTTGGCTGCTAACAAGCCTTCCTACATCCCAAAGTCGTGTTGTAAGGTTAATTGGCCACTATAATTTGCCTCTGGTGTAGGTAGGTGTGGTAAACCATGCATATAGGTTGTAACTGGGTTACCTGTCCGGACACGCCCCTCTGCTGACTGCTCCTGTAGCTCCTCCCACAGAACCCTGAATAAAGGCGATTGTGCCACTGCTCCTCCCTCAGTCCGGGACAGACATATAGCATGGACGTGGATCCATTCCTTAAAATTACTGTTAATAAAATTGATGCACTATCAATTACCCCAAAAGACTGGAAGTAGAGTAAATACTGAAAGGCTTTTATTAACAGTAAAATGGATCCACGTCCATGCTGAGTATCTGCCCTAGACTGAGGGAGGAGCAGTGACACAATCGCCTTTATTCAGGGGTCTGTGGGAGGAGCCACAGGAGCAGTCAGCAGAGGGGCGTGTCCAGACAGGTAACCCAGTTACAACATATATACATGGTTTACCACAGTAGGGTGGGTGACAGAAAAAAAGGGAATATGTGTCTGAGAGAATAGAATAGATGTGATATAGAATCTAGAACTATAGAGCACAATATGGGCCCTTAAGCCTACAGTGCTGTGCCAACCATTACCCCAGTCCAAAATCAATCGAACCCTTCCCTTCCACATTTCCAGTTCTGGTCGCCTCACTATAGGAAGGATGTGGACGCATTGGAAAGGGTACAGAGGAGATTTACCAGGATGCTGCCTGGTTTAGAGAGTATGCATTATGATCAGAGATTAAGAGAGCTAGGGCTTTACTCTTTGGAGAGAGGGAGGATGAGAGGAGACATGATAGAGGTGTACAAGATAATAAGAGGAATAGATAGAGTGGATAGCCAGCGCCTCTTCCCCTGGGCACCACTGCTCAATACAAGAGGACATGGCTTTAAGGTAAGGGGTGGGAAGTTCAAGGGGGATATTAGAGGAAGGTTTTTAACTCAGAGAGTGGTTAGTGCATGGAATGCACTGCCTGAGTCAGTGGTGGAGGCAGATACACTCGTGAAGTTTAAAAGACTACTAGACAGGTATATGGAGGAATTTAAGGTGGGGATTATATGGGAGGGAGGGCTTGAGGGTCGGCACAACTTTTGGCCAAAGGGCCTGTAATGTGCTGTACTATTCTATGTTCTATGTTCTATGTTCTACAGTCCTCCATTTTTCTTTCATCTATGTGCCTATCTAAGAGTCCCTTAAATATCCCTAATGTATCTCCCTCTGCCACGACTTCTAGGAGCATGTTTCTCGCAACTGCCACTCTCTGTGTAAAACACCTGCCTCTGACGTCCCCCCATACTCTCTTTCCAATGCCTTAGAGTTCTACTCCCTTCTATTAGCCATTTCAGCCCTGAGAAAAGTTCTCTGTCTGTCCGCTTGATCTATGCCTCTTATCATCTCGCACATCTGTAACATCATATGATTATGAAGGAAATGATTTGAGAGATGGTATGGACTCAAATGGCCTTTTACATGGAGATATGAGTGAATGCTCCTGAGGTCTATCTGTTTCCTTGGGTAAATATAAAAGATTGTGAGACACTGTTTTGGAGAGAAGAGGATTATCCCCAAAATCCCGGCCAATATTTATCCTAGAACCAACATTTAACTGAAAATATCTGAAAATCTGTCCATTAGCGTTGTTTGTGGGGGCTTGCTATGCAAAAATTAGCTGCCACCTAATCTGCATTGCAATGATGACTACACTTAAAATTAAATTATAAAGTGTCAGCGGAACATTATGGTAAGAAAAAGAAATATACAGTACTGTGTAAAAGTCTTATGCACATATATATAGATAGGGTGCCTCAGACTTTTGCACAGTACTGTACTGTAGTAATTTTATGTATTACACTGTACTGCTGCTTCTGCTGCTGCAAAAATAAGTTCTGTAACATTTGTGAGTGTAATAAACCTGATTCTGATATGGGTCTCTATCGTGGATTGAGAGCAGGAAGGGGACAGGCAGAAGGGAAGGGTGAGAGCAGGGAGCAGGATGCACCATTGAGACATTCTGTAATGATCAATAAATGAATTGTTTAGAATCAAGTGACCTTGCTTAGTGTCACAGGGCTGGGTGGGTCTGCACCCACCCCACCCCCAGCCCGGAACTCCTTCTCTGCCACCTGCCCTACACCCCTCCTGTGGTGCTCCATCCTCACCATTCCCAACATCCTCTGCTCCTGCTAGTTTTACAAACTCGCTCTCCACTCCACGTTAATAAATACAGCACTGTGCAAAAGTTTTAAGCACACTAGTGTGCCTGAGACTTTTGCACAGTACTGTGTTGTATTTTGAGGAATAAGCAAGAAATTTAAAGTGAGGTGGAAGAAAAGAAAGAGTCAGAATAAAAGCTGAACAATAAATAGAAATTATAAGAAAAGAGCAGAAAATTAATAAGAGTGTTGTCATCCCCTAATGTTTGCTTGAGATTAGATTGAGGGGAGTTGAGTTATCTCCAAACAAGGTTATCTGTATGAAGTTTGCACCTCCTCCCTGAGACAGAGTGGGTGTTCGTTAGTGCTCCAGTTTCCTCTCAAATCCCAAAGACAGACAAGCTGGTAAGCAAATTCCCCCTAGTGTATGGATAAGTGATAGAATCTGGGAAAAGTCAATGACAAATTGGAAAAATAAAAAAAAATGTATGATTAATGTAAATGCATGTCTGATGGTCAGCAGAGACTCGGTGGGCCTAAACTGGTTTGCACACGATGTTTCTCTATGACGCTGCTTACACCTAGTGCTTGGAGAATTCCTATCTGACTTGTGTCTATATCAGCCTTTCTGATTTGCTGTTTGCTGAATGAGGGATAATCTCATTTCTTGTATATATTTCTTACACCATATAAAAAAAAACTTCAGTAGTGCAATCACTCAAGTCGAGCAAGATGGCCTTTCTCCTGAGGAGCTGACAATTGGGTTTTCAGATGTCTGAAGAGGCCGATCCAGGATCCACATATCCAGGATGCTAGGGTGCATTCTCTTAATGGAGAATGCCGGTGCATGACTTCGTTTAATATGGGGAAACTAATACATGGGCAGCCTCCACATGTTCCTTGACAGGTCGGGATCAGGAACCAGTGGCATGAAAATGCAAGAAGACTTGTATGTATTTGCATTACTCTACATCTCTGTTTAACGTTCTACTTGCCTTTCTTTAAGACAAGAAATAATTTGCTCAAGTATTCTCTTCTGCACCACGCACCTGATCATGTTGCTTGGCATTACCTGTGCATTTCATTCCTTAAAGAGTGCCTTTCCAGTCAATGTTATGAAATGGGCTGGCTATACAATAATACTTAACCAAGTATATGGAAGAGTATAAATGATCCAAGCAATTAAATACTTGAGTGAAAGAAAGACAAGCAGAAAGTAAAACAGGAATTCCAAAGTGGTGCAAATTTATATGAGAAATATGAAACTATCACTCCTTCAGAGAACCATACAAAAGTGATTCTTAGATGTAACTGACATTTCTATGAAAAATTGTTATTAAGTATTTGATCTGAAAAGTTTCTCAAGAATTGGAATAGATTGTACTAACTCTAGATTTCCATTGGTTACCAATTTGCTGTTATTACACAGTCTAAACAGATTCTCAATGTGTTGCCACCTAGCCTCTCTGAAAAGAGAATCATGCTCCAATTTAACACAGGTACAATTTTTATAAGATAAAAAGATATGCCAATAAGTTGCAGACTAATAAATTGTCCATAGCAGAAATTGAAGGCAGGAGTATGGATTCTTGTCCCCACATCTTTCTGTCATTCTTCTTGATATTCTTTGACCACTCCTAACAAGTATGACCGTCCTTTAACATTTATACTGTTTTTCTTTACCTGGTAACCTCACACATATGGAATATTTTTCAATTACATTCCTCAAGCCAGGTGAATGAACTGTTTAATTAAGTTGAAGCAGACCACTTTGTCTTCTCTTGATTACATAATGGGCCAACAAGGACCCTATTATTCACTTGTTTACAACAAGGTATATTGGTTGCAAGTTCAACTTACACAAAATCAACTCTTTGACCCCTAGATGAGTCAGCTGCTGTATTAGAAAGCTGAGCTTGGTAGAAAGGCCTCCTAACCCTGGACAGTGAATATCCATCACACCTGCAAGTGTCAACGTGTTCTGGCACCAATGTAGCATGGCCACAACTTACTAACCTTAATGTATACGTCTTAATTTTCGGGAATGTGGGAGGAACCTGGAGCACCCAGAGGAAAGCCATGCCACGGGGAGGATGTACAAAATCCTTACAGACAGCAGTGGGAATTGAACCTCAGGCTTACAACTGGCGCTATACAGTATTACAAAGACGAGCAACACAGAGTGAAAAGCAACACAGAGAGGAATGGAGTGGAGAGCAGAAAGGGAAGAAAAAAGAGAAGACACCAGAGCCAGGAGTAGCAAGACAGGATGAGTAGTCCAAGTTACGAGGGGAAGTAAGGGTTGGGATAGCTGGAGTGCTGAGAAAGATTACTACAACTTCAATAACCATAGGAGAAGTTCCAGAAGACTGTTACTGCTAATGACGTTATTTTACTTAAGAAGGGCAACAGAAGTAAGCCAGGTAATGAAAGGCCAGTGAGCCCTACACTAGCGGTAGGAAAATTATTGGAGAAAATCCTAAAATTAGGATTTATGTAGATTTGGAGAGACAAAGGGTGGTCATGGCTCATATGGAGGAAATCCTACCTCACAAACTTGAGTTTATTCAGGAGGTAACTAAAAAGGTTGTTGAAGGCAGGGAGAGCTTCCTAACCTGGAGTCCATGGACCTTTTGCTTAATGGCATTGGTCCATAGCATTCAAAGAGTTTTGGAAACTTGGCTCTACAGGAACTTTAGAAAGATATTTGTCAAAGTCATGCATGGTAGGCTAGGCCAGAAGGTTAAGGGAAGTGGGATCTAAAGCAGGCTAGCTAATTGCATCCAAAATTGGCTGGGAAGTAGAGCGGTGCTTTGTGATTGGAAGTCTGTGACCAATAGTGTGCCATAAAGATTGGTGCTGGGGCGCTTGCTATTCGTAATGTATACTAATGACTGTAGAAGCTATGATTATTAAGTTTGCAAATCACCTGAAAGTTAGCAGTATTGGCAGGAAGATCAGCTGGAAAAATGGATCGTGTGTTGGCAGATGGAATTTATTCCCAACAAGGCCAATAGGATTTATTTTGCAAAATCAAATAAAGGTAGGACATATACAGTAAATAGCGGATGCTAAGGGATTCTGATGAACAGGGGCAATGTGAGGTTCAAAAAT
Source organism: Mobula birostris (assembly GCF_030028105.1). Lineage (NCBI taxonomy): Eukaryota > Metazoa > Chordata > Chondrichthyes > Myliobatiformes > Myliobatidae > Mobula > Mobula birostris. Next base: position 46,381,932 of record NC_092393.1, on the reverse strand, counting down.
ATAGCTCCCTGATAATGATGAAGGGAAATGGCATGCTTGCTTTCATAGGTTGAAGCACTAGAACATAAAAGCTAAGACATTATATTGCAACTTTATAAAACACTGATTGGACCACACTTGGAATATTGTGTACTGTTCAGCCAATGAAGAAATTTTGGGGAGCAGACTCGATGGGCTGAATAGCCTAATTCTGCTCCCATCTTATGGTCACACAATAGCAAAGATCTAGCTGTACTGGAGGGAGTAGAGAGGAGATTCGCCCGGATTTCTGCCTGGATTGAAGGACTTTAGTTATGAGGAGGGAATGGATAGGCAAAGCTTGGTTTCTGTGGAGAAAGGAAGTTGAAGAGTGAACTGACAGAGATATATAAAATTATAAGAAGTATAGATATGGTAGCTGGTCAGAATCAATTTCCCACCATGGGGGTACAGTACTGCGTAAAAGTCTTAGGCACATACAGTATGTATAGCTCGGGTGCTTCAGACTTCTGTGCAGTATTGTATTTGTCAATGCGAAGCAGAGAGGGAGTTTGTAAATTTGGCAGGAGCAAGGTGTGTTGGGAATGGCAAGGGTGAAATACCGCGGGAGGGGTGTAGGACAGGTGGCACAGAAAGGAGTGGTGCTGCTGTAGACACACCCAGCCCTGTGCCACCAGGCAATGTCAATTGATTCCAATCAATTGGTTTATTGATCATTACAGAATGTCTCTCTGGTGGTTCCTACTCCTTCCCCTGTCCCTTGCCCTTTTCCCAGCCACGATTCCCCTCTCCCTATCCCCTTCCCATTTTCAGTCCATGATAGAGAACCATTATCAGATCAGGTAGGTCATGTAGGTCATGAATTTTTTTTTTTTTGTGTCAGCAGGTACAATACATAAAATTACTACAGTACTGTGCAAAAGTCTTAAGCACCCTAGAGATATAAATAGCAACACATATCGGCCTCAGACTTTTGCACAGTACTGTATCAGAAACAAGAGGACAGTGCTTTAAGTTGAGAGGAAGGAATTTTAAAGAGGGTTTGAGGGGAGGCTTTGCTTTACACAGAGAGTGTTGGATATTCACTACGCTTAAGAAATATTTAGACGGACACTGAAGTAGGCAAGATGGAAGCATAAAAACATAGAAAGCCTAAAGCCAATACAGGCCTTTCGGCCTACAAAGCTGTGCCGAACATGTCCTTACCTGAGAAATTACCGAGGGTTACCAACAGCCCTCTTATTTTTCTAAGCTCCATGTACCTATCCAGGAGTCTCTTAAAAGACCCTATCATTTCCGCCTCCACCACTGTCGCCGGCAGCCCATTCTATGCACTCACCACTCTCCGCATAAAAACTTACCCCTGACATCTCCTCTGTACCTTCTTCCAAGCACCTTAAAACTGTGCCCTCTTGTGCTAGCCATTTCTGCCCTGGGAAAAAAGCATCTGACTATCCACACGATCAATGCCTCTCATCATCTTGTACACGTCTATCAGGTTACCTCTCATCCTCTGTCGCTCCAAAGAGAAAAGGCTGAGTTCATTCTACCTATTCTCATAGGGCATTGTCCTCAATCCAGGCAACGTCCTTGTAAATCTCCTCTGTACCCTTTCTGTGGTTTCCACATCCTTCCTGTAGTGAGGCGATCAGAACTGAGTGCACTGCTCCAAGTGGGGCCTGACCAGGATCCTATATAGCTGCAACATTACCTCTCTTAAACTCAACCCCACGATTGGTGAAGGCCAAGACTGACCAGGATCCTATATAGCTGCAACATTACCTCTCTTAAACTCAACCCCACGATTGGTGAAGGCCAATGCACCGTATGCCTTCTTAACCACATAGTCAATCTGTGCAGCAGTTTTGAGTGTCCTATGGACTCAGACTCCAAAATCCTTCTGATCCGCCTTACCATTAATACTTCTCCAAATGTTCATAAATCCTGCCTCTCAGGATCTTCTCCATCAACTTACCAACCACTGAATTAAGACTCACTGGTTATAATTTCCTGGGCTATCTCTACTCTCTTTCTTGAATACGGGAACAACATCCGCAACCCTCCAATACTCCAGAACCTCTCCTGTCCCCATTGATGATGCAAAGATCATCACCAGAGGCTCAGCAATCTCTTCCCTCACCTTCCACAGTAGCGTGGGGTACATCTCGTCCAGTCCCAGTGACTTATCCAACTTGAGGCTTTCCGAAAGCTCCAGCACATCCTCTTCCTTAATATCTACATGCTAAGCTTTTCAGTCCACTGTAAGTCATCCCTACAATTGCCAAGATCCTTTTCCATAGTGAATACTGAAGCAAAGTTTTCATTAAGTACTTTTGCTATCTCCTCCGGTTCCATACACACTTTTCCACTGTCACACTTGATTGGTCCTATTCTCTCATTCTTATCCTCTTGCTCTTCACATACTTGTAGAATGCCTTGGGGTTTTCCTTATTCTGTCCGCCAAGACCTTCTCATGCCCCTTCTGGCTCTCCTAATTTCATTCTTAGACACCTTTCTGCTAGCCTTATAATCCTCTAGATCTCTATCACTACCTGGTTTTTTAAACCTTAGCTCTTCTTTTCTTCTTGACTAGATTTACAACAGCCTTTCTACACCACGACTCCTGTACCTTACCATCCTTTCCCTGTCTCATTGGAATGTACCTATGCAGAACTCCACACAGGTATCCCCTGAACATTTCCCATATTTCTTCCAAACATTTCCCTGAGAACATCTGTTTCCAGTTTATGCTTCCAAGTTCCTGCCTGATAGCCTTATATTTCCCCTTACTCCAATTAAACACTTCCCTAACTTGTCTGTTCCCATCTCTCTCCAATGCTATGATAAAGGTGATAGAATTGTGATCATTATCTTCAGAATGCTCTCCCACTGAGAGATCTGACACCTGACCAGGTTAATTTCCCAATACCAGATCAAGATAGAGAAGGATACAGACCTGATGTGGGAAAATGGGATTAGTGTAACTGGGCAAAATGTCCAGCACTGAAATGGTGTGCCAACTGGTTCAATCCTGTGTTGTACAACTGTGTGACTCTGTAAATCCGCGTTCACAGTGTATGGAGCTTAATGGTTAACACAGCACTTTACAGGACAGGCAACCAGTATTCAATTCCAGCCGCTACCTGTAAGGAGTTTATATGTTCTCCCTGTGAGCATGTGGCCTTGCCCTGGGTTCTCTCGGTTTCCTTCAAAAATCCAAAGATTGGTTGGTAAGTTAATTAGTCATTTTAAATTGATTGGGTTAGGGTTAGATTGGGGGAATGCTGGACGTCAGGCTCAAAGGGTCGGAAGGACCGATACCATGCTGTATCTCATCAACAAACAAATAAATAAATAAATTACTGAGACTTATGGTTAGGTTTAGTGAGTTGTGGCCATTCTATGTTGGCTCCAGAAGTGCGGTGCCCAGCAAAATCCCCGCTGATTTGATTTGATGTAAACATTGCACTTCACTGTATATTTTAATATACATGTGACAAATAAAGCTAATCTTGTTTAATTTTTTAATGTGTGTTGGTTCATATGTACCTTCTGCACATGGGACACTCCTCCACAATACTTCAGACACTTTGGTGAGAGCATCAATGCCATTTTTACTTCATGGTACTTGTAAAGGATATTCCAGCTGACAGTTTATGAATTTAATTCAATTCAAACAATTCTTCTCTCACAAGACGCTTATATGTGCTTTTGCAACAAATACAGGTAGGGATCAAAATGTTGTCACCTGCACTTTACAAAGAAAGTTCTGACACATTCCTACATCAAATTTGTGCAGTAGTTTAATTGGAAAGTGATTTGATATTTTTACTGTGGCAAAACTGTTTAATGTAAATACTTGAACGTCAGACATCAAATAAATCAAAGGTAGGTTAGAAAGACTGGGACAGGGAGATGGAGCTGTAATTTTCTCCATGAAGAAGCGCATGTGTTCATTTGGGAAGCTCGAGAAGGAACTGTTCCAAGAAAAAGAACGTGCTTTCTTTCCAGTTGCGCAAACATTTCAGGCAACATATTGCAAGAATGCAAACACAAAGCCAGAGTTGTCAAATACTGTGTAAAAATGCCAGGAAAGATGGAAACTGGAGTAGTACAAATGGAAACCTCAGACTATGTGTATACAAGCTAACAAAGATGGCTTCGTTTAAGCTTGCACACATAACACATATGTGAAACTATCCTGAAACACTATCTTCGAAAAATTAAACCATTAAATGACTGCAAAATAAAATAAATGTCAGCCATAAATTGCTGGTGTAATCCACTGCACAAGTTAATATATTGGCACCTCAGAATGAAGTCTGAATGGTGCATTGGACGTACAGGAGTTTCCCACATCTACTGTGAATTTCCTGCTGCTTTTATTGGCCATTATGGAACAGGAAACGCTTGTATTGCCACATTCTCACTCTTCACACACCCAATACCAATCTCAATTATTCACATCCGCTTCTGCTTAAGCGAAGAACTCCTGCTTATATTAATGGTGATTCCAAGGAGAGCTTTCTAAAGCAATTGAATCAGTGTTGTACATTATCCTTGTCTATGCATTTGTTTTTTCAACATGATGGATATTTCAAGTTAAAACTCCTCAACAAATTGATAAGAAGATAAGGGATTTCTGTTGGGCTTTGCTCAATGGATAAAGCTCTCACCTTAGAATGTAAACATTACAGGTTGAAGCCCCACTCCAAAAACTTGGGGAGGGATGTAGTGCCTAGAAAATATTACACTCTTCCATGGATGGGTTGTTAAATTTGTGCGCTCAGCCTTCATAATTAAAACCATTGTTTGCAGAAGAGCAGAGATTTTCTGGCTATTGGCCAAGCCATTTTATAACCCTCAATTAATAAAATGGTTCATCTGGTCATTTATCTAAATATTACTGAGGGCTGCCCACCGCACATTCCTAAGCTGTGTTGGTCTTGATGCAAACAATGCATTTCAAAGTTCAACGCACATTTACTATCAGAGCAGGTATAAATTACACAACCTTGACTGTATGTTTTGATGTATACGTGATAAAAAATCTGAATCTGGATATAGTTCGGAATGTAATTGTGGGTAAAGTGGCTCATTTCAAGAGGTGACTACACTTTGAAAGTCCTTTAGTGGCTGTGATGCTCATTTGACACCCTGGGGCACTGATGCATGACATCTCTTTCATTCTTCCTCTGCCAGAGATTATGAAGGATGGCACAGAAAATAAAATCTGAGGAAGGCGTACTCTGCTGACCCTTCAAAACCTGGTGACATACTTTGTGTTGCAAACTTCGCAGATCAACCAGCAGAGTGCCCATCCAACATGTTTTCTTACAAGCTTTACAATGCAGAAGGCAAATACATCAATCAGCTGTTGTCTTCTATGTGTATCATTCAGGACATGGCAGCAGGTTAACAGCTTGGTTTGAATAGTTTGCATTGAATGAAAGGATTATGTTTTCTTGACATCAGGACTAACAACCTACTGTGAGGTTACCATGCACTTTTACACTGTTAAAATGTGATAAAGGAACAAAAGTAAGTACCATGTTACAGAAGCAGAGGGATATGAAGATTGGAATTTACAAGTTCCTGTTCTAAATGTACCAATGCAGACAGCCTAGCTGGAGCAAGCAGGGGAAATTCAATCAGTCAAACAGAAGTTGTTTGCGAGAATACAAGGATGTCCCTTTATAACTGAGCTGAGGAGGAGTTTCTTTAGCGAGTGAATCTGTGGAATTCATTGCCACATACAACTGTGGAAGCCAAGTTATTGGGTATATTTCAGGTGGAGGCTGATAGGTGTTTGATTAGTAAGGGTATCAAAGATTACGGGGAGAAGGCAGGAGAATGGAATTCAGAGGGATAAATCAGCCATGATGGAATGGCAGATCACAATATAATCAATGCACTGAAACTAGAAAGAATGGATAAGGATAGGTAGTCAGAGATTAACTTTGCCCATGCCTCTAGAACAGGGGTCCCAATCTTTTTTTATGCCATAGACCCCTACCATTAACCAAGGGGTCTGCAGATCCCAGGTTGGGAATGCCGGCCCTGGAACAAAATGTTATAAATACAGGAGTAATAACAAATGAGGTAGAAGCAGGATAGGCCATATGACAGATAATTTATTTCAACATTCAACAAACTCCTGGCTGATTAGATGCCTCAATCCTAGCTCCATATCTTCAGACTACCTAAGTGTCCAAAAGTCTTGTCATGGTCCAGTCCGTGAAATCTGCATTCCAGTTCATCGATCGGTATTCCAGGTTTTCCCTGTTTTCCCCGGTTCTGTTGGGTTCCTTAATCGAGGCACCTGATTCTAGTGTTGGGCTGGCTATGTAAATAGCTTCAGGATTCAGCTTCACCCCGGCAGTCAACTTGGCAAGTATCCTCAGCAGTCATCCCGGCCCTGCATCGAAGTAAGGGTCCCAGCTTTGCTTCCTAGAAAGCATCCCGGCCCTGTGTCCTTGAAGGGTCCCAGCCCTGCGCTCCAAGGAGGGCCCCGGCTCCGTTCCCAAGAACTGAGCCAAACCTAGTCCAAAAGCCACATCCTGTGCTGGAGCTCCTCGCCCATCCCAGGAGTACCTCTCCCAGCCTGGTGCTGGAGTTTCCTCGTCATGAGCTGGAGATTCCTCATCCTGTGCTGGAGATCCCTCATCCAGTCCAGGAGTCTCTCATTCAGTCCATGAGTCCCTCGTCTAGTCGAAGCACCTCGTCTAGTCCAAGCCATGTCCAAGAACCTCGTCTAGTCCAAGTCAAGGCTTTGTGTTCTCATTCTGTCCATGTGCCTCGTCCTGTGCAGGGGTTTCACGTCCAGTCCAGGAGTCTCTCGTCCAGTCCAGGAGTCCCTCATCTAGTCCAAGCCATGTCCAAGTACCTCGTCTAGTCCAAGCCAAGTTCAAGAACCTCATCCTGTCCAAGTCAAGGCTTTGTGTCCTCGTCCTGTCTGTGTGCCTCGTCCTGTGCAGGATTTCCACATCCAGTCCTGTAGTCACGTCCAGTCCTGTAGCCATGTCTTGTCCTCGCCTAGATCTGGGGTCCGAGCCCGAGTCAAGACCCAGGTTCCGGGTCCCTGTCCAGTCTCTGGCTCGGAGTCTACCCAGGCCCCTAGTTCCAAGTTCCTTGTCCTGGTCCCACTTTCCTAATTTTAGTCCTAGCCCAGGCCCGGTGTCCTTGTTTCGTCCAGGGCCTGTGTCTATGTCCAGCATCGTTTCTTCCAGACACCCCTTGCTTTCTTAATAAACCTTGTCCTGTTTCTAGTACTTCAGTATTCCCTGTCGTCCATAGTCTGGGAAAGCCTTTGCATTGCCAGGAGGCTCCCATGGGGGGTGGGGAGCGGCGGGGGGGGGTACTGTCACGGTCCGGTCAGTGAAGTCCGCATTCCGGTTCACGGCCCAGTCCATCAATCCGTATTCCGAGTTTTCCCTGTTTTCCCCAGTTCTGTTGGGCTCCTTATTCGAGGCACCTGATTCTAGTTTTGGGCTGGCTACATAAATAATTTCGGGATTCAGCTTCTTTTGCAGGACTGCTCCCTTCCCCTCCCCATCTGAATCCCTGACAGTTTCCTCTGCGGTTTCCTTGGGAGTTACCTTGGCAGTCACCTCGGCAAGTATCCTCGGCAGTCATCCCGGCCCTGTGCCCAAGAAAGTGTCACGGCCCTGCATCCTAGAAAGCATCCAAGCCCTGTGTCCTAGAAGGGTCCCAGCCCTGCGCTCCAAGGAGGGTCCCAGCTCCATACCCAAGAGTCTAATCAAGCCGAGTCTAAGAACCAAGCCAAATCTAGTCCAAGAGCCACGTCCTGTGCTGGAGTTCCTCGTCCAGCCCAGTGCTGGAGATTCCTTGTCCTGTGCTGGAGTTCCCTCGTCCTGTGCTGGAGTTCCTCATCCAGCCTAGGAGTACCTCGCCCAGCCCAGTGCTGGAGATTCTTTGTCCTGTGCTGAAGTTCCCTCGTCCAGTCCAGGAATCCCTCGTCTAGTCCAAGCCACATCCAAGCACCTTGTCTTGTCGAAGCCTAGTCCAAGAACCTCGTCCTGTGCAAGTCGAGACTTTGTGTTCTCATCTTGTCCATGTGCCTCGTCCAGTCCAGGCATCTCTTGTCCAGTCCAGGAGTACCTCGTCTAGTCCAAGCCATGTCCAAGTACCTCATCTAGTCCAAGCCACGTCCAAGTACCTCGTCTAGTCCAAGCCACGTCCTAGAACCTCATCTTGACTAAGCCTAGTCCAGGAACCAAAGCTTTGTGTTCTCATCCTGTGCATGTGCCTCGTCCAGTCCAACGGGCTCTCAACCAGTCCAGGAGTCTCTCATCCAGTCCAGCAGTACCTCATCTAGTCCAAGCCCCATCCAAGTACCTCGTCTAGTCCAAGCCACATCCAAGTACCTCGTCTAGTCTAAGCCACGTCCAAGTACTTCGTCTAGTCCAAGCCAAGTCCCAGAACCTCATCCTGTCCAAGTCAAGGCTTTGTGTTCTCGTCCTGTCCTGTGTAGGAGTTCCACGTCCAGTCCTGTAGCCACGTCCAGTCCTGTAGCCACGTCCAGTCCTGTAGCCACGTCCAGTCCTGTGGTCACGTCCAGTCCTGCAGCCTAGCAACCTCCAGTCCTGTAGCAACGTCTTGTCCTCGCCTAGATCCAGGGTCCAAGCCCGACTCAAGACCCAGGTTCTGAGTCTCTGTCTCGGAGTCCTAGCCCAGACTCCTAGTTCCAAGTTCCTTGTCCTGGTCCCGCTTTCCTAGTCTTAGTCCTAGCCCAGGCCCGGTGTCTTTGTCTCGTCTGGGGCCTGTGACCCTGTCCAGCGTCATTTCTTCCAGACTCCCCTTGCTTCCTTGATAAACCTTGCCCTGTTCCTAGTACTTCAGTGTCTGTGTCTTGCATTTGGGTCCGCCATCAACGCCCCCCGTATGACAAGTCTATTGTTCTTTGAAATTACTCAAGGACAAAGCATCCACATCTTTCTGGGGATAGCTAATTCCCAAGTTAAATAACCTCTATATAAATGCATTTCTTCATATACAGTACTTCCCTAAATAGGGATACCCCTAACTCAGATCAGCCATGATCTTTTTAAATGGCGGAGCAGGTTCGATGGGCCAGACGGCCTTCTCCTGCTCCTATTTCTTATGTTCTAACTCACAACCATTTGGCACCTGCTATGTCAAGCCCACTGTGGATTTTATATATTTCAATTAGATTATCTCCTCTCCCTCTAAACTCCAGTAAGTACTAGCCAGATTTACTCAATCAGTTCATCTTCCTTCGTAGAAAAACCTCTCCTGTCAGGAGTCAATCAAGTGGCTCTCCTTGACAATGATCCCAGGCAATTCGATCTTTTTCAAGGGACAGGGAGAGGGGCAAAAATGTATGCATTACTCAAATGCAAGCTCATTAAAGCCCTGCAAAATCTTAGCAAGGTGTCTTCACTTCTGGACTCTAACCTCTTTCAGTAACGGCCAACATGCTATTTGCTTTTGTAATTGCTTGCTATACCTGCTGCACTGTCTAAGTATCATTAACCAGGTAATTAAGGCGTACAGCAAATAATCCCAACTGACTTCTCAGTTTGAAAGTTGCTTCAAAGTAACAAAGCCCTTTTCGTTACAATGAACTTTTTCCAAAACAAATAGAGGAATCATGCTTTGTCTTGTGAAACAGAGAAAACATCAAAGCACAAGGGGGCAGACATCCCACATCAGCCTGTTGTCAGCAATAACTCAGAGTGAGCTCTGTTTGTTTTGCTTGAGAAGTAAGTGACAGATGTATCTTTTCACTCAAACCCAACAGAACAATTGCCCAATTAAGACTTCGACCTTCAGGATTATTCCAGAAATGAGATTGCCAAAGTTACGAGCTTTATAAAATTGTCACAGTCAAGCCAAAATGACTTAACAGTTAGCATGATGCACAGTCTTCCAAGAAAGTGACATACTTGTGCTTGGTTTATGCTTCTTCATTTATATTATTTCAAGAAACCCATCAAACAATTCTATATTTTTAATTTTAAATTGTTAATCTTCGTATTTTTTGACCGAGCATCAATATGATGTAAAATCGTTTTTACACCAAGGAGACAATCAGAGCACAGCCTTCAGTTTGATCCTGAAAATCTCAAGTTGCAAAGAAAGGTCTCAAAATTATTCTTAAGGCATTTCAGCCAAAGGAGAATGCAGACTTCACTTGTTTCATATTTGTGGATAATAATAATTATGTTCGATTTCCACAGGCAAAATATTAGTTAAAGAGGGTAGAGAAAATAAAGAAATTTTGCTTGGAAGTGCCAACGGACAAGAATGAGGAATTCGGGACATGGAAAATACAACAGGTGTTTTCATCATTGCAAACACAGCTCAGGGGATGCATTCATAGATTTCCGAGTTTATTGGAGGAGATTAAACCACAGCACCTCAGTCTCTCAGAGAAATAAGTCTTTGGGTAGTGTTTGCTCCTGGCCATGGCCATTCAAATCCAGCTACCGGGATAACTTGTCTAACAGCTATGAAGGTCACCACTATGTTGAAATCTCTGAGGTTGATATTATCCAGGTTATCAGAAAGTGGGTGGGGAGTGGGAGTCATTTATCTTTCCATAAGTACATCAAGGACGTGATGAACACTATGTTAGAAAGGGAAAATCTCCCCTTCATCTACACTTTGGAAACAAAGTGTCAAACAAATGGGCAGCAACATCTTCTGGATAAAGGTCAGCTCCTCACATGAACTGTTAAGGCTTAATGAACAAAGTTGTCTCCATTAATGAGTAGATCAAAACCACAGTAAAATCATTGTCCAGTTCCATTCCCATTATTCTAGAATAATCAATGGTATCTTGTCTCTTTTCACCATTTCTAGAACTTTTGATGATTAGATAGTCAAGATGCAGCTGAGCAGAGATGTCTCTATTGCGGTTGTGGCTCCGGCAGTTTTTTTTTAAGTTCGTGGGGATGGTTTTGGGGACAGAGAGGAATGTTAGGGATCAGGTTAGGATTTAGGAACAGGAATGTAGGGGAGTTGAGGTTAGATTAGGCTTTAAGGACAGGGATAGAGAGGAGTTAAAGGTCAGCCCAGTGTTTAAGCCTCTGCTCCATGCTCTGCACACAAAGGCCAGTATCAAATCAAAGCAGAATAATCATTTCCTTTCCCCTTTGGCTCTTCAACTGCAGTTGTGGAATAAATATTGGCAGTAATGGGGGTCTCCGAGCTCACACCATGTTTGGGAGACACATGATTGGAGAGCAGATTCCCCAGCATAACAAGGGTGGTGATAGCGCTGACCCCTCCAAAGTAAGTTTATCCTTAATTGTTTATACAATCGTGAAGATGAGGTTTTCCTCCTCCTGGGCCTGTTTAATCAATATACTCATGTGAACAAACTTATGGGCTACAATGTTCAAACAATGTACTCTGAGGACTTAATTCAACTTGAATGACTGATTTATGTTAGTTCAGAATCATTGGCTTCAGCCAACAGGAGTCATCTCATTATTTATTTATTTGTTTGTTTGTTTGTTTGTTTATTATTTATTTAGCGATATAGTGTGCCCTTCCAATCCAATGAGTGACACTACCCAGCAACTCAACTATTTAACATGAGCCCAATCACAGGACAATTTACAAAGACAAATTAACCTACCAGCCAATATGTCTTTGGACTGTGGGAGGAAACCATAGCATCAGGAGGAAACTCACGCGGCCACGGGGAGGACGTACAAATTCCTTACAGACGGCACCAGAATTGAGCTGTAATAACTACTACATTATCATGGTGCCCTCCATGACAGTTTAACACAAATTGAAATTAAGCTGCATTTCGGAAAACACAAATAATTTATTGCATACATTAGCCTGAAGATAGTCGCCAATGAATTGGCTAGGCTGAAGTATCCTGGCAAAGCTGGCAAAGGAAGGGGAAAACCCCAATCTTTGTGACATGCAGAAACCTTGAATTCAAGACTTATAGAAGTACCCTGTACGATTTCTAAAGCTTTAAAAATCAATTTACAACCTAATAAATTGACAGTCTTGTTTGGTATAATTTCTCAATATATTCACAGTATTTCTATATCAGACCAATACATAATTGCATTTGTCACATTATTGGCTAGAAGGGCTATTTTATTAAAATGGAAAGATGCCTCTGCTCCCACTTTGATACAGTGGTTCTCTCAGGTGATGTTATGTCTTAGTTTGGAAAAAATTAGAAGTCGAACTTTTGATCCTAGATTTGACTTCGAGAAAGGGTGGGGTTCTTTTGCCCGTTATTATCTTTGATTTGAGATAATAAAGACAGTTCTTTTCTGATGCTTCGGTATATGGATTTGGTTGGCAGATTGATGTCTTTTTTTTATGGAAGCTTGTATGGCGTATTGCTCCGGGTTTGTGCTCCAAATGGGTTTTTTTCTCCTGTTTTTTTTTGTTATTAGGGTTTTTTTTTTCTCTTTTAGTTAGCAGGGGTTCTTTTTTTCTTTCTTTCTTTTTTCCATAAAAGAAAGCTTTAACATTTTGTTTTTTTTTATTATTATTGCTATACTGTTCAGCTTGGTTGATAGTTTAACTCTTATTCTACATATGGATATGTTGTCTTGAATATTTTGATGTATTTTTCCCTGTTGTTGGTTTTCAATAATAATTAATAAAAAGATTTTTAAAAAAGAAGTACCCTGTTGGAACATGGGAAGTTTTTTGCTTTCTTCTTGAATTCTTGCCATAAATTTATTAATACAGCATTGAGAATAAAATTGAATGAGATGCTGTTTCCTATTTTTCCATGGATATAAGAAATGGAAGTAGTTGCACTTGCAAGTCACCTTTCATTCAAGAGCACTTCCCTGCAGCAACCAGAGCTCCAAGCACACTGGGAGAATTAATATGTTTATTTTATAGTTGCTCTGCTCTTAAAGTAGGGAAAACTTTATTGCTACTGATGCAGAGACACTGTGTACTCTGTCTGTTGATTTTCTTTATTATATTCAGCTGACACAGCAGAAACTACTACTTAAGCATTTTAAATTGCTGTGGAAAGTTTTGAGTTATTTGTTAAACTTCCAGGAGTCCTGCAAATCAGGCAGCAACTAAGAATAATGGCCAGATGCACAGCAGAGGTGGTATTACCGTCAATGCACCTGTAATTAGTTTTTAACAGTGGGTGGAAGTTCATAATGGCTGAAAGGAAAAGGTTCATTACTGAGGTGTAAAAAATAATCCATTGAGATTATGCATGAATTGTAGTTTCTAAATAAAGATAGTGTTATTGACATATTACTTTCCAGAGAAGGAACAACATTGTGGTAGAACTAGATTCTTTCTCAGTTATTAAACACTGCCTTCAATTTTATAGTCATAGTCATATAATATAAAAGCAGGATCCATAGCCCAGTTAGTCCATGTTGACTGAGATTCCTATCTAAATTAATCTCATTAGACTGTGTTTGGCCCATCACCCTCTAAATCTTTCTTATCCATGCAACTGTCCAAATGCTTTTTAAATGCTGCTCATTTACCTTCCTCTGGCTGCTCATTTTGACCACTTTCTAGGTGGAAAACATGCATCCCAGGTTCTTATTAAGTCTGTCCCCTCTCATCTTAAACCTATGATCTCTGGTGGTAAGCGGAACAAGTGCCACACATGCCCTTACACTTCCTCCCTTACCACCATACAGGGCCCCAGACAGTCCTTCCAGGTGAGGCAACACTTCACCTGTGAGTCGGCTGGGGTGATATACTGCGTCCGGTACTCCCGATGTGGCCTTCTATATATTGGTGAGACCCAACACAGACTGGGAGATCGTTTTGCTGAACACCTACGCTCTGCCCGCCAGAGAAAGCAGGATCTCCCAGTGGCCACACATTTTAATTCCACATCCCATTCCCATTCTGATATGTCTGTCCACGGCCTCCTCTACTGTAAAGATGAAACCACACTCAGCTTGGAAGAACAACACCTTATATTCTGTCTGGGTAGCCTCCAACCTGATGGTATGAACATTGACTTCTCTAACTTCCGCTAATGCCCCACCTCCCCCTCGTACCCCATCCGTTATTTATTTATATACACACATTCTTTCTCTCTCTCTCTCCTTTTTCTCCCTCTGTCCCTCTCACCTGTCCCATCCTCTGGGTTTTTCCCCCCTCCCTCTTTTCCTTCTCCCTGGGCCTCCTGTCCCATGATGCTCTCATATCCCTTTTGCCAATCACCTGTCCAGCTCTTGGCTCCATCCCAACCCCTCCTGTCTTCTCCTATCATTTTGGATCTCCCCCTCCCCCTCCCACTTTCAAATCTCTTACGAGCTCTTCCTTCAGTTAGTCCTGACGAAGGGTCTCGGCCCGAAACGTCGACTGTACCTCTTCCTAGAGATGCTGCCTGGCCTGCTGCGTTCACCAGCAACTTTGATGTGTGTTGCTTGAATTTCCGGCATCTGCAGAATTCCTCGTGTTTACAAACCCAATACCAACACAGTTTACAGAGAAGTTAAAGATGTTAACACAAGAGCACGTTAGATCATTCCAGGTGTTATTCAAGTAGCTAAGGACATAATGACCTGAATGTTGGACATTGGAAAGAAAACCAGATAAGGCAAGAGATGCTCATGGGGAGCATCCATGGAGTGAGAATCAGATTGATTACCTTTCATCAGAATCAGTAGTTTTCAGGGTTTTGAATACCCAGTTTTGAACTTGCTCTGCCTATACACTTCTTTTAAATATCAGAAAACAAAGTAGAAATCGCCAGATCTAGCAAGGTGCGAAAAAGCACAGAATTTACTACCAGAAGACAAGACCAGGCTTGGATTGTAAGGAAGGAAGACAGCTGGAAGTCGACAAGTCTTATAATTTCCTAAAAGGATGAGTCAGAGATGATGACACTACAAAGAACTTCCAGCTGAATTCACAGCCTATGCAGGTAGCAAAAATACATAAGGGTGGAAGGACTGAGATCTGCACAGGGATAACATTCACCATTGAGTCAAGGCACTGAATGGAAAATGTACTGTATTACTGTTTCTGTTCTTCATCCTAGAACATCCTGTCTAATAATATCTTCAGATACCTGTCCTTCCTTCTCTATCAGATGTTATAAAAGTGAGTTCAGAGTTCAGTTCTGGTTCTGTAAGGAATCTCTGTACATCCTCCCAGTAGAATATGTGGGTTTTCCCGGGGTGCTCCAGTTTCCTCTTATAGTTCAAAGATGTACCAGGTAGGTTAAATAGTCATTGTAAATTGTCCCGTGATTAGGTTAGGGTTAATTGTAGCCGTGGGGTTGTTGGGGCAGTGTAGCTCAAAGGGCTGGAGGGGCATATTCCACATTGTATTACTAAATAAATAAATATTCTACTTGACACAGGCTGATGTCATGGAATGTGAGGTGCAACGTACAATATTTTCCTTTTACTTATAGAATAACATGAAAGGAAAATTTGCGGGAGTAATACTAGAAATTGTAGGTGTTGAGACTGAGCAAATATAATTGATGGTCATCTGTCTTGTTTTCTCCTTCTTCCCTATGCTGTTCTACCTGGGAGTGCAGGATGGATCCAAGACAAGATCTCTGCAAGTCCACTGGGAAGTCGAGGCCCAGTGTCTACATAACAACGAGGCCTCTGGAAGCTGTATGTCAAGGATGGCCTGCCCTGGGAGTAGAAGTCTACACATGCCGCTGGGTGGGTGAGTAGGAGTGAGTGAGGTACGGGGTTTGTTTCACTGTTGCTTCTTTGTCTCTTGGTCTGTTCTTTTGCTGAGTTCTGTGTTGTCCTGCAGAGCATTGTGAGTGTGCTATGTTGGTGCTGGAATGTGTGGTGACACTAGCCGCATCCTTAGGCTTGTTAGTTGTTGATGTAAACAACGTATTTTGTACATGTTTCGATGTACATGTGATAAATAAATCAAAATCTGAATTTGAATCCTATTCCAGATATACTTGTTGTGTTCAAGCCTTCCATGGATTGAAGCTTCATAGTTCTTATGAACTTCCTGCCTTCAAATGCAGGTAGGAACTATAATTGGGCATAAATTCAATATTTGAGATTAATGTTGAAAAATCTTATACCCAAAGATCCTTCTTTGAAACTCATAAAGGAGAGACAAAAAAAAAACAAACTAAACAAGTGGTCATGCAGACATCAAGTTGTTATTATTCTTGTGCTGTATAAAGTCACAAATGAAGCATTTTGTTTAGCGATTTGCAACCCACATGATTGTCTTTCCTAGCTTTTGTGTTCTCCCTTGCCCAAACCGCACATTTCCCCCCACTGCTAGAACAGCTGACAGCTGGCCATGGAGATGCTGTGTCTGCCAAAGAAGCACATCGCTAATTAATAGGAATCTCTTTATTTCATTCTGCTGCTTCTCGGACAAGGTCACAATGAAGGGATCTGCGAACCTGGTGGGAATGTCGCTTCTTGTGGCATACGAATTGAGTCACGTGCTGGTTCTCATTTGTATAACAACAGCTAACAAGATGCACTGCCGGTGATGTAATCAGTCACGTGACCAAAGAGGGCAACGGAATGGGAGAGAGCTGAAAGCATTTACAGCTGCAAATGTTTTTTTTTGAGGAGAAAAATGAGGAAAACATTTAGGCAGACATTCCTGAAATGTCCAAATGTCAAATGAATCTTCAATATATCCTATATCTATTATCAGGTCCAACAATGAAACAATATAAAGCAAATTCTAAAAGAAAAACAAATAATTGTCCATAGCTCTTTGTTACAAATGAAGAAGCTGCATATCTTTGTATCAGTGATATTTATTATTCTATAAAATAACATAACAGATACTTGCTCTACATCTGAGTTTTTAATAGTATAATTTTTCTTTAGGAATATTGTGAACATTTTTCCCCAAAGGAACAATTATAATTATAATGGTAATAATTAATGTAGAATAGGGTACAATCTTATCATGATTTACAGAGATTGCTGGGGGGAAAGTAGCAAATGTTAGGGTTAATGCCTTTGAACAATACTCTAACTATCTGAGCAATGAATATGCCATCTGGAGCAGCATCCTGACATTCACACATTGTACTGCATTTCCGAAATGTCTGTTTCCATGACAGATCTTTGGCAATTCAACAAATGGAGTCACATGAATACAAAGCACAGTTGCTCACTATCCAATACACTTGTTTTGATTCACAAATTGACAAAAATGTCAGTAGAACTATCTCGCCATGCTTTTTTTTAAATATATAAAATATTTTTCACATTTATTTATTTGGATGGTTTACTTAGTTTCAGTATTGTTCATTATATTGCAGCATCCGATTTCTGCTTTTCAAATGATAATATTGAGTACCATGATCATCCTCAGGAATTATGGCAGTGAAATAAACTTGCTTCTGAGTAAAACTTACTTAATCTATGGAAAACAGTGAAATATCTTTACATCATTTCTGTGTAATCATCATCAGGGTAACATGATAGCATAGTGGTTTACACAATCCTTTATACTGGCCAGCAATCACTGATCAGGTTTTGATTCCTACTGCCGCCTGTAAAGTGTTGGTACATTCTTCCATGACTATGTGTGTTTCCTCCAGATTAGATTAGATTATCAGATTAGATTAGGTTATGAGGACACGCAGTCCTCTTTTATTGTCATTTAGTAATGCATGCATTAAAAAATGATACTATATTCCTCCAGAGTGATATCACAGAAACACAGGACAGACCAAGACTGAAAAACTAACAAAAACCACATAATTATAACATATAGTTACAACAGTGCAAGCAATACCATAACTTGATGAAGAACAGGCCATGGCACAGTAAAAAAGTTCAAAGTCTCTCGAAAGTCCCACATCTCACGCAGACGGGAGAAGGAAGAAAACTCTCCCTGCCATGCCTGACCACAGTCCGACTCTGAGTCATCCGAAAACTTCGAGCTCCGATCAGCCCTCCCACACCGAGTACCGAGCACCATCTCTGCCGAACGCTTCAACCCCAGCCTCGGTTGCCAGCAGCAGGCAAAGCCGGGGATTTTGGGGCCTTCCCTCCGGAGATTCTCGATCGCACAGTAGCAGCGGCAGCGAACCAGGCATTTCAGAAATTTTTCCAAATGTTCCTCTGTGCTTCTCACGTCTGTCTCCATCAAATTAGAATTGTGCACAGCATCCTACTTACAAATATGATATCATGATATCAGATGTTTTGCTTTCCTCCTACATTCGAAAATCATACGGTTGCGGTTAGGATGAGTAAATGTTATGTTGGCACGGGAAGTGTAGGAACACTCGTGGGCCACTCTGAACTCTGACTCCTTCGGTCGTTGACATAAGTGATGCATTTCACTGTATGTTTCGATGTTTCAGCATACATGTGACAAATAAAGCTCATCATTAATCTAATCTTCAATCTTCCCTTCAAACAGAAAAAGATAACTTAATTGTTAAAGGATCAGATTTCCAACACATGAAATACACATGTAGGTAAAGTGAAGTAAAACTGCCGAGTCACCTGATTTTATTGAATAAATAAAGTTACAATGAAAAGAATTTGCAGATTTATCACTTGTGACTGACCGAAAAATTAAAGCAACAGGTTGCAACTTGCACTGAGGAGAAATGCAACACACATCAAAGTTGCTGGTGAACGCAGCAGGCCAGGCAGCATCTCTAGGAAGAGGTACAGTCGACATTTCAGGCCGAGACCCTTCGTCAGGACTAACTGAGGGAAGAGTTAGTAAGAGAAATGGTGAGGTTCCCTCCTTCTGCTGTTAAAATGACAGAAACTTGTCAGCACCACCGGGAGAATATGAACCGATGAAGTCAATGCCAGTAATTCTCATGATGCTACTTGAGGTATCATGCTTCTTTTCGACAGCAATATTTTGTAGTCTTCTCCAGCATAATCTGCAGAAATAATCAGAATTTACGGTAGATACCAACCACAATCCCCATTAAAACAGCCTTATGCTCTGTTGCATGGGATGACAGTTGAGTCGAGTCGGGGCTGACTATCGATATTGCATCCTGGCTGTCTAGATACACAAGCTTGGACAGTACAATATGGAGAGCAAGCTGCTGACCATGTAGCAAGCTCCCCCTCCTCACACAGCTGGCAAACCCAAAGGGACGGCAGTGACTGATACAGTTTGGCACGAGCCATATTGCAGGAGTTGCCAGTCAGCGTTGCACTGTCTGAGGGACCCAGCTGTGGATTTCTTCCTCGAGGTACTCCCAAAGCTTTTCATATGAGTGGTCATAGCCACAAGGCAGCAGAGGTTTGAGATCAGAGTTTTCCTTCTCCAGGATGAGCTGCCAACCACGGATGATGAACCCCATCTGTACAAAGCGACTGGTTTTGAGGCTCCAGTAACCTGCTTTTGCCCCTTCCCGTCAGTAGAAACAGTTCCGCCAGGCTGAGTAGCTAAGCCACACATGAAGGCCTGGAGCTGGATTTGGTTGTCAGAGGCTACTTGTGGTGCAACACCCTGGGAGCATTTAATAGGTAGTGGGAGCTTGTCCCCATTACCACCTCTGGCTATAACACTTTAAGGAACCATGGGAGCATACTTTATTGACACACATCAAGCCTCTATGATTGCTAGGTGTTCTTTCAGACATTAAAAAAAATAAACTCGGGTGAGCTGTCATCCAGGAAACAAATAATAAAAAAGTAATACTTTATTTTCGAAACTTCGTTCTGATATTTCAGCGCCTATCAAAGCCAATTATGCATGTTCCAGCACTGTTTTCTGCTTTGTAAAGTGCTTGAAATAGTCACTAAGAATACTGACGAAGGGTCTCGGCCTGAAACGTCGACTGCACCTCTTCCTACGGATGCTGCCTGGCCTGCTGCGTTCACCAGCAACTTTGATGTGTGTTGATTAAGAATACTGCTTTATAATCCTTGGTTTATAATCTCAGAGAGTGTTTCAATATGTCATGCTAGTTAGCATGATGAGATCTCTCTGGACCGAGGTCTAATAGCAAAAAACATTGGAAAAGGTTAAATGTACTCCCCAAGTCTGCGGACTTTTGTGGACAGATTTGTCAGCTGAGCAAACTGAGTTATCACTTCACTTCTGACCACAAAATGTGGATGATTATATATCTGATCAAAACTTGCAAAATCCTCCTTCTTGTCCCTTCAGGGAAATACCAATAACAGCAGTTACAGTGGCTGTCATCCATGGTGTTGAAGCTAAAACTGGCAGCAATAAGCAAAATTATGAACTCCTAACATCAAAACTTGAACAGAGTTCTCACTAGCACTAAATAAAATGGAATAAGGAGTATTTTCCACAGAATTTTAAATTGATCACACACTCCAATAAGTGTCACATTCTTAAGGTTTAATTGTATAGTTGCAAATTGTTGGATCATTTCCCTCATAATATCTAAGTAGTACTAACTCCTTTAGCTCACTTTCAAACACACTCTTTTATCTAAAAGTATAACTTGAAATGTGTATATCACTTTGACACATGAGTGAGTTCTGGGCTGAACGTCCTGCTTGCTTAAGGAAGGTGAAGCATCTCCCAAAGCCTCTCCTTTCCGGGTGTAGTGATCACTGCAGGACCGCTTTTTGGCTTGGCGTGCAGGAGGTCATTCGCATATGAATTCTCCTACACTACTGTGTCCATAGCAACGTCTTCACATGGTGTCCCTGTTCTTATTGAGTTTACTTTGTCATGGCGTGACCGAGTGTCCAGCGGTATAACTGGGCGGGCAGGCTGAGCTCATCAGCCTTGGTTGGCAGCCATTTTAGGAGAAGGTCAACGTCAATTCCAAACCCAGGTAGATGGCACTCATTAGCTTTGCCAGGCAGTCTGTCTAGGAGAAGGAAAACTCCGATACTCAACCTACAGCCTTGCGGTCACCGCAGTTGTCGTAGCTCGCTGTGCCATTGTGGAACGTCCCCCCAGGCCTAAAGTTTTAGAATTGGTTCGCACGCACTGATCCTCTCTATGCAGCACGGTGGGAAGAAAAGTCCTACAGTGATGGAGAAGGGGTGAAATGACTGGTGTTAGGTGACACTGGAAGCCGCGGTCTCAACTCCGCATGTAGGCGGCTCTGAGCCATGGGTTATCTGTCTGTTTGCCTGAGACAATACCAACATTCAGCAGCCCTCTGAGAGGCCAAGCCGCCCTCTTCAGGGATAACAGAGCTTGCTCCGGGTGCAGACGGACCTAGAAAAGGTGGTCCAAAAAAAGCTTGCCTCACCACCACCTGCTGGTTCGCCACAGCCAACGGGCATCTCCCTTAAGTGGTAAGTAAAAGGAAAATAAAGTAAAGGAGTCAACATATCTCAAAATCGTGCGTTGGAATGTACGCGCAATGTGGCACAAGAACTAGCTCGGCTGGGCATTGACATCCCTGCTGTAAGTGAAGTACGTTTTGCAGATCAAAGATCTTTGATAGAGTATGGTGCAGGCTCTGCTCTCTTCAGGTCAGGCAGAAGCAACAATGAGAGCAGACTAGCAGGGGTGGGCTCATGGTCAAAAACACCATCATTAAAAAGCTTCAAAGCCTACCGGTTGGACACTCAGACCAACTTATGTCTCTGCGACTCCCGCTGCAAGACAACCAGTTTGTCACCTTTGTAAGCATCTACACTCCCACACTGCAAGCACACCCTGCTGTCAAAGAGGAACTCCATGAGTCCCTCCTATTGGAAACACAAGGTCATCGTCCTAGTGACTTCAATGCCTGGGTGGGTAGAGATGCCGACATATGACCAGTCTGACCCACTCCCATCAGTACCAGCGTGAAACAAGGCTGTGTTTTTGCACCAACGCTCCTTGCCATTTTTTTCAGCATGATGCAACAGGAAGCAGAAGAGACCACCTTGAAGATGATCTACATTCGGTTCTGCACTAACGGAAATACCTTCAAACTCCACCACCTCCTGAAACCATTCTTGAGCTACTATATGTGGTCGACTGTGCTCTTCTCATGCACACAGAGGATGTGCTACAGGCTGCTTCACTCAGTTTGCCAAGGCTGCAAGGGCTTTCGGGTTAATTAACAGTCAGTCTAAAGAAAACAATGACCTCCATCAGAAGCCCCCTCGTGGCACTTACCACCCACCTCAGATCACCATTGACAACCGCCCTCTCGCCACGGTTGGGCAGGTCACCTACCTCTGCAGCATCATCTCCAACGGCGCTACATGAGTATGACTGACTCGCCAGAGCCAGCAGGGCTTTCGGGCATCTCCAGAAACATGTGCAAGAACCACCGGCTGCATCTGTCCACAAAAATCCAGGTGTGAAAGGCTGCCATCGTCACAACATTGCTATACGGCTCCAAAGCCTGTGTCTTGTACCACGAGCAAACCCAGTTGCTCTAGTGCTTCCGTCAGCCCTGCCTCCACTCCATCATTTTCTTGCAAACATACTCAATAAATTAATCATTCAACTCAATAAAACCAGTATCTGAGAGGTGCTATAATTAACATCAGGGGATCACCGTGCAAACCTGAATCCAAAGTCTCTTGTACCATAGTTAAATTAGAAATGATGGAAATACTCTCTGATGAAGGCTAAGTGTCAAATACATCAGAATTCAACCTAAATTTTTAACTGTGTTTCTCTTCCCACAGATGCAGCCAGACTTAAAGAGTATTTCCAGCATTTTCTGTTTTTATTTCAGATTTCCAGCATTTGTGGCTTTTTTCTTGACTTCCTCTTGCACCAGGCATATTTGTAACACTATAAATAAGCATAATGCCAGAATCCCATAAACCTCCACACCAGAGTAATTACCATGGTGGCACGACAGTAGTAGATACTTCAGCGTGTTAACTTTGTAGAAACACATGACAGGAAATTTTAACACAACAGATTCTGCAGATACTGGAATTCCAGGATAACACACACAAATTGCTGGAGGAACTCAGCAGGACTGATGAAGAAGGGTCTCGATCCAAAATGACGGCTCTTTATCCTTCTCCATAGATGCTGGCTGACCTGCTGAGTTTCTCCAGCATTCATCTTTAGGAAATTTTAACCTTGCCTGCTCAGATTAAACAAGAGGCTTGTAGACAATGCTTCTCACAACATTTTATCTAACACTGGCAAGAACAGCTTAAAGCTTTTAAAAAAAAAACCTAGCACCATATTCAATACACTTGTTTTAACAAAACCAAAGTTTTTAATCAAATAAAATTAAGTCTTTCAAAAAACTGAATTGGAAGATAAATACATTTGTTGAATTTATAAGAAATGTATTTGGAAAGTACATTGTAAAATGTCTGTATTGAGGTAATAAATAATCCAGAAACTAAAAGAAAGAAAGAAATGTCAACCTTTCCTGGAATTCACAGTCAGATATGGTACTATTACTTGGGGTCACTTTTATGGCCTGGTTTTACTTGTGCTTAAAAGGTTAAAGTTTGTTTTAAATTACCTTATTGTTATATACACAAACTTGGTGAGGTTCAGGCACAGGTTCATGGGCATGTTCAATGTACGAAGGATTTGGATTTTCTAACTAATCAGGATCATGAACAGATCATTTTAAACTCTAGAAAAGCCTGTTGTGCTTTTGATCTGTGTGATTTTATTTCTTGTTCTAGAATATAATGATTTAGAACCTCCCTCCATCCATTCTCTGAGATATCCCTCACTCATTTAAACCCCATATTTATTTATTGAGATACAACATGGAATAAGTCATTCCAGCCCTTCAAGCCATGCCACCCAGCAAGCCTCAATTTAACCCCAGCCTAATCATGGGACAATTTAGAATGACTAATTAACCTACCACCCAGTACATCTTTCGACTGTGGGAGGAAACCAGAGCACATGGAGGAAACCCATGTAGTTACAGGGAGAACATACAAACTCCTTACAGATAATGGTGGGAAATCTTAGTTAGTATCTCCCTTGGTAGTACTGAAAGTTTTCACAGTTGAACCATCAAACGTTCCTGCAACAAGGTCAACCTAAGTCCAAGGCAACATTGAAAGAACAGCTGATGATTTACTGAATACCTCCAATAAATGTTTCACCCGTAAATACAAATGGTATAATTCACTTCACAAAATAATCTTTGGTTCCTACTATGGCATCAGATGTGGTGCAGTCATAACCACGATAGATGACTGATCTCACTTACAAGCTAATGGAGACTGGCTCCTTGTACAGTAAGTTCAGTAAAGTTGCATGTTAACCACTAAGCCACAGCAAAGTCATTTCAGGAATACCACAAGTTCCTGAGAACTTATAATAGTTTCATCATCTTGCTCAATCTTCATTCTATCTTGGTAGACCATTACAGTTTCAGGGATATTAAAGATTGCCAAAATGTTAAGATATTGTCTGAATGTCATAACGGTATCTAAAAGTGAATAATATTTGTTATGCAATGCCCTGGTTAAGTTTTCTACTGCTATGCTGTGAGGTATTTTTATTTTAGCAGTTTTCTGCAAACGCAGTGTGTCCTGTTGGTAAGCTCCATAGTTTTGGCTAAGAATAAGGAGGCATTTGCCCAACCTAGGAATGTTGTGTCAACCAGTTGGGTTTGGCTTGGTACTGTAGTTGCAGCATTTTTCCGAATGGGATGCTGTGGAAGGTTCGAGAGAGCTGAGCGGGATCAGATTTCTGAAGGACAGCAGCCTGGTTTGGGGTCTTTTTAGAGAGGAGGTGTGGAGAAGAGCTCAAGGAAAGATGCTCGCAGAATGCTGCTTGAAGGAGATATCTTGCTGTATGAAGGCCTTTGTGCAAATGAATGTTTCCAAGGAGGACGTGCCAATACCCCTGAGTTAGCTAGTTCATTGGAGATAGCTTTGTGGATCCAGAACTGGCTTGCCCACAGAATGCAAAGAGTGGTTGTAAATGGGTCATATTCTGCATGGAGGCCGGGGAGCATGCCTTATGAGAATAGGTTGAGTGAACTCAGTCTTTTCTCCTTGGAGCGACGGAGGATGAGAGGTAACCAGATAGAGGTGTACAAGATAATGAGAGGCATTGATCGTGTGGATAGTCAGAGGCTTTTCCCCAGGACTGAAATGGCTAGCATGAGAGGGCATAGTTTTAAGGTGCTTGGAAGTAGGTACAGAGGAGAAGTTGGGGTAAGTTTTTTATGCAGAGAGTAGTGAGTGAGTGGAATGGGCTGCCGGCAGTGGTGGTGGAGGCAGAAACGATAGGATCTTTTAAGAGACTCCTGGATGGCTACATGGAGCTTAGGAAAATAGAGGGCTATGGGTAAAGCCTAGGTAGTTCTAAGGTAGGGACATGTTCAGCATAGCTTTGTGGGCCGAAGGGCCTGTATTGTGCTGTAGGTTTTCTATGTTTCTATGTTAGTCTTCTAGTGAAGTTCAAACTGGGGATGATGTCTTTCACACAGAACGTGGGTTCAGTGCATGAGTAAAGCGATAAACCTGGCTACTCCAGAAATGAGCTCCAACGTTTATGTGCACATTAGGACTGGTTTAAATGTAATGAGCCCTTTTTATTTTTCTTTTCTTTTCCTGTTAGCTTTTAAGTTGAAATATTGGTAAATATATTTCCTTTGTAATTTTATGGTAGTGTACGATCTGTTATTTTTCTGCTGGATGATAACGTTGCATGGGGCAGTATTTACACAGCATTCACTACAATTCTCATCCCTCCCCGAAACATCTGAACGTTCCTGAATGATTGAACCCAAATCATCTCGACTCCAGACGTGTGTTGCTTATGGGTGGTGGCCTTCTCACTGCTGAGTAATGCGGCTGTTTGCAGAGTTAGTGAACTGGCCAAGTGAGAGGGTTACGGTTGAATAAACCAGCAATTTTCTATTGTTCAGAACAGCTTAACTACATTCCAACAGCCATATTGTATATATGAACAAAGAGGTTGATAACCAGACACAGGTCTTTAAGTGACTTGGTGGAAATGTTAGAAGGAAGCTAAAAATGTTACTCATTTCGGCCAATGTGAAGTAGAAACCCGGAGTTCACTGCTTTATATGAAGAAGGAGACGGAAACACTCAACAGATTTAAGAGCCACTTGGAAGTCCAGTTGAGTAGCTGAAAGCTGCAAGATTATTGATGTCAAGCCGAGTTTATCTTTATATGCACAAATCTGGTGAGGTTCAGGTACAGTGAAAAGCTTGTTTACAGCAGCAGCATAGACACGTCCATGTAACTGCTTTAGTTGAGTACGATGTTCTCTTAA
This sequence comes from Mobula birostris, assembly GCF_030028105.1. Lineage (NCBI taxonomy): Eukaryota > Metazoa > Chordata > Chondrichthyes > Myliobatiformes > Myliobatidae > Mobula > Mobula birostris. The sequence goes on along the minus strand of NC_092393.1, from coordinate 46,355,849 downwards.
GGCAGGAGGTCCCACCCTGGCGCCTACAAGCCCCTCAGTTAATGGTAGGTGTCCATGGTATAAAAATGGTTGGGAACCCCTGTTCTAAAGGGTTGTATATTCCCTTAATGGAGAACACCTGTACGTGACTTTGTTTAACGTGGGAGGCTGGTGCATGGGCTGCCACCACATGGTCTTTGACACATCAGGGTCAGATTCCAGTGGCATAGAATGCAGGACAGCTTCACTGCTGTAGCCTTCCTCCATCTTCTCTGACATTATGAATGTCATCAACTTTTGCCAGCTCACCGATGAAGTCTTGGTTGGATTGCTCTTTGTAAACACGAAATAATCTGCAGGTGCTGGGATCAAAGTTCAGAGTTCCTCCAGCGTGCTGTGAGTGTTGGATTGTTCTTTGTCTGGGACCTCCCCCTTCACCTTACTAAATGGGTAACTCTATTAGAATTGCAGCCCCTTGGTAAGCCTCAGGCTCGCTCAACTCGCTGTCGTCTAGGGGAGCAGCCTTTGGCCCCGTCAAACTGGGTAATCAAGTTTGTGTGGATGCTGTGTGATGTACCCCACCCCGCCAAATAACAGACAGTACACCATATGCGATTAAATGATTACACTTTATAGATCTTGTTGGAACTATGTAATTAATAGAGATACAATATAAAAGGAAAGTAAAAGGTGCCAAACTTATCAAAGTTCAACCACTTCTTGCACAACCATTGGAGCTCAATTAACGCGGTCTTCTTTCCACCATTCGATCCCCTCCGACCTCCTCAACCCGCCGCCTGGGACCAACCACGGTGGTCGACCAGACGCTCCACACGAGTCTGTCTTCATTTCCTCTCCTCGCCAAAGACCCTGAGCTTCGGACTCCCGCTCGGGGTCCTTCCCGCTGCCCAACTTACAGCATCGCGTCTTCTCTCTCTGTCCCCATCACGCCTTCTGTCCCAAAGCCCACGAAAACAATAGCTTACAGACACACAAGAAGGAATAACATCTATCCCATCATCTATATTTGGTTAGCAAATGAATACAATTCTCTTATAACCCAAACAAGCTGTGAGAGAGAAGCACTTTCTCAGCAGTTAACATAACAAAGAAGCCATGTTATTAGCCTTAGCAGTAACATGAAAAAAGAAACCCCTTACACTCTCCGCCCACCAAATTTAGTTATGTCCTCATGACTTCTAAATAACTCGCCAACCATTCCTGCAGACACAAAAACCCAATCCAGGTACAAACAGTCACATTGCTCCCCAAACAGTAGACCTTACGCCCTGTTCCATGGGCGCTACATAGGCCAACCTATCTGGGAGTTTCCTAATCCTCCGAGACCTCCGTACCCTCTCACCTAAACCCTTCAGGCTTGGGCACTACTGGGGATACCTCGGGTCTGCTTGCCAACTCCTCTCTCAATCTCTCACTCATGCCCCACTGCAACTTGGAGCCTCCGTCCCATGTCTGGGGCCCTGCTTCTTTTCCTTCAGGGTCCTGCAGTAACCCAGGCTGCCCACAGCTGGCCTTCCCCACTACACCTGACTCAGTGGGAGAAGGGCCAAAAGTCTCTTCATCAATCAAGGGGAAGTTAGCGAAAGGCAGGATGTACCACACATCCAGCACATCATCCTTTGAATCCGCATTCTTCCTCATTTCCTCGATCGGTAGCTGCTGTTTGATTTTCTCCAAACTGAAGCACTTAGCCCAGGCTGCCTCTGCAGCCTCTTCAGCCTCCTGCAGTCGAGACGTCAGCTTCTTCTCTGACTCCTCCAGCTCTCGCCACAGTCTCAACAGTTCAGACTCATGCTTCGTGTCCATCTCCATCTGGGATGCCATTACACCACCAGCTTCTTCCAATCTGTTCTGGATCGATTTCTTGAGTTTCTGCTGATCCTTTCGAAAGTTGGTCATTGTTTCGTCTCTCTGGATTAATTCATCAGTAAATGACCGCCGCTTCGGCTCGGAATTCCGTTTCCCCGTCTCCACTTTGACAAGCGTGAACTCCAATTCTTCAATGGTTGTCCCGGGCTCCAGCACTCGCCTCACATCATCGTTCCCCAAGGCGAATCCAAACCCTAGGCGATCATCCACATATGCCAAAACTCCAAACACCTCCACATCCCCCATGGTCTTCCTCATGCCCCACGAGAAGGTTGCAGGGGCTCTGGATATGCCCTGTGGCAACTTTTTGGATCAGGAGAATCCAAGGGGACCTGTAACGGCCATCTTCTCCTTGTCAACCTCACTCATCGGGACCTAGCAACATCCACCCCTCAGATCCAGCACATTAAACCATGTCGCACCACACAAACAGACCATCGTGTCTTCAGCCCTCAGGACCGCATTCTGGTCAATGACAGTGCGCCTGTTCAGAGTCCTATAATCCACACACACGCTACCTACGTCTTCCACGGCTGCAGGGTCCAGTCGCCACGACCTCTCTCTCACCGAGGTGTCTTCAATGATCAACTCCCCTCCCTTGTGGTATTTCAGAGCATCTACTAAGAGGGTCTCACCCTCAGATACTTCCCCTAGGCCGTACCACAATCGGTTCTCGTTTAAATTCGGTACTGGTCTAAGGCTGCTACACACGTCCTCACAAGCAGCTCAAAACAGTGGGTGCACAGACAATGCCCCCAAGAACTCCAGTTTCACTGACCAATAATCATCTTCTGGATAATCATTGGCACTGGTACCCCAAATCTCCAGTGCCCTTAATGTTGTCAAGGGTAAATGCTTCAGATACCGGTTGTAAAACGAACTGTCCAACAACTTGCCCTGCACCCCGGTGTCGAGGATGGCTTTAGCATAGCTTCCATCTATCTGTAAAGACACACGGGGGCGTGGTCCCTCTAAGCCTTCAGGAATAGGGTCTTTTCCTTTCGGAAGTTCCTTGCTACATTGCTGGGAATATGCTCCCCCAGAGACCCCAAGCCATTCCCCCACTGGGCCTTCACTAAGTTTCCCGACACCTCTCTGATCAGCTGAACAACTGAGGGAGCTGCTGATCCCCGTAAATGATCCCTCTGGCACTGCATTTTACTTCCAGTTGAACCAAACGCATTTTCCCCCGCTTTCAGATAACTGGTAGCTGTCACTACAGGGTAATTGACCCTGACAGTTCTAACACCGTCACCAGCCCACCTACTCAAACTTTCAACCAATCCCTGTCGCTCTCCCTCAACCGAGCACTGCCACTCATCTAACAACTGAGAGATCCGCTCCGCCCACGTCTCGTATGCCTCTGCTACTTTAGGGGTGGAAATTATCTCAAAAACCAGGTGGAGCCTGCCATAGCTGGAACATTTATTCGCAGACACTACCTCTGAATCAGACGGCTCTTTCCTCTCTGTCCTAATAGTATGGACAGCCCATGGTCCCACCTCACCCAGGGCACCAATAGACACTGGCAGTCCCACCACCAACTCATCAGCGCTAGTGTGAACTCAAACAAAGACCTCCAGGATACCAACAACCACCCCACCCAACACGCACGCAGTAACAACCAGCAATTCCACAGAGGCACACCAGCTTTCTATCTCCGCAGTATGCATAATTTAAAGAGGGCGATCATACAGTTTCCTACCGAATCAAATCCACAGATGAAGCCCCCAAATGTAGCCCCTTCGTAAGCCTCAGACTCACTCAGCTCACTTTCACCTGGGGGGAGCAGCTTTCGGCCCCGCCAAACTGGGTAATCAAGTTTGCGTGGATACTGTGTGATGTACCCCACCCCGCCAAATTACAGACAATACACCATATGCGATTAAATGATTACACTTTATAGATCTTACTGGAACTATGTAATTAATAGAGATACAATATAAAAGGAAAGTAAAAGGCGCCAAACTTATCAAAGTTCAACCACTTCGTGAACACGTGAACACAGTTGGAGCTCAATTAATGGAGTCTTCTTTCCACCAGTCGATCCTCTCTGATCTCCTCAACCCGCTGCCTGGGACCAACCACGGTGGTCAACCAGACGCTCCACATGAGTCTGTCTTTGTCTCCTCTCCTCGCCATAGACCCTGGGCCTCGGACTTCCGCTCGGGGTCCGTCCCATCGCCCAGCTTACAGCATCGCATCTCCTCTCTCTGTCCCCATTATGCCATCTGCTCCAAAGCCCGCGAAAACAATAGCTTACAGACACACAAGAAAGAATAACATCTACCCCAATTAGTTAGCAAATGAATACAATTCTCTTATAACCCAAACAAGCTGCGAGAGAGAAGCACTTTCTCAGCCGTTAACATAACAAAGAAGCCATTTTATTAGCCTTAGCAATAACATAAAAGAAGAAACCCCTTACAGGAGCTAAACCCCTGACAGCATTGCACTTCCGATCACAGGAACAGACAAGCCTCTCCATCGTAACAACATGATGCTGCTCAGAGAGAATCATAGATTCAGATTTAAGCAACACGCAGAAGTCCTATACAAATTACATAAGACAGTGAACAATATAAAAGAATATGCAAAGCAAAACAACAGTGCAAAGGAAGCACATAAGAGGTAAATCCATGGTGATGCAAGAAATACTTTCAAGATATGGGAAGTCTGAATACCCTAATTAGGCGAAATTTGGTTGGCATTTTATCTCATATCTCATATACTAAAAACAAATATAATCATTCAGTGAGGGATTCATTAGTTCATCTTCCATTTGGTGAAAGACCAAAAATCATAAGACAGTAAGACACAGGAGCACAAATTGGCCATTCAGCCCATCGAGTCTGCTCCACCATTCAATCATGGCTGATTTACTTTCCCTCTCAACCTCATTCTCTTGCCTTCCTCTGTAACCATTGATACCCTTACTAATCAAGTATCTATCACTTCCTCTTTAAATATATTCAATGACTTGGCCTCCCCCATCATTCTTCTAAACTTCAGCAAGTGCATGCTCAGAGCCAACAAACACTCCTCACATATTAACACGTTCATTCCCAGAATCATTCTCAACAACCTCCTTTGAACCCTCTCCAATACCAGCACATCTTTTCTTCGGTCAGGGGCCCAAAAGTGCTCACAGTACTCCAAGTGTGGTCTGACCAATGTCTTAAAAAGCCTCAGCATTACATCCTTGCTTTTATATTCTAGTGATCTGGAAATGAATGTTAACATAGCATTTACCTTCCTTTAACTTTAGAGAATCCTGCGTTAGGACTCACAAAACCTTTTGCACTTATGATTTCTAAAATTGTTCCCTGTTTAGAAATAAAAACCCTGGGTGTAGCCCATCTGGTCCAGGTAATTTACCTAACCAGACCTTTCAGCTTCCCAAGAACCTCCTCCTTAGTAACAGCTTCTTCTCCTTTGGGATGAACTAATTTTGTGTCTTCCGAATTGTTCCCAGAAACTCCAGCTGTTCTACTGTTATCCCTGCTAGTCTCCCCTTCCAATCAACTTTGGCCAGCTCCTCTCTCATGCCTCTGTAGTTACCTTTACTCAACTATGATAACAATACATCTGATACAAGCTTCTCCCTCTCAAACTGCGTGGTGAATTCTTACATATCATAATCACTGGCTCTTAAGATTCCCTTTGCCTTAAACTCCCTAATCAAATCTTGTTCATTATACAACAACACCTTTTCCAGAACTGCCTTATCCATAGTGGGATTAAACTAAAAAATGCTGCTCTAAAAAATCATCTCATAGGCATTTCATTTCAGTTCGAAGAGAAATCTACACGTGAGTATCTCTACAAGATAACACTTTAAATCAACCAAGTTGAAAATCTAACTATAGTGATTGCAGCTCAAAAGTACTTCATTGGCAGGAAAATCCTTCAAGAAATTCTGAAAGAAACACGAAAGGATGAGAATGACAATCTTCTCACAACAGCACACATTTATTCCTCTGAAGTAAATCATCCAATTGCATTAATATTGTTCCAGCCAAATCTCAATGTCAGGCGTAAAACTCATTCCTAAAAGTAACAAGTAAATCTGGTAACATTAAAATATATATGCATAATGACAGTGTATATTGTAATTTTCGAATAAAAATTTGATCAAGACATTTTATCTTCTTAATGTTCTCTTTATCAGCCAGGTCTAAGAGAATTAGGCTTTAAAAAGCAACGAATTATGCTATTGGTTGATTATGTCAAATGGACTGCCTGTTGATACCATTTGTCATGTTTTGGTAAACAAAGGTACACAGAATAGCATTCAGGAGAAGATTTCACTCATTCCTATTTGTTGCTGACCTATCTATTGTCTACTATTTATGTTTCCACTATTGGAAATTTACACAGAGCAGCCAATTGTTGTGATACCATGTTTAGAGGGTGGCGGCGTGGAGATACGCATCTACCAAAGGAGCTGTAAAGTGCTTCTTTCCTCTGCTAGCCTGCATGTCACCCTTGGGCAAGGTGTAGCTCCTGCTTATCCCCCACCTTCCCCTGATCAGGGTTATGTGAATCCATGGGAGTAGATGGTGGATGGTCATATGAGCAGCTGGTGCCAGTTATGCGACTACTGATGTCAGGTAGACCACCTCTGAATGTATTGATAAAATGGCTGGGGTCACCCATCTTGTAAGGACACTGCCCAGAACGCAACATCAAACCACTTCTGTAGAAAAATGCCAAGAACAATCATGGTCTTGGAAAGAGCATGATGGGCCACTTCATACGACATGGCACACGATGAACAAAAGCACCATGTACGGCAGTGTCACATTCTGTCATGTATATGGCATTGTATTTCAGATACGGTAGGCAGAGTAAACCCTCCCATAAAACCATTGTGAAAACTTTGAACTGCTGGCAACGGTATTCCGTCTTCCAGAGCTATTTTGGATATTCAGGCATATTCAAACAACTTAATATTATTTTAAACATTAAAAGTTATTAAAGTAATAAGATGAAGAAAATGTTTCTTTAAAAAAATTCAAATAATGAAAATAAAATCTAAAATGCTAGTACTTGCCTTGCATTGCCCTTCTATGCTTCACTCCATGTGGAATTCAACTTCAGAAATTTGGAAGTCTCACAAAGGGTTGCCAGCATATTTGCCAATCCCATGTTTGCATAGTATTGAAGGCAGTCACATGAGTAACTCTCAATATTCCTGTGAAGTACCAGAGCACTAAATTTTCTTGGAAAAGAGAGAGCACATTCCCAGGAAAAATGTTAGATTGGAGCTTTAGAGTGTCACAGAAAACATAAGCATTCTTCACTAAGCCAGATAACAAAGCTTATTAGAAAATCATAACTGCTCATTATTCACTTGGTTTTCACTGTGTTTGGTATAATTATAGATCAGCAAAGTGAAACAAGTTCAGAAGGCTTCTTCTAGTCCACTGCCTGAAAATTGTGCAAATTAACACAATTAAGCAATTTTCCTTCATTAACCAACTAGTCATTATCCTGCTGTAATCTCAACTCACAGACTGCCAAGCAGAGTTCCCCTACAGCTCTTTTCAAATTATCAGCACCATCATCAACACAACTACTAGCTATCCCACAAATCAAATTTACACTGACAGAGCATTTTAATTGTATTTTTAATAAAATAGACCTTACAGTGCTGGACAGTAGTAAACTGCACCTAGATGATTGCAGTTAAATGCATCCTAATACTCTGAAGGTTTCCTTACTTTCCTGCAGTGTCCAACAAGCATTTTGCTATCTACCTCTGGTGGTTGTGTCTTATCTGTATATTCAGTCATCATACCTGGACAGTCAAACTTCTTGTAAATCCTTTCAAATATCTTTATATAGTGTCTTCCATTTCTTCAGGATGCCCCAATGCTCAATGCAACTAAAAGTTCATTGTGGTATGGTAGCATAGTGATTAGAACAATGCTTTACAGTACCAGTAACCTGGGTTCAATTTCCACTGCGGCTGGTAAGAAGTTTGCACGTTCTCCCTGTAACTGCATGGATTTCCTCCAAGTGCTCCAGTTTCCTTCCACAGTCCAAAGGTGTACCAGCTGGTAGTTTAAAAGCTCATCGTAATTTGTTCTGTGATTAGGCTAGTATTAAATTGGGAGTTGTTGGATAGCATGGCTTGAAGGGCCAGAAGCGCCTATTCTGCACTTTACCTCAACAAATAAAAATTAAATTAAAAAAAAATAGGACAAACTCACTTCAAAGTCCACTAAAAATCTTTGTTAACATGATTCTGTGATAAAAGTAGTATGGCATTTAAAGAGATTGGTTGTTCAAAAGTTCTTGCGAATTACGTTTGTGAGCTAAACTCAGAAATTACTCTTAGACTGATAGCCTCAATGTATCGAAGCTGCCTTATGCATAGAAACTACATCAGAAGTAGGTAGGTCTTCAAAAGTGGCCTTTTAGTTGCATTGAGCGTTGGGAGATCCTGAGGAAATGGAAGACACTATACAATTGAAAGCATCCTTTCTCATTCAAATCAACACAAAAGCTGCACTTTGCAATTGGGGATGGTGCAAAGATAGAGCAAGGTAAGGTGAAGCATGCTGGAGTATAGGGGTTTCCACTGGAACTCGATCTGACCATGTCTCTGGATTTCCACTACAAGATATTTGTAGCCATTTTACCATAAAAGCAAACTGAGACAATGTTTAGTCTATTTGCTGAAGTCCTTGGGAACATTCATACTGTCCTTTAGATAAAACCTCTATAAAACTTCTGGGGTGGCATGGTAACTAGTACAGCATCAGCGACCCTGGTTCAATTCCTGCCACTGCATGCAAGGAGTTTGCATGTTTTCCCCGTAACCACATAGGTTTCATCCAGGTGCTCCAGTTTTCTCCCACGTTCCACACATGTACAGATGGGTGAATGCGAGTAATTGGTCACATGGGTGCAATTGGGCAGCACATGCTTGTTGGGCCAGAAGGGCCTGTTACAGTGTTGTATCTCCAAGTAACACCGCTGGCTAGACCACACGTAGAATATTGTGTTGGGTTCTGGTCACCTCATTCAAGAAAGGACGTGGAAGCTTTACAGAGGGTGCGGAGGAGATTTACCAGGATTCTGCCTGGACTCGAGGGCAAGTCTTATGAGGGTAGGTTGAGTGAGCTAGGACTTTTTTCTTTGGAGCGAAGGAGGATGAGAGGTTACTTGTTAGCAGTGTACAAAATGATAAGAGGCATAGACAGGCTGGATAGCCAGAGACTTTTTCCAAGGGCGGAAATGGCTAATACAAGGGAGCATAATTTTAGGGTGATTGGAAGAAAGTATAGGGAGGATGTCAGAAGCTCTTTACGCAGACAGTTAGGAGAGTGTGAAATGCCCTGCCAGGGGTGGTGGTAGAGACAGATACATTAGAGACATTTAATAAACTCTTAGTTATGCAGATGAATGATAGAAGAATGGAGAGTTATGTAGGATTGATCCTGGAGTAGGTTAAATGGTTGGCAAGGCATCATGGGGCAAAAGGCTTGTACTGTGCTGTAATGTTCTATAATTCTCTGATTCTATGATACAATAAAATCCTGCCTGAAGGGATTTACCTCTGTTAATCATCCTACCTAGATTTATGAACATTTACCTTGTAATGATGCATTGTCTGAATGGATGAAATTCACTAGGAATAGGAGACAATGTCTGCAAGCGGTAACCCAATGATTTTACATCAGAAATGCATTTAAATTTACTTTAAGTTTTGAACATTCACTGGAATCTTGCTGTGAATTTCCAAGATAAATTTATATCCAATTACGTGATCTTGCACTAGATCAAATCTTTAAGGGTACATCAACCTATTCTGAAACCATAGTTCCCACCAATTGTGAGGCCTTGGTCCTCTGGCCCTCAGTGGGACTTCTCTCAAACTGTGCAGATAGTGGCCTCTCTCACAAACTGGCAACCTTCTGATAACTCTTTGTGTCAGGTGCCTTTTACACTCTTTACAAAGTTTTCTAATCATCAGAGACATACAAAGATTTCAAATTTTAAAATAAAAGTTGATAAATAACCTAAATATAGGTAACTTTTAATTAATTTAATGAAGTGAAAGAAAGAAAACAAATCACAGGATTTTGCTTACCCTTTCAACAAAATTTGGCATCCTTATGTGCGCGAATTGGCGCACTTTAGCTGCTCCAAGTATAAATGGTATGAAGTTGAGGGCCCAAATACTAAATGTATCCATGCCTTCTCTCAAGCTATCATAAAGCACTCTGACCTCAGTGGGGAGCCAAGAGACAGGAGGTCAGATTTCCACAGTGCAATGCAAAGTCATGTAAGTCTAGAACACACTGATGCTCATTTTACAATAATCCATTCTCTATGGACCCACCAGTTAGACATTAGCTCAACCTGGCACATTATGTCAAGACAGCAACCATTCAGTGGTTGAGTCTAAAGAATAGCGATAATCTCTTAGACACAAGAGATTCTGCAGATGCTGCAAATCCAGAGCAACACACACAAAATGCAGGGAACTCAGTAGGTCAGGCAGCTTCTATGGAAATGAATAAATAAGAAGTCAATGTTTTGGGCCGAGACCCTTCATCATGACTCTCTGGAGTAAACACTTAACAAATGATATTTTATGCAGAGGCAATTAGACCAGTAAAATGTGACATGCTTCTGGGTGGAACTTGTCAACGGACTGAGTTGTAATACTGAATGGAATAATAATTGTTTAGATATAAATTTTATATTTATCTGTTCTATTGAGAGGTGGGGTTATGAAGAATGTAAACAGGTCAGAGTAGTACGTTAGGAAAACAAACAATATGAGTAAAGATGTCAGTGTAATTATAGAGAACATTGGAAAGGTTAAATCATGAATATAGTGAACAGATTTGGACTGCCTACATAGATGGCACTACCGAAGATGTGCAACAGTTTACTGATAGAATGAAAGCAAAGGAATTTGATTAAAAACATTATTAATAACACTTTTTAAAAAGTAAATTGTGGTGAACTATCACCATAAACATTGAAGAAGTGAGCGAAGGCAAAGCAAATTCACGAGCGCTGCTGGTCCACTGCAAAACCGATGCATTTGGGTTTGGAGCCATGCTGGATGGCGTGAACGATTTGGAAGGGAGAACACAGGACAGAGAAGTTCCAATGCCTGTCCAGCTGGCCTGGATACGAGGGTGGATCATTCTAAGTGCTGAGCCGATTTGGAGAGGTTGAGAACGGTTTCTTCAGCAGTGAAATCCAAGTCCAAAATGAATCACTGGGTGGCGTGTTCAAGGCCTGGAGGGATTCGCTGCAGCAAGGCCCGGTTCCTAATTCGAGGTTCAATCTGCTGTTTGGACAATCTAAGTGCCCACCCAGATAGACATGAAAGGCAGGCTGTTGAGAGTTGGGCGAGGTTGGATTGCTCTGGGCATCGAGCTGATTTATAGCAGTCGGGAACAACTTTTCCGGCAGTGAAATCTAGGCCCAGAGTGATTCAACAGCAATGGGGCCAAGTCCTAGTGTGATGTTTGAACAATTGAAGTGCTGGCCCAAATAGTGTGGGGGCTGTTCTTTCCATGATGCTATGCTGTGAGACTGCTCCCCGGCTGCTGTGCTTCATGTCTGCAACTTTGCAGTGATTTCCCCACTAATTTGATTAACTGAATACTAAAGCTTTGGACCTACTCTGGGATTTGGATCTAAGGACGCAATTTGGTTCAGAATATTATTGTAGCTGCTCACTTCTGTTGTTTACATGATTTGTTTTTTTTTTCTCTTTCTCTGTGCCCACCGGGGTTGGTCTTACTTTCATTAATTGGGCTCTTACGGGTTCCTTGCTTTGCAACTAACTGTAAGCAAATAAATCTCAAGGTGTATAATTTATACACTTTGATAATGCACTTTGAAACTTTGAAACTTTAAAAATTGTTTACTTTCATTGATATGGTGCTATAAAGATTCACTATATTAAGTGTCATGGAAGCCTGGTGGTTAGCGCGACGTTATTGCAGCTTGAGGCATTCTGGAGTTTGGAGTTCAATTCCAGCCCTGTCTGTAATGTGCTTGTATGTTTCCCTGTGACTGCAGGGATTTCATCCATATGCTCTAGTTTCCTCCCACAGTCCATTGATCTACCAGTTAGTAGGTTAATTGGTCATTGCAAATTATCCCATGATTAGGGAACTGTTAAATAGCTGGGTTGTTGGATAGTGCAGCTTGTTGGGCCAGAAGGGCCTCCTCTGTGCTGTATCTCTAAGTAAATAAAAATATATTGAATCCTGGGATGGCAAGTTTTTTTTAACTGAAAGAGGAGGAATTAACTAGTTTGCTTGAAACAGGAGAGATTAAGTGTGTTCTCTAAAAGCGATATCTCATTGGAACTTACAACATTCTTTTAGGACTCAATAAGTCGGATGCAGGGAAAATGTTCTTCCTGGCCAAGGAGTCTGGACCAGAGACCACAGAATCACAAATGTTGACGGAAGGATATTTAGGACCAAATTGAAAAAAAAAATGTTATCAATTGAAGGTTGGCAATCCTTTGGGCTTCTGCAAGCCAGAGAGCTGTGCAGACTGAATCACCGAGTTAATTCAAACCAAGATCAACACTGTTCAGGATAGCAAGAGAATAACGAGGATAACAGATAGAATGAAATAAGTGCAAGGTAGAAGATTAGTCATGATCCTGCTGAATGGTAGAGTAGACTCGACTGCATGAATCCAAAGTACTACAAAGTGACAATGAACCAGAAGTGTTTTGGCCTGCTTTCTAGTGCTAAATCAACAACACTTTATGTACCTTTTATGCACACATTGAAAAGGAGAATAAATCTACCCCTGCAGCATCTGGCAACTCTGTGATCCCTGTCTCGGAGGCTGATATTAGATTATGAGGACACGCAGTCCTCTTTTATTGTCATTTAGTGATGCATGCATTAAGAAGTGATACAATTTTCTTCCAGAATGATATCACAGAAACACATGACAAACCGACTTAAAAACTGACAAAAACCACATAATTATAACATATAGGTGTCCCCTGCTTTTCGAACGTTTGCTTTACGAAACCTCACTGTTATGAAAGACCTACATTAGTACCCTGTTTTCGCTTTCAGAAGGTGTTTTCACTGTTACGAAAAGGCAGTGCATGATAAAAAATCAGCGCGCGATAAAAGGCAGCGCGCACCGAGTAGCTGCTCTGCCCCAGATTCGGAACGGCATTGTTGAAACACGTTGCATTGAGCAGCTGTTAGCAAGATCAGTTCTAAGGTGTCGGAAAAGCCTGAAAGAGTAAAGGTGTTACACTTAGCGTAAAACTATATATAATTAAGCGTTTCGATCGTGGTGAACGAAGCAAGGACAAAGTGAGTTTGGCTTGTGGGAGATGGCGAAGATGATGTTGAAGAGGTTTTGGCATCCCATGACCAAGAACTGATAGATGAAGAGCTGATGAAATTGGAAGAGGAAAGGATAACAATCGAAACCGAATGCAGAAAGTGAAGCAACTGCGTGAGATTTTCGCTGCAATGATAAAGTACGACTTTAATTTTGAAAGGGTACGTAGATTTAGGGGATATTTGCAGGATGGTTTGAGTGCTTACAAACAACTGTATGATAGAAAAATGCGCGAGGCTCAGCAGTCAAGCAAGCCTTCCACATCAGCCACAGCAGACGTCGAACGTTGATTGATTGTCGAAACATCTAGGCGGGCAGTCATAGGAGAAGATGAGCTACCTGAGCTGATCGATGATGAGATGACACCCCTGTGTCCCACCACCCCAACACCCGGGCCGTGGACAGATACTGTACCGATTCGCAAAGAACACAGCGGTAGCCGGGAGGCACACAGCACATCTTTAAGAAAAAAGCCGAAGTAAACATGCTAATTAATTAGGTGCCACCTAGCACGTAATTGTCGGCCCAGATTAGAGGCGATGCAATCGGCAATCGCTTCTGATCTGTGTCGACATTTACGTGCCTGGCAGCACCTAATTAAATAGCATATTTATTTTGGCTTTTTTCTTAACGATGTGCTGTGTGCCTCCCGGCTCCTGCTGCGTTCTTTGCAGCAATGTATCAGGTCGGCGGCCCGGAGGGTGGGGGCCACTGCACCACCCAGCCTGCGACGACTCAGTCTCACACACCATCATCAGTGTGCTCGGCGCTGCTTTCCCAATTCCAGTAAGTGATACCACACTGTACATACATTATTTCTACTTTATATAGGCTGTGTATTTTTACATGTTATTTGGTAGCTTTGGCAGCTTCGTAGTTTAAAGGTTACTGGACAGCGCGTTTATGCCAACAGTGCTTGCGTGAAATTTTCTGCCGAGAGTGCTTGCGTGAGATTTTCGCTACGGAGATCTGTGCAGGCAATTGTTGTAGAGAAGTATTTCTACTTTATACAGGCTGTGTATTTATCATATCATTCCTGCTTTAACTATATATTACTGTTATTTTAGGTTTTATGTGTTATTTGGCATGACATTATAGGTTATTTTTGGGTCTGCGAACGCTCACAAAATTTTCCCATATAAATAAATGGTAATTGCTTCTTCGCTTTACGACATTTCGGCTTACGAACCATTTCATAGGAACGCTCTACCTTCAGATGGTGGGGGAAACCTGTAGTTACAACAGTGCAAAGCAATACCGTAATTTGATAAGAACAGACCATGGGCACGGTATTAGTCTCAAAGTCTCTCGAAAGTCCCATCATCTCACACAGATAGTGAACCTCCAGTGCCACAAACTTTCTGATGCAGAATCCTGGAAGCATCCGACCACAGTCTGACTCCGAGTCCGTCCGAAAACTCCGAGCCTCCGACCAGCTCTCCGACACCGAGCACTGAGCACCAGGATATCCTTCAAGAAGGTGAAACCTTGCAAGGTGTCTAGCCCCGGTGGTGTACCAGGCATGGCACTGAAAACCTGTGCTAACCAACTGGCGGGACATCTTCAGCCTCTCATTGCTGCAGCCAGAGGGGCCCCTGTTTCAAAAGCACCTCAAGCATATCAGTGTCCAAGAAGGGAGTAGTGAGCCACCTTAGCAACTATCATCCAGTAGCACTCACATCTGCTGTGATGAAGTGCATTGAGAGAATGGTCAAGGCTAGATCTAACTCCTGCCTGAGCGAGAACCCGGAGACACTGCAATTTGCCTATTGCCACAACAGCTCAAAATCAGAATCAGGTTTACTGTTGCCGACATACGTTATGAAATTTGTTAACTATGCAGCAGCAGGACAGTGCAATAAAAGTCTGTGAATTACAGTAAGTATATATGTAATTATTATATAGATAAATTAAATAAGAAGTGCAAAAATAGAAATAAGAAAGTAGTGAGGTAATATTCATGAGTAAATTCTGAAAGCAGATGGATGAGGGGAAGAAGTTGTTCCTGAATCATTGAATGTGTGCCTTCATACTTCCGTACCTTCTTCCTGATGGTAGTAATGAGGACATGTGCTGGGTGATGGATGCTGCCTTTTTGAGGCATTGCTCCTTGAAGATGTTCTGGATACTACGGAGGTTCATGTCCATGATGGAGCTAACTAAGTTTACAACTCTCTGCAGCTTACTTTGATACTGTGCAGTAGCCCTTGCCCATACCAGATGATGATGCAGTGAGTTAGACTGCTGTCCACAAATACACCTGTAGAAATTTGCACGTATGTTTGGTGACATGCCAAATCTCCTCAAACTCCTAACGGAATATAGCTGCTGTTGTGTCTTCTTTGAAGCAGCTTTGATATGCTGGGTCCAGGTTAGATCCTCAGAGATATTGACACCCAGGAACTTGAAATTGCTCACTCTTTCCACGTCTGATTCCTCTGAGGACTGGTGTGTGCTGGAAGCAGGTGCGATCTTGTTGGTTCTCCAGTCAGTTCTAAAGCACCTAAATAACAGCAACACATACATCGGGCTGCTGTTCATCTAATGCAGCTTAGCGTTGAAAGCCATCATCTCCTCAAATAGTAATGAAAAGGCTTCAAAATCTGGGCCTCTGTATCTCCATCTGCAACTGGATCCTTAACTCCCTCATCAGGAGACCACAGTCAGTGCATATTAGGAATAGCATCTCCTCTTCGCAGACAATCAACACAGGTACACCTCAAGGATATGTGATCCGCTCACTACTATACTCTCTCCACCCACATGACTGTATGTCTAGGCACAGCTCAGATGCCTTCTATAACTTTACTGATGACACTACAGTGTTTGGCAGAATCTCAGATGGCAATGAGGAGGCATAAAGGAGTTATTTAGATCAGCTGGTTGAGTGGTGCTGTAACAAAATCCTTACACTCAGTGCCACGAAGACCAAGGATTTGTCTGTGGATTTCAGGAAGAGGAAGTTAGGAGAACAAACGCCAGTTCTCATTGAGGAGTCTACAGTGGAGTGGGTGTGCAGCTTCAAGTTCCTGGACGTCAGCATCTCAGAAGATCTATCCTAAGCGCAACGTATGGATGTAATCATGAAGAAGGCCTGCCAGTGACCATGGTTCATTAGGAGCTCGAGGAGAGTTGGTGTGTCACCAAATACTCTGTCAAATTTCTACAGATGTACAGTGGAGAGCATTCAGATAGGTCATACTGCTGCCTGATATGGAAAATCCAATGTCAAGAATCAAAAGAGGCTTAGCTAGCTCCATCACCACTCTCCCTACCATTGACATCTTCAAGGGGTGGTGCCTGAAGAAGGCTGCATCCCTCATTAAGGACCCTCACCAACCAGGACATGCTTTCTTCTCATTGCTACCATCAGGGAGGAGGTGCAGGAGCTTGGAGACACACACTCAACGATTCAGGACCAGCTTAATCCCCTGCACCATCAAATTTATGAACTGTTTTTCAACCCATTAACCTAACTTAAAGTAGTTCTTATGTCTTGTTCATACATCAGTGATAACAATCCTGTTTCAGATTTACATGCAAGAGAAAATCTTCAGATTCTGGAAATCAAAGCAACACGCACAAAAAACTGAAGGAACTCAGCAAGCCAGGCAGCACACAAACAAGAGAAAATCTGCAGATGCTGGTATCGGCCGAGGGACCTCGATCCAAAATGTCAACTCTACTTTTTTTCAATGGATGCTGGCCGACTGAATACCTCCAGCATTTTGTGTGTGTTGGTTGTTATGACTTACATGTTTAACTGTTATCTCGGGCCTTACATTGACCTTTAAAAAAACTGCTTTAGGAATGAGATAGCTGTCCTCAAAAGGTTAATTGTAGCCTTTGATTCTTAAAACACTGCAAAAGGTGAAAGCATGTTATCAGCCATTCACACCTCAGGAGGCCTTGGACCTTTGTTATCCATGGTCAAATCTCCAAGTTCAAGACATCTTGGTCAAAGGCCAGCAAAACTGGCTGCTCCCCTGCAGCATCATGGAGCTCAATGATGGTGTGATGTCATGAGCACAATCCTAAACACAAAAAAAAAATCCTGGAAAAATGGATCTTGCAGACAATATCAGATAGCTGTCCTCGGATACCTGGTGGACTGAATACACTTACTTCTATATAATGGTAGACAGCTATTGTTTTTAAGAAACTGTTTGATCATCTGTGAAATCTTAACACTATACCACAGAGTTAGTGGCATATTGCTACTAAATAATCAAATATTAAGGCCTGAAACCCAAGTGACAAGACAGACCATGAGAGTCATGTGTCAAGACAAAATTACACCAAATAGGAAGGATCAAATGCATCTCACACCTGGCTCTCCGCTTCACATCAGACAAAGCTTCGGATTGGATTACTATGTCAGCATATATTTTGTTATTTTTAAAAATTATTTGTTGATGCATGACTGGTACTAATATTTAAAAACTTTATATTTGCTTGAAATAACTTTAAATATCTTTGCATATGGAAGTTGTTCATAGACTTAGACAGTGAAGTGAGCAGCCTGAGACATAGTCACTGGACAAAGCCGAGTGTGAAACACAGTATACCATCAGCTCTGTCTCTGTGGCCCTGAACATTCAAGAAGATGTGGGCAGACGCCGAGTCTCATATGTTTTTCTGTGTCGAGCTGGATTTGTCCCCTCACCTTGTCCGAGGTGCAAAGATTAGGTGAGGACATTCATTAGTTGTGTAAGTTAGATGTTTCTGGAAAACATGAAGTTACAAAGTTCAGTAAATCCTTAATGGGTGGTGGATGTTGAACTTATTCCTAATCTGCAAGCCAAAACACAGAATATTAGAATAAAGGAACTTGCTGACAGTATGAGATAAATGAACTCATTATATGATAGCACTGAGTCATTGTTTTTAAGGAACTATTTCACCATTCGTCAATTATCATTTTGCACTTTGTGGAATTATCAAAAACGTACACACATACAGTACTTTGTAAATATCTTAGGCACATGTAAAAAATCTGCAAAATGAAGATGCTTTCAAAATAATGAAATGAAAAGATTCTAAATATCAAAAAATTACTATACAGAGTAGTAAACAGTAAAAAAACTAATCAAATCAATCAATATTTTGTGTGACCACTCTGCTTTTAAAACTGCATCAATTCCCTTGGTACACGGTTGGGCAGTTTTATAAGAAAATCAGCTAGTAGGTTGTTACAAGCATCTTGGATAACTTGCCATAGTTCTCCTGCAGGCTTTGGCTGTCTCACTGGCTTCCATCTCTCCAGGTGATCCCATACAGCCTTGATTATGTTGAGATCAGGGCTCTGGGGAGGCTATGAAATCATATAAAAATCATGGGTGCTACGTTTCTTGCTCAGTACTGTATATTAAGGCGTGAAGCCTAAGTTAAAAGGCAGGCTATGAAGAAAGACATACCAGGGGAAAGCTACACTAAAAATATTAAACTGGTTGAAATAGAAAATCCGACTCATATTTACCACCAGAAGAAGACAAGCATGCACAATCAACATACAGGGTAATTCATAGTATGATTTAAAAACAAAACAATTTCCGTGAGAGCATTGCATTAACTAGTCATCTAGGTTAGGAGTGGACCATATTATTGCCACGCTTGTGCAAATACGGGGCTACACCTTGGATTTTGCAAACAGCTGTGATGGAACAGCTTTGGCCTTCTCTCTGTTGGTGGTTGGCAACAGATATTTTCAGGCGTGTCGTCAGAGAATTCCTCCTTCCTGAAGCTGACCAATGCAGCAAACGCTACAGCAAGTCTGTGGCCACTGTGAACAGGAAAAAGAATGGGGAAGCTCTCCAACAAATCAAGTGTGATGAATCCTCAAAGACAGAGTTTAATCCCAGAAGTATAAAGCAGGAATTATAAATCAGAATAATAATGCCCCACCAGCCTCCGCGCCCGGCACATAATCATCCGAAACTTCTACCACCTCCAGCAGGATCCCACCACCAAGCACATCCTTCCCTCCCCCCCACTTTCTGCTTTCCACAGGGATCGCTGCCTACGCAACTCCCTTGTCAATTTGTCCCTCCCCACTGATCTCCCTCCTGGCACTTATCCTTGCAAGTGGAACAAGTACTACACCTCCTCCCTCACTACCACCTAGGGTCCCAAACAGTCCTGCCAGGTGGGGTGACGCTTCACTTGTGAGTCTGTTGGGATCATTTACTTGTTCGGTGCTCCTGGTGTGGCTTCCTGCATATCAGTGAGACCCAATGTAGCGATGTAGACCGCTTCCCCAAGCATCTACGCCCCGTCCGCTAGAACAAGCAGGATCATCCAGTGGCCACCCATTTTAATTCCACTTCCCATTCCCATTCTGATACGTCCACCCATGGCCTCCTCCACTGTCGCGATGAGGCCACACTTAGGTTGGAGGAACAACGCCTTATATTCTGTTTGGGTAGCCTCCAGCCTGACAGCATGAAACTTCCAGTAATGACCCGCAGCAGCCCCCCGGCCCTTCACCATTTCCCTCTCTCACATTATTTCTCTATACGCCCATCCATCGCCTCCCTCTTGTGCTCCTCCCCCGCCTTTTAATTTCTTCCATAGCCTTCTGTCTCTTTCACCAATTAACTTCTTAGCTCTTTACTTCATCCCTCTCCCTCCAGGCTTCACCTATCACCTGACGTTTCTCTCTCCCCTCCCTACTCCTCAGCTTTTTTTCTCCAGTCCTGATGAAGAGTTTCAGCCCGAAATGTCAACTGTAGTTTTATCCATAGATGCTGCCTGGCCTGTGAGTTCCTCTCGTATTTTGTGTGTGTTGTTGGAGAAGGTAAATAGCACTTTTGGAAAACGCAGATATATTAAGTAGATAAAATTAAAAGAATAAAAATAATTTAACTTCCAAAACTTTCGCAAAACTGTTTTTCTGAGGGAACTAAGCTTTGTATTTGTACATATCTTTTGGGCTCTGAGAGATGCAAGACAAAAATTATCTTAACTATTACTGCAGAACTGATGTTTTGAGTCAAGTCTGTCACCATGCCCAGAAGAGCAGGGTACCTTTAAGAGGAATCTCTGGCTTTCCATGTTTAAATATCCATTAGCATGCTCCAGAGAATGCTACAAGATTTATCCTGTAAAAACAGCAGCCACTGATAAACTTGCCAATATTATTACAGCAAAAAAAACGGTGCTCAATTATATTAATCAACCATTAACTTACTAAGCAGTGATTAGCTCCAGCAATCTTCATTTCAACAAAAATTACATTGTACAGCTAACATTGCAACAATGGGAAATCTTCCCCTTGGCCCTTGAAAAAGCAGGGGATACAAAGTGCAGTTTACTCTCCCACTAATGGAAGTTCAGATTTGTATGTTATAACTGTGTTGATTTTATTGTTTAAATAAGTAGGGCACATACAATTATTTCGAAAGATGATGACAAAGAATAACAGTACTTTTACAAAGATTTTGGATTTATCCTGAATGTTACTTATACACACATACCAATGATTTATAACTATTTATTCTGTCTGTTGCTAATTGAAATATAGCCACTGCAGCAATGATGTAGTATATTTGTTTGGGTTAGGCTGGCACAGGAAGAGGATTTCAAACTCACTTGCAGTTATTAGTGATCTCATCTGTATGACATTATCAGTGCTACAGGTTTCCCTTGGGTTACACCATCTGGTTAACATCTGGCAATGTGTACACACACACAAGAGTGGGCCTCCAAGATGTTCATTCTTATCAAAGTTTATAGCCCAGGCAGTGAAGCAGACACCTCATAGGACCTGAAACCTCTGAACATCTGGCTTTCATCTTGCCCGTCAACTTTATCAAAAAGCTTTTTTTTTGGTTCCTGAAGTTATACAGTCATAAAAAAAATAAGAAACGGAAGTTTAATAGCCAACTAATATGTTATGCACTGTGCATCTTCAGTAACGTCACATAATAGGCTATAGCATTTTAACTCTTGCACCAGCCCCTACATATATGCAAAATAAATAAACATGTTTAACCCTTTCCATGTTAAACTGTATCAGTTTTGAAAGTTGTGCTGATTTTGTTATCAAATCTCTATCTCTTGCTAGGAAATATGCAGAATATGACTGAATAGTATCTGAAAAACATATTTATTTGCTTTTGTACTCACAATGTATTCCTGATGATCTGCATTTCTGAACTTGCTTCTACAGAATTCAGTGGAACCACAGTTCAAAAGCAATGTACATCCATCAATAAATCACACATTTACATTATGCAGAAGAGGGGACATTTTTAATTCATTGACTTTCAGATATTTAAAAATAATTGCACTTCTTGTGGCAAATCATATCTGAGAAATAAATTATCAGATAAATAAATGTACTTCACAATAAATCATCACCAGTAAATGTCACAAATTACTTGACCAAACTAGGCACCATGGTAGTGTAGTAGTTAGCGTGACACCATTACAGCTTGGAGTGTTGGAGTTTAGAATTCAATTCCGCCGCTGTCCGTAAGGAGTTTGTACATTCTCCCCGTGACCACGTGGGCTTCCTACAGATGCTTCGGTTTCTTCCCACAGCCCAAAGATGTACCAGTTAGTAAGTCAATTGTTCATTGTAAATTGTCCTGTGATTAGGCTGTTGTTAAGTAGATAGGTTGCTGGGTGACTCGGACGGTCCTGCCCCTCGCTGTATCGCTAAAATAAACCAATGCAACACCACCTTGAACAGAAACTGTTTCTTTATGACTGAATGGAATAAAAAAGAAAAGAATTGCATTTAGAAACTGCACACAGGAACACTGCTGAGCTGAAGGGCATTCCCCTGCATTGTGTTTTATTTTTGTTTTTTACACAATCTGCCTTTGGAAACCTTAGCAAGCCCATTCTATGGTCAAATTGCTCATGTTTATGGGACTCCTTCTAAAAAGCAGAAGTACATAACTTTTTCATGACTACATTTTAAGAGAAATAAGGCAGCATTATACCCAACAAGAACTTTTCTTTTTCTTCTTTATATACATTGATAATTACTGAAAAATTATTCAATGGCCATTAAGACTTGGGAGTTTAATTTTCTGCCTTTAGCACTCATTAGTGCATTCCCATAAATCCATCTCTCTGCTTTGCTAATTCAATGCATCTGTTAAGTTTTCTTGAGCAGGTACACATCAGGGTTAATGTAGCATAAATAGGAGCTGATGCATAAATTGAAGTGCTAAAATACCCCAAAGAACAAATTAAATGCATTGAAAAGTAGTACCAGAAATATACAGTCTAGAAGTTTTAATGATGCTCGATGTCATCAACGTGCAGATTCCTATTCAGAGCATATTACCCATAACGTCATTCTTAGCTTTTCTAGTTTCAGCTTCCTCTATGCCATAGAAACTCAATAATTTGCATTTATCAATGAATATTAGTCTGAAAATGCTTCTTCTAAGTTGTAAAGGTCCCTTTTCTATTACAATTAGGAGCTTCCTGTATTGGCAGCTGCCTGCCCCCATACATGTCAGCACTCATTTACAGAATTGAAGCTACCAGGAATTTATATTTTTGTTTTGAACCAGGCTAGCAATTAAAACAAGTAAATTACTTGCATCACTTTACATTATTATTTTAGTAAAAATGTTACATGCTTAAAAAGAAGTATATTCAGGAATAGTAAAAGGATGAAAGAAATAACAGACTAAATGATATGGCTTGATTATTGTTTCTCTATCTCCCCATTTTTCAGTCTGAACATGGCTCCAGTGAGAGGAAAATAATAAAATAAACTCCCCGCCGACTTCCCCCCACCTTCTCCCACAACCAACCCCCAACCGATACCCCTGTCAGCATGATTTTCAAAAGGACCTTGATTTAGTAAACTATCGCTCCCACTGGAAACATTATTCTGCACAAACCTGGATCTGATTACATTTTTAGGACCCAATGGCATTTTTATCATCATCAATGAGGCGGCCGCTGTGTGTTCGGCTTCCCCTTTGCGATGCACGGGCCTGGTTTTGTTTACCGCTGTACATCATTCCGTCGTGCAGGAAGAGTGATTACAATGGCATTGTCAGTGAGAAGCCCAAAACACTATTCATGGGTAGCACAGGGTTGGAAATGGGTAGGTCCAGTGCAAATGATATGGTGCGTAAAGATGTCTAAGGATGCTGGCAACAGGGTCAATTAAGGCTTGGACAAGAATTTCAGGGAAAATGAAATAGTGTGGGGAATGGGACAAACTAAATCTCTTTATTTACTGGTTACTTCTCCTCTATTTTTCTGGCTATATGGAAGGCCCTGATCTGAAATGTTGACTGTCCTGTTCTCTGTACAGATGCTGCCTGACCCATTGAGTTCAATAAGCATCTTGAATATTGTTTGAGATATCTTTTTAGAAGCTGGTATGTACACATCAGCCAAATAGCTTCCTCCTGCACCATAAAAACTCAATAATTTCCATTCTATTAAAGGGATTCTGGAACTGGATATAAGAATACTTCTCAACTGTTGGTTTTGAAACCTTCAAGATTACCTGAATAGCCCTCTCCACTCCTGCAAAGTATTCAGTTCCTTAAAATTAAGCTTTCCCTCACTCTCCCTTCCACCAGCCCCAATCTGTACAAGCCACTTGGGCGATGTATTGACCAAAATGGGCAAGTGCTGCTATAACTCTTCCCTTTGCCTGCCTGATGTTTGCCAAAAAAACAAACAAAATAATACTGGCCTCTCTCTCAAAGTTGGTCCAAAAATGATTGGCTGCAATTGCCTCTCAGACTTATAAATCAGCCACGGCATTTAGCATAATTAGTCCACAATTAGAGACAAAATGGAGAATAATGTTGATGACTTCATTCCTACCTCAATCTTGATCTCTCAGGAATACTGCCTTGGACATCATCTTTTGCAAAAAATTAGCCGGTTTGAATTTCATTAGGCTAGAATTATGCCTTTTTTGAAGAGCCCCAGAAAAACAGATTTGTCCTATGTTTGTGACTATGCTAAAGCCATGATAAAACAGGGTACAAGCGAATTTTATGATTTACAGAGTTTGCTGGCAGGCCAAAGGTTCATTTATCAACTTGATGAATCCCAGATTTTGGAGCAAAGCTTTTAATACACTTCACTGCAGTGCAGCCAGGCTTCAAGATGGCAACACTCTCATTACTGAAGTGTTTCTAACAAAACGTTCAATTGTGACAGCAAATTTTCTTCACAACAGAAGCAGGGCTCCATCTCGGGACTCCAAAACCTCACCCACTTGTGTTTCCTTTCTGTGGGCATTACATTGCAGGAAGGGTTATGCTATCAAAAGGTTAGCTGCAATTTACAAGTCATGACTGTCAGTACACCCAGCCTATGTAAAATATTTGCAATAGCACAAATAGCACTCTGTATATTTATTGGAATTCAAGACACATGGTGACAGCGATTAAATCAAAACATAACCTTTTACAGATGTTCAGTCAACCTAGCCTTTCCTTGTTTGTTTACCTTTGGATCCACCACTGGCAGAAGGCAGATTGACTGAGGACCCATGCCTTGCTGATATTGGCTATTCAACCCAGCTCTAATCTGGCAAACTGATTTCTTTGGCTAAATTATACCTACCATAATAGATATCAGAATCAGAGTCAGGTTTATGATCACTAACATATGTAGTGAAATTTGTTATTTTGCAGCACCAGTACAGCGCAAGACGTAAAACATTACTTTAAGTCACAATAAAAAATATAAAAAATAAGTAGTGCTAAAACTGATAGCAAGAGAGGTCATGTTCAGCGGTTCATGGTCCATTCAGAAAAAACAATAGTGGAGGAGAAGAAGCTGTTCCTAAAACATTGAGTGGATGTCTTCAGACTCATGTAACTCCTCCCTGAGGCACGCCCTGGATACCAAAAGTCCCTAATGATGGATCCCCCCCCTTCCTGAGGCACCACCTTTTGAAGATGTCCTCGATGGTGGGGATGCTAGTGCCCATGATGGAATTGGTTCAGTTTACAATCCTTTGCAACATTTTCCAATCCTGTGTATACCAGGTGGTAATAATTTATGTAAAGAAGTACTGTAGATAGTTCATTACTTTCCACACATTTAAGCTAAAAGTTTAAAACTTTTCTACACTTGAAATACTGCTTATAATTTTGACTCTGTACAATGGCAGATTTTCCAGAGTAATATTTAACACTACTTCACCAACATTTGGTGGCGGGTGTGGGAAAACTTCACCACCTGACCATCACCTCCTACCATTGAGCTGCACTGGTTATTGGCTATGCTTGGCAAAAGTATGCATTAAATGTTCTACATCAGGGCTCCCCAACCTTTTTTGCACCGCGGACCGGTTTAATATTGACAATATTCTTGCAGACTGGCCGACCGGGGTTGGGGGGGTGGTGGGGGTTGGGTGCTCAAGTAGGGTTAAACTCACCTCAACGTGTATTTTACAGTTAGGGTTGCCAACTTTCTCACTCCCAATAAGGGACAAAAGTAGCAGTCAGATCCCGGGACACTTTACCCCAGGAAAGACTACCATGACCATGAAGCCTTACACGGGCATCTGTGTGCGCATGCATGACATGCGCCTGTGCTGTGCGCATGCGCGTATGTGCCGATTTTTTTCACCCACAAATTGGCTTTGTCTTCATCTTCCCGACTATACTGTACATACCTCATTTTTACTTTATATAGGCTGTCTATTTTCCATATCATTCCTGTTTTTGCTATATGTTAGTGTTACTTATTTTTGGTTTTATGTGTTACTTGGTATGATTTATTAGGTTATTTTTTGGGTCTGGGAACGCTCAAAAATTTTTCCCATATAAATTAATGGTAATTGCTTCTTCGCTTCACGCCATTTCGGCACAAAAGGTTTTATAGGAACGCTCTACCTTAGCGGGGGCAATACGGGACAAACCAATTTAGCCCAATATTTGAGATGTCCTGGCAAATACGGGACAGTTGGCAACCCTATGTTCAAGTTCAACAGTGCGTGACAGGGAATGAGGAAAAGGTGCAGCTGACTCATATCATTTCCTCACGGCCCGGTAGCACATGCTTTGCGGCCCAGTGGTTGGAGAATGCTGTTCTACATGCAGAGATCAAGATCTTAGTTGAGGTTTTTGGAACTCTGAAATAAATTGTAATTGGTAATTGTTTATTATTTTGACATGACAAGACAAGGGGAAAGGTTTTGTCTTGCATGATATCGAGACAGATCATTCCTAACAAAATACATCAAGCTAGTACAAAAGGAAGAATAATAACAGAATGTAGAATACAGTGTTAAGGTTACAGAGAATATGCAGTATAGATAGGCAGATAAGGTGGAAGGGTTATCATGATGTAGATTGTAAGATTTAAAAAATTATCTTTATTGTAGAAGAGATCCATTCAAGAGTCTTATCACAGTGGGACAAAACTGTCCTTGAGCCCCATGTTATGAATTTTCCAGCTTTTGTATCTTCTGTCTGATGGAAGAGGAGGAAAAGCGAGAACAACTCGTGTGGGAGGGGTCTTTTATTAAGTTGGCTGATTTCCTAAGGCAATGGAAAGTGTAGACTGAGTCATTAGAGAAGAGGCTGAGTTTTCACGATAGACTGGGCTGTATTCACAACTCTCTGCAATTTCTTGGGCAGGTCAGTTGCCATACCAAGCTGTGATTTATACGGATAGGAAGCATCTGTGAAAATTGGTGAGTGTCATCAGGGACTGGCAAAATTACCTCAGACTTCTAAGCAAGTAGAGGTGTTGGTATGCTTTCTTGGTCCATTGTTTCAGTTACTAACTAGACCAGTGGAGACCCCTGAGGAACTGAGAAGAATTTTAACAAGTCGCATCCATGTCTATCCATGTGGGACAGAAATGAATTGTGGGTGAAAAAATCTTTTAATTTTATCATTGATTCATTCAAAATTTATGAACATTGTGGACAACCAGCAGTTATTATCCATCATTAATTGCCCCTTAAACTAATTGCTGTGTTGGGCAATTCAGACGGGTGTATCGTCACATCTGCAGTTATATGTGGGCTAGACTGTAAGAATGCCATGTTACTACTGGGCATCATGAATCACTTGTGGTTTTAATAACAATCTGATAGTTTCATGTTGTTATTACATCACAAACACTGGTCACTTAATTGTAGACTCACAGCTATCATTTTGTGCATTTTAACCCTTGCCTCCAAATACTGCTCTGGCCATAATATTATCATAACCCAGAAATGGGAAAACAGGTACAAAATTATTTTTTCCCCTCAGAGAGCATTTAGAATCTGGAAATACATTGTCTGAATTGGAGGTGGGGACACCTCCTTTCACAATAATTAAATAAACACTTGGATCACAAAGGTGTACAAAGGTACTTGACGGCCAACATGAATATCTGTCCCCCACTTTTCCTTCGTTACATCGACGACTGCATTGGTGCTGCTTCCTGCACGCATGCAGAACTCGTTGACTTTATTAACTTTACCTCCAACTTTCACCCTGCTCTCAAGTTTACCTGGTCCATTTCCGACACCTCCCTCCCCTTTCTAGATCTTTCTGTCTCTGTCTCTGGAGACAGCTTATCCACTGATGTCTACTATAAGCCTACTGACTCTCACGCTATCTGGACTATTCCTCTTCTCACCCTGTCTCTTGCAAAAACGCCATCCCCTTCTCGCAATTCCTCCGTCTCCGCCGCATCTGCTCTCAGGATGAGGCTTTTCATTCTAGGACGAGGGAGATGTCTTCCTTTATTAAAGAAAGGGGCTTCCCTTCCTCCACTATCAACTCTGCTCTTAAACGCATCTCCCCCATTTCACGTACATCTGCTCTCACTCCATCCTCCCGCCACCCCGCTAGGAATAGGGTTCCCCTGGTCCTCACCTACCACCCCACCAGCCTCCGGGTCCAACATATTATTCTCCGTAACTTCCGCCACCTCCAACGGGATCCCACCACTAAGAACATCTTTCCCTCACCCCCCCTCTCTGCATTCCGCAGGGATCGCTCCCTACGATACTCCCTTGTCCATTCGTCCCCCCCATCCCTCCCCACTGATCTCCCTCTTGGCACTTATCCGTGTAAGCAGAACAAGTGCTACACATGCCCTTACACTTCCTCCCTTATCACCATTCAGGGCCCCAAACAGTCCTTCCAGGTGAGGCAACACTTCACCTGTGAGTCGACTGGGGTGATATACTGCGTCCGGTGCTCCCGATGTGGCCTTTTATATATTGGCGAGACCCGACGCAGACTGGAGACCGCTTTGCTGAACATCTACGCTCTGTCCGCCAGAGAAAGCAGGATCTCCCAGTGGCCACGCATTTTAATTCCACATCCCATTCCCATTCTGACATGTCTATCCACGGCCTCCTCTACTGTAAAGATGAAGCCACACTCAGGTTGAAGGAACAACACCTTATATTCCGTCTGGGTAGCCTCCAAACTGATGGCATGAACATCGACTTCTCTAACTTCCGCTAATGCCCCACCTCCCCCTCGTACCCCATCTGTTACTTATTTTTATGCACACATTCTTTCTCTCACTCTCCTTTTTCTCCCTCTGTCCCTCTGAATATACCTCTTGCCCACCCTCTGGGTCCCCCCCCCCTTGTCTTTCTTCTCGGACCTCCTGTCCCATGATCCTCTCATATCCCCTTTTGCCAATCACCTGTCCAGCTCTTGGCTCCATCCCTCCCCCTCCCGTCTTCTCCTATCATTTTGGATCTCCCCCTCCCCCTCCAACTTTCAAATCCCTTACTCACTCTTCCTTCAGTTAGTCCTGACGAAGGGTCTCGGCCTGAAACGTCGACTGCACCTCTTCCTAGAGATGCTGCCTGGCCTGCTGCGTTCACCAGCAACTTTGATGTGTGTTGCATGAATACAGTTGGGTTACATTTCCTGCTGAGTAATCCCACTTCTGTCAGGTTGTTAGGAAATTGGAAGGACAAGCAAGTCACAGTTCCTCTTCACCACTTTAACGCTTAAGATTCCTGCAAAGCCTTCTGCTTTTATTTTTTTCTTTTTGAATTTGCACAGTTCGTTGTCTTTTGCACACTGGTTGATTGCCCAAGTTGCTGTGGTGTTTCATTGACTGTATTATAGTTATTATGCATTTATTGAGTATCTCTGCAAGAAAATGAATATCAGGGTTGTATATGGTGACATGTATGTACTTTGATAATAAATTTACTTTCAACTTTTGAACTTTAAATTTCTCAGCAATAAGGGTGAAAATGGATTGGTGACAGTGGGGCAGGATGAACATCAAGAACTTTATTTAAGTTTATAAAGATAAGGTTAAAATTTGCTGTTTAAATAAAAATTTCTTTTAATGAAATAGAACATAGTCAATACAGCACAGTATGTACCTTTCAACTTATGATGTTGTTCCATCGTGTATAAACCTACAGCACAATCAATTTAACCCTTCCCTCCTAAATAGCCCATAACCCCCATTTTCCTTTCATCCATATCTTATATATGCCATAACCCTCCATTTTTCATTCATTCATATCCTACATAGCCCATAATCCTGTATTTTCCTTTCATCATTTTCCCACATACCCCATAAGCCTGTGGAACTCTCCTTTTAAAATACAGTTTCAGTTGACAAGCATGTGTAATTAAATTTTCCATTTTCCAAGTATAGCAGACCACAAATTGCTGGTCATAAATGACAGTAAAGCACCAAACAGTTCTACCATGAGTATGTTATTGCAATAATTTCATTGGTTGACTTTATCTGCTCATGAGTAGACAACTTCTCAATTTTATTCTGAGGCATCAATAGGTAAAATGATTACTGGTTGATAGATTTCCTGTACTCAGTTTCAAATGTTTCCTTACTCCAGTAAATATATTTCCCTAATAAATGGCTGCCTCACAGCTATCAAAGAAACTTTTTATGTGGTTGCTGTCAAATTTGGACTGCTCCACTAGGAAGCACTCAGCTTTAATTTCATTGGAGGAGGAACTTATATCTGCTCTCCTGCTATGCAACGTTGAATGTTTCATTACTCCTTCAGCTGAGGTTTGATTCAAAATAGAAAAGACTACAGTGCTGAATCAGACCCTTCAGCCCATCTAGTCTGTGCCAAACTATTATCTGCCTGGTTCCATCAACCTGCACCCAGATCATAGCCCCCCGTAGCCCTCTCATCCATGTACTTATCCAAATGTCTCTTAAATATTGAAATCAAACCCATATCCACCAATTCCACCGGCAGTTCATTCCACACCCTCTGTATGAAAAACTTCCCCTTATGTGTTCCATGAACATTTGTCTTACCTACACAACTCATGACTTCGCAAACCTCTATCAAATCTCCCCTCATTCTCCTATGCTCTAAGCAATAAAGTCCTAACCTATTCTATCTTTCCCTATAAGTTAGGGTCTGAAGTCCAGGCAACATCCTTGTAGTCTTCTCTGAAATCTTCTGAGCTGGTGTTACAACAGGAAGAGGAAGTCAAGAGAGAATATAAAAATCCAGACTTCATAACAGATGGGACAATGTCCCCTCCCTGTCACTAATCAGGGAGCTATAAGATAAATGCTAGTGGTGTCCCTAACTTAGCATTAATCACCATTGTTCACTGAAGGAGAAATTTTCTCCTTTCCACATCATTTTGAATTGAGAATTGGAGCAGTAGCAGGTGGAAAATATAGTGCCTCAGTCCTCCTATTCGGTTACCACTGCTTTTTGAGGTTGCCTGAGTTCACTGGAACATTATTATTGGGAGCTTGAGCTCTAGTCCAAAGCAAGCAGCAAGGTTCCAAGCAGTGATCAACCTTCAGTATTCCAACAGCAACAGTGTCCCCACCTCTCCGTTGAATCAGAATCAGTTTAATATCACTGGCATATGTCGCGAATTTTTGATGTTAGGCGGCAGCAGTGCATTGCAATACCTAATAAAAAGAACTGTAAATTACAGCAAGAAGTATATACATTATGTATAAATTTTAAAACTTAAGTTGAAAAAGTAGTGCAAAAAAGAGAGGAAAAAAAAGTCATGCGGTAGTGTTTGTACGTTCAATGTCCGTTCAGAAATCTGATTCCAGAGGGGAAGAAGCTATTCTTGAATCATTGAGTAAGTCCCTTCGGGCTCCTGTACCTCCTCCCTGATGGTAGCAATGAGAAGTGGGCATGTCGAAGGTGATGGGGGTTCTTAAAGATGGATGTCACATTTTTGAGGCCTCACTCCTTGAAGATGTCCTTGATGCTGGGGAGGCTAGTGCCCATGATGGAGTTGAATGAGTTTACAACTTTCTGTAGCTTATTTCGATCCCATGCAGTTCCCCAACCCCTCCCCATAGCAGATGATGATGCAGTTGGTTAGAATGCTCCCCACAATACATCTGTAGAAAATTGTGATATTCATGCTTCTCTCTATCCCCAGGAGAAAGTATTCAATCATCAATTTATACCCATTTTGCCTTAAAGTACTTACCTGAAAGAGTAACGATCTTGAATCACGTGTTTTTAGTGAGAGAAGAATTTTCTTTAAAAATCGTAGGATTCAGAGAAGTCATTGAATCAAAGTCGATTTGTAGAACAAGCTAATGTTGAACGAGAGGATTTGCAGTTTTTTTACAATACACTTTACAAATGACTACAATGGCTGTAATTGCTATGATGCAGATAATGAAGGCCATCTGATATTAATGCAAGCAACACACATCAAAGTTGCTGGTGAACGCAGCAGGCCAGGCAGCATCTGTAGGAAGAGGTGCAGTCGACGTTTCAGGCTGAGACCCTTCGTCAGGACTAACTGAAGGAAGAGTACCAGCAACTTTGATGTGTGTTACTTGAATTTCCAGCATCTGCAGAATTCCTGTTGTTTGATATTAAAGCAAATTATTTTTGATTTCATCAGCTGAAATAAATTTCACTTTGTCACCAAAATGAACGAACTCCCCAGCCTAAAGCTCAACATTGACAAAAAAGCCATTCTGTCTCCAACATATAAGCAGAAAAGGTCATCTCTGACTTCCACTGTGCTTTTTTGTGTATCCTTGGTCAAAAACTGTATTGGTCAACACAAGATTAATAAATGACAAAGTTATGTATTTTGCTATGGCTTCAGATTCTAGAAACAGTAGTTTGACTCAGTTTTGTTTATCACAGCACTGATGTGTCGACCCAGCTGCTGAAATCCTCCCCAGGAAATCCAAGGCCATTTCCTTACTTGCAAAGGAGCACTCAGACACTTTCTGATAAAGAACTACCCTGAGCACCAACTGATGAAACAGACTTCATTATCTCGCTCGGCAAAAGTTTCTTCTAAACATGCTTGTAGTACCGAGGCTTTGTCAGATTTTTAATTAATGGGGAACATTAACAGGATGCCCACAAAGAAGCACTGGTGGATGCCTCTCCACACTTTTAATTATGACATTTATCTTTCTCTGTGGAAACTGCCTTAGTGCTTCTTTTGTCAAGCATTTCCAGCAGTGATCTCCTCTGGCAAACAAAGAGCACCAAGATGTTAACTTTGGTAATGTTTCATGTCCTTTGTTATTTCAGTCGCTTTTATTTTGTACAAGTTTACAATTCCAGTGAAACTATTAAAACGTGAAAACATTGCAAAAGCTTGCTTTAACTTTCAGAGATTTCCTGCATGTATTGCCTATCTCTGGTTGCCCTGGGATGTTGTTGATGTGTGATCTTCACAGGTTGCCATTGTGAAATCTTCTCACAATGGTACAGGTGCAACAATAAAGGCTCATGGAAAGACCCTTGAAACTTGGACCCATTCCCATTTATTGGAAGTTACCCCTTGGTGAATGCAGACCTTGAAAATGAAATTTACCATCATCTTCAATACATTAGGATGATCTTTGGTCAATTGAGAAAAATGGTACTTAAAGATCAAGACCTCTGAAATACCAGAAATGTCATGGTCTACTGAGTAATCCCTGCAGCAGTAATACCTATCTGCATATAATGTTTTTGAGATCTGTGTCATGTACTGTAGAAATCTTCTAGCAGTATTACCATATTTCCAAATCTGTCTCTGCAAAATCCTCCAAACTGACTGGAGGGATAATGAACCAATGTCCACTTCTTCTCCCAGGCTAACATGTCCTGCACTGAGAATCTGGTGACTCTCTGTGGTCTATGTTGGTCAGGCCATGCCCAACACAAGACCGCCACCCTATGTCAAGCTCTGTCATAGGAACAGATCACACAGGGAAGCAGAGAAAAGTCTTCAAGAAGGACCCTCCTTAAAGAAATGTAACATCTCCGTCTACTCCTTGGAATCTCTAGCCCATTACCACTTAAGTTGGAGAAGTGGAATTCAGGATTATGCTGTTCTTACATTTTTGATCAAATAGATGACACGGAAGAGAGGTGATGTCGCCTTGATGAACTCCAATCATTGCAGATACTACGGTTATTCTAGATGTTTAGTTCAGTTTGCAAACAGGACACTGAATAAGATATTCCCCAGTATCAACAGCATATAGTCCTTTGATTTCATTCAGCTGTGCACATCAGATTCACAGCAGACAGTATGAAAAACTACTTAACAATATAAAACCTAGTTCATGACCAGATTTTCTGGGCATATACATACAGAAGCCGAGCATAATCAAAATAAGAAATGTGCCACAACACAATATACCAACTACTTGCCCAATCAGGGACATCTTGCCCGATCTGTGAAAGAGTCTGCAGTTCCTCCATTGGCCTTTTTGACTACCCGATAGCCCACAAAACCAGAGTGAAGAAAATCGTCCTAGATCCTGGAGCACTCCCAAGGAGGAGGAAGTGATGCCAATCCAATAGCCATAATGCAACTTCTGTGCAACTTAGAGCATGTGTGACTTGAAGGGGATCTTGAAGGCGATTGTCTTTCTGAGATCTTGCTCCTCTTGGGAGGTGAAGCAACCTTGATTCATATCAGATTATTTCATTGGCACAGGGTTCAATGAAATCCCTTGCTCACAGGAAGCACATAGCCTGAACAGTACACATGGCAAACACAGAACAGCAGAACCTGAAGCAGAGTAAAACAGAAATGCTAATGTGCCAAAGATGGCATCTGTCTGTCTTGAAGGACAATGGAAGCCACCTCTCTCCAGGGCACAAGCCTGGGTGGAAGGTATGGATATTTTGGGATGCCCAGTCATCAAGATCCCCTTCTCAGCCTCACCTGTGTAGTTCAAAGGAAAGCTTATGAAGCAATACATTTGGGACCAGGTTGGCTGCAGGAGCTGCCAGAAGGATGCTCAGTGACATTCAGCCTCCGCAGGGGCTCCCCTCTGGATTTTCTTCCTGGGTTTACTTCTGAAGCCTTTGTCTCTCTCGAGGCTGCCCACAGGGAGTGGGGCTATTTACCCATAGAAGACCAGCAGTTGCCCATGCTGCAACACTCCCCTCTCCACGACACCAATGTTGTCCAAGGGAAGGGCATTAGGACCCACACAGCTTGGCACTGGTATCGTCACAGAGCAATGTGTGATTAAGTGCCTTGCTCAAGGACACAACATGTTCCCTCGGCTGGGGCTCGAACTCATGACCTTCAGGTCGCTAGTCCAATGCCTTAACCACTTGGCCACGTGCCCATACCTTCTGTAGTTCAGACTGAGTCCGAAAGGAGTTCAGTTTCCGTGTGTCGCCAATGAGGTGGACCTACATGAAGCTTGCTGTTGGAGAGGCTAAGTACTGGCAGAGAAAGGCTATGTACTGGCAGGGAGAGACTTACACACTCAGCTCTCCTTTTTGCAAGACTGCTAGCCAGTGGTGGAAGCTGAAAGTGAGCACGACAAGCACTACTCACTGCATTACCAAACTAGATGCGTCACAGCAACCATTTTGGTACCAAGGTGCCAATAATAGGGTACAAGGAGAGTGTACAAGGAAGTACCAGTACACTGGGAAGAGAATGTGAAATAGTTGATTGCTACAGATGAACTTCAATGAATCCAATTTTTTTGCACACAGTGCATTAAGAATGGATGTTTAGTTCAGTTTGCCAATAGGAGACTGAATAACATTTTCCTCATGCGTGACTGCTAATGCAACACACAAAAATGCGGGAGGAACTCAGCAGGTCAGACAGCGTCTATGGAAATGAATAAACAGTCGACATTTCAGCCAGAGACCCTTCTTCAAGGCTAAGAAAGAAGGAAGAAGATTGCAGGATCAAATGCTTGTGACATATTCAGCTGTGAGATAAGATGCATCCAGTATATTAAGAAACCCCGTTCAACAGTGTAAACCACTCCACCTAGTTTTATTAAGGTCTACTTCCATTGTTCCTGAACTCAGCGGCATTTCTGTCACTGCACACAACACCAAAATGCGATTTACTGGAACAACTATGTAAAATGTTATTGTTCTCCTTTCCAATTAGAGCAAATTTTCATATAAATTCCGCAAATGGGGGGACTCATCATTGGAGCCAGACCACAGTTCATGGTTATTTTCTTCTACGATATTCGTGCAAATCCATGAGTCTGCTGGAGGCCAATGATGGCCTATCCTAGGGTTAGAGGATTGTGTCTGTGCTGGGTGGATGGGTGAGTGAATTGTTTTGCTGTTGTTTCTTTGTTACTTAGTATGTTCTGTTCGGTTGCATTCTGTGTTGTTCTGCCCAGCATGGTGGGCTTGCTATGTTGGTTTGCCTCCGGGTCCAACATATTATTCTCTGTACACCCCACCAGCCTCTGGGTCCAACATATTATTCTCCGTACACCCCACTAGCCTCCGGGTCCAACATATTAATCTCCGTACACCCCACCAGCCTCCGGGTCCAACATATTATTCTCCGTACACCCCACCAGTCTCCGGGTCCAACATATTATTCTCCGTACACCCCACCAGCCTCCGGGTCCAACATATTATTCTCCGTAACTTCCGCCACCTCCAACGGGATCCCACCACTAAGCACATCTTTCCCTCCCCCCCTCTCTCTGCATTCCGCAGGGATCACTCCCTACGATACTCTCTTGTCCATTCGTCCCCACCATCCCTCCCCACTGATCTCCCTCCTGGCACTTATCCGTGTAAGCGGAACAAGTGCTACACATGCCCTTACACTTCCTCCCTTACCACCATTCAGGGCCCCAAACAGTCCTTCCAGGTGAGGCAACACTTCACCTGTGAGTCGGCTGGGGTGATATACAGCGTCCAGTGCTCCCGATGTGGCCTTTTATATATTGGCGAGACCCGACACAGACTGGGAGGCCGCTTTGCTGAACACCTACGCTCTGTCCGCCAGAGAAAGCAGGATCTCCCATTTTCCACACATTTTAATTCCACTTCCCATTCCCATTCTGACATGTCTATCCACGGCCTCCTCTACTGTAAAGATGAAGCCACACTCAGGTTGGAGGAACAACACCTTATATTCCGTCTGGGTAGCCTCCAACCTGATGGCATGAACATTGACTTCTCTAATTTCCACTAGTGCCCCACCTCCCCCTCGTACCCCATCTGTTACTTATTTTTATACACACATTCTTTCTCTCACTCTCCTTTTTCTCCCTCTGTCCCTCTGAATATACCCCTTGCCCATCCTCTGGGTCCCCCCCCCCCCGTCTTTCTTCCTGGACCTCCTGTCCCATGATCCTCTCATATCCCCTTTGCCAATCACCTGTCCAGCTCTTGGCTCCATCCCTCCCCCTCCTGTCTTCTCCTATCATTTTGGATCTCCCCCTCCCCCTCCAACTTTCAAATCCCTTACTCACTCTTCATTCAGTTAGTCCTGACGAAGGGTCTCGGCCTGAAACGTCGACTGCACCTCTTCCTAGAGATGCTGCCTGGCCTGCTGCATTCACCAGCAACTTTTATGTGTGTTGCTTGCTATGTTGGTGCCAGAATTCATGGCAACACTGGCGAGCTGCCCCCAGTACATTCTTGGCTGTGTTGGTTGCTAATGCAAATGTCAATATGCCTGTGAGAAGAAAACCTGAATCTGAATCTGAATATGCTGGCACAGTCAAACATCAAAGTTTTATGCCATAGAATTGCCCCAACTTTTCCTCCTTCATTCACTGTGCCCGAGGCCATGCCTTCCCATTGCAGGTATGTCTGTTCAAATTGATCAGATCTACATCCTTCAAATTATCAAATCACTTTGAATTATAATGATAACTTTCTGTTAATTAACTCTGTACTGGGCAACCGAGTATTTTCCCCTTGTGTCCCAGGTGTTACTGAACTGTATGCCTCCTTAGGTATTTCAGAGGGCAGGAAAATGCTAACCCTATTACGGTGTATCCAGACCAAGATCAATTGCCCAGGAAGAAAATCAGTGATCCAGAGAGCCTTCTGCAACAATTTAGTACATTCATGGTTACTATTATTTAGAGTGGTTTTATAGTTCTGATATAGTTATTTATTTATTTATTTGAATATTTGAATTTTGATTTCCCATCTGCCAATATACCCATTAGATATATTTAAATCAAAGGTTGATGAGGTTCTTGATTAGTCAGGCCATTAAATGTTACAGGGAGAAGGCAGGAGAATGGGGTTGACAGGGATATGATGGAATGGTGGAGCAGGCTTGACAGGCTGAATGGACTAATTCTGCTCCTAAGTTCTATGGTCCTTAATGATTTGAACCCATATCTTTGGATCCAATAGTCCAGGTCTCTGAATACTAGCCCACCAGCTTAACCCTATGCTACCAAACCCTTGCTTTTAACCTTTAATTTTGCAGTAGCCTCCAGTAGGACAGCCAGATGTCGTCTTCTGACACAGGAAATGACGTCCAATTTACCCAACTATTTCTACCCATGACCTTAATTATACACACAGCATCACTGGAGGCAAGTTCCCAAGGATAATAGGAACCATCTGTCAGAGCTCCCTGGAGCAGTCACCTGTAATCACCAAGAAAGAAAGAGCCTAAATTATTAGCAGGTCAACACTCACATCTTTTTCTCATTGGGCACTCTTCATTAAGTAATCTCGGAAAGGCAAACACAGGTGATGCATCCAGTGAACACCATACACCCAAGTTACTGACCTCATCTCTGAACCAACTGAACACACTATTGCTGTGTTACTGCAAAGAAACTTTGGGTGTTTGGCTTTCTCTTCACACTATTTTTTAGGTATCAATTCATCAATTGCAAAAAAAACTTCTAGTCAGGGCTATTTCAAAATAAACTAGATAATGGTTATGTTTATTTTTATAAATCAGTTAGCTAATGAACTAGTTATAATTACTCTGCTTTCATAGTTAAATCCTTAAAAGCATATCTTCAACTGCAGCAAAATAGAGCAATTACTTTTAATTTAATAAAAAGGTATTGACATTCTGTGTTTTTCTATCTGAACACCAAGCCCTGTCTTCCCAGGCAGAAAAGCTACTTAAATAGAAAGCTAATGATGACTATATCCCAGACTGTAGCAGGCAGTTAGATATTTTGGCAAAGTGGCGTCTTTTCAGTTTCAATTCTCGGTATGGCTATGTCTTTGGTCATAGGATATTATTCCATTTCTGGCAGTGATGTACTTGATCATATTCAGGTACATTTTTATGAATTCATTTAGGTTACTAAGTTCCAAAAGTCTACATTGAATATTATTAATTAGTTTAATTATGAATAATAACCATAATCAATTTCCTTGTTGATGGGCTACAGCAGGAGAAAGTGAAAATATCTTCATTCAACAGAATCAATTCTATTTTTGGACTCTGTTGTCAAATGGAAGCTTTATTCTTTGTATTGCTGTAAACTACCTATGCAGTTTCCAAAGATTCACTTGCTTCTATATCAAATGAAGCAAGTTGGCCTAACTCTTCTTCATATCATACCTGTGGCTTGCTGATGAAATGGCCAGTGAATAAAAGGGTTAACATATGAAGAACGTTTAATGGCTCCAAGCCTGCACTTGCTGGAGTTCAGAAGAATGAGGAGGATCTCATTGGAACCTACTGAATATTGAAAGGGCAAGATAGAGTGGAGGTAGAGAGTATGTTTCCTATAGTGGGAGAGCTTAGGACCAGAGGGCATAGCTTCACAATAGAAGGAAATCCTTTCAGAACAGAGATAAGGAAGAATTTATTTGGCCAGGGGATGGTGAATCTATGGAATCCATTGCCACAGATGGCTGTGGAGGTCTAGTCTTTGGATATATTTAAAGTGGAGTTTGATAGGTTCTTAATTAGTAAGGATGTCAAAAGTTATGGAGAGAAGGCAAGAGAATGGGGTTGAGGAGGAAAATAAGTCAGCCATGATCAAAAGTCACAGCAGACTCAATGGGCTGAATAGCTTAATTCTGCTCCTATGTCTAACGATGATGTTGCAATAACTCCATCATTCCAGTCAGACAGTCAAAGCTTAGAAAATGCTGCCTCTAAAGAAAAATAATGGGTTAATGTTTGAGGGTGACGGGAGAAGAAGCGAGGAGACTTTTCCTTGGACCTGAAAAAGAGCAGAAAGAAATATTTAAGTTTTGTACATCACTAAAAGGGAATAATCTACAGTATTTAGAAAATACTCTTCTAATTATCTTAGCTGTTCATCAGCTGTTTGTGCTGTTGTACTTTTCCAGCTTTTTTTGACTGAATGACTTTCCTAGATGCAGGATTTTACTGCAGAAAACTTGGCTTAAATCACAAAGCAGTCATGAAATTCTCACTAAAAAATATGCAGAAATTGAGCTGAGGAATATAAAGTTGAGCAATATCTCTTTCACACCATTAGGAATATAAAAGCTGGAATGAAA
The DNA here is from genome assembly GCF_030028105.1 of Mobula birostris. Lineage (NCBI taxonomy): Eukaryota > Metazoa > Chordata > Chondrichthyes > Myliobatiformes > Myliobatidae > Mobula > Mobula birostris. The sequence continues at coordinate 46,315,972 of NC_092393.1, read as the reverse complement.
TGAATTGATAAGTTTTGTTTGATCACAAAAAAACACAGAACATTTTCCAGTTTCCCCGTTCTTTATAAATAAAACAAATATTTTCTCAGCAAGTTCAAAGTATGCAAATGTTAGATTAAAACATTCATTTTGCTCAAAGGTCAGAGCAATTTGAAAATTTTCATTCGTCTTCAACAATTTATTAAATCTTTGCGAAACAATCGACGGGCTAAAAATGGAACTTTCCTACAGAATACTGGAGTCAGATAACAATTTTTGATTATGTAGATCTTCCTCCACTGTGATTGGAGATTTATACTGAACTCCACACTGATCTTCAAAGCCACCTTAGGTACATAGCTATCTTCAGATATGTTGGTCATTTGGTGATCTATCACAGGGAAGTATCATGTTTTTCTAAATGATAAACACTCCACTAAATGATATAGTGGGATTGTGGTTAAATTACTAGCTTGGTATCTGATTGAGAAAAATGTATTCTAATCCCATCATATTTTGGAGAATTTACATTTTTCAAGTAAATCTGGTATTAACTACCTCAAATGGCTAGCACGGCTGACAGGTATAACCCATCCAGTTAAATCACAATCTGGAAATCCGTTAATCTTTACTCCTCTGGCTTATGTGTGGTTTCAAACATTACCAGCAAGGTCAACTGTAAGTAAGGCACTAATTTCCTTGGAAATTAGAGACGGACAGCAGACGATGACCAACTGATGGTACCCTCTTCATCTTTCTTCATGAATAAGTTACAAAGATTCGGCCCACTGAAAACTTCTGCCAGTGTTATATCCACATTAGCAGGCATATTATCTGCTGTTTTTCTATTGTTCCCTAATGCACTTAAATTTTCACAGAAGTTCCAAAAATTGTGCATTTAATGTTTAAGCAATATTTGAATAATATTGTGTATCAATGTGCACACGGACATTCTGGAGCAGAATTGATATCAGAATCAGAATTGGGTTTATTGTCACTGTCATGTATCATGAGATTTGTTGTTTTGTGGCAGGATTAACAAATACAATAAATTACAATAAAAAATAAATAGTGTGAAAGAGGAATAGAGAGGTTCTGTTTATGGGTTAATGGACTGTTCAGAAATGGCAGGAAGAAACTGATAAGAGGAAGAAGAGGAGAAGAAGGATATACTCACCATCTTGAGTAAGGAAGTAATGAACAATTTCATACCCTGGAGTGGAGCGAAGCAAAACCTTTGTATTTGTGGTTCTCAATTGTTTCAGTTTTAAATTTAGTTTCTGAATGCATTTCAACCGACTCTCCCAATTCTGCCAAGACCTTTCGTGACTGCCCAATGAAGCATCCTTGTGAATAATCAGGACATATGTTTCTCAGGCTCTTCTTCATTCCCTTACTTAATTTCTGGCCACACTCCACCATAGAGGTACTATAATCCCACATTTCTGCTCAGTAACCATTGTGACCAAAATTTGCTTTACACTTCCAAAGAGAACTAGGCTGAGCAGCTCCTTTCACCAGCTTCGGGGAGATGCATTGTAGCTGTACTGTTCTAAATGAGGGGCAAAACTTCACGAAAACCTTTGGAGCCACTGGGACAGAGAACAGAATAGCGAGGAGTTGCATTACGCTGGAAAAGAAAAACACACATGACTGATCAACTGAGAATCCAACCAGGAAAGAAGCCTGGAAAATTGAAGTAAATTTAATTACATCATGTCTATTATGTAAATGTAGCTCAAAGTACAAACACAATTTTGAAACATAATATACGGGATGGCTTTCCCTCTATAATGTTATGCAATGGAGTTTTAATGTGCATAAGGAATAATTGCTGGCATATTACTCAATGCAATTTAAATAAGCATCTCCTTTACACTGTATTCATTTTCTCTGCTTCACCAGCAAAAAAAGATTGATTTACTTTCAGGCTCTGCAGTCCTAGAATCATCACAATCAAGTTACGCCACAAATAAATTTTAAAAAACACACGCACATAAAGGAGAGCCATTTTATAATACTGAGAATCTTAACCATGGAAAATAGTTTACGTCAGGAGGTTGGGTCTAACAAGGTTTGCATTTTGCCTTTCCCCAGAAACCATACGCACATTAAAACTTAATAGCTTTGGAAGTCCTGCATACCTTCTTGCCACAGGCTCCAGACATTCAAGAAGTCAACATAATTTTCAGGAGCATGTACACAAGTAATTCTTGTCCAACTGGAGACTTTATGCACAACTAGAGACTGCTGTGCTTTTTTTATTATGCACCATGGAAATTGCTACTAGATGACGCTGTGTACACTCAGAATTTACCCCAGTTGTCCACTAAAAAAAACATTGTTATGGAAGGAACAGAACCTGATTTTTATTAACAAATAAACCTTGATTTAGCAAGAGCCTACAGTCATGATCCAAGGTTTTACCAATGCAAATGTAATTAAAATTATCAAATACAATTTGCTGGATGTGATTAATATTCATTGCAGAGAAGAGGAAACCAGTCGAAGTTCTTTTACTTTTACAACAATATTTTCTTATCCGTTTAAACACTTCCACAGATCTGCAAGGATAATAACAGCCAGCACCAACAGAGCACCTTTAATGTGGGAACAATTCTGCTGAATGTTGCAGAGGAGGAGACAGACAAGGGTACGGACATCTTTAAAGGTTCTGAGTGAAAGCTGGAGAGGGACTTATAAAAAGGAGGCATATAGATTACAGAAGGGAAGGCCAGGAGGAGTTTGTGTAACACACCAATCACAAATATTCCAATGAATGGTTATTGGATGTACAGAAATAAGTTGGAGCAAGATGAATGCAAAGTAAAAGGCACAGGCTGCTGAATCATTCACTGAGGGGCCTTACTCTTCTAAAATGGCAGTAAGGTCTCAAGTCTACTCATGGTCCCATTTATTATGCTTTTATAACATGAACTACTGAGATTTCATTGGAGTTTGTGGACTCTGAACAATAGGCGGCTGGCATTGAGAATGGTGGAAAGTCTGTGCAGCCTTGGGACAGATGTCTGGCAGCAGGGTGGGAAACTTGCTTGCTGCTCTCAGAATGAGGCTTGAACTAACCCATGGGTTCTAGTTAAATTCAATGGGACACAGTGCAAAATCGTGCAGCCATAAGCCAATATGATGCTGGTGGTAAAATCAGCCTCTGAAAGCCGTGAGCAATGATTACATTCAGGAAGAAGGTAAAGTAAAGCAAGAAGCTAACTACGTGAGGCGTTTTGTTCCACTGGAAAGGTTAAATAACTCATCCTGACTCCATTTCTTTACCCACTGTGGCCAGTGGGGAGAAATTTACACAGACATCGCTGTCTAGATCACCAGTCCTGATTGGATTTAGATCTCAAAGAGGTCATAGAATGGATTTATTGATTAGTAGCACAGGTTAAAATTGCACAGACAAATATGAAGCTCTGGCTTTGCTCCACACCAGGGTATGAAATTATTCTTTAATTCCTTAGTCAAGATGGCAGGTATATTCCTCTTATGAGTTTCTTCACCTCTGCCATCAGACTTCTCAATGGTGCATTAACCTATAAATAGAACCTCACTATTCCTCTTTCATACTATTTATGTTTTTTATTTTAACATAACAACTTGTTATGCCTGCACTGTTTCTCTGCCACAACACAGCACACTTCATGACGTATGTCGGTGACAATTAACTGGATTCGGATTCTGACACTGCTTCTGGCCCAGAATGTGCGTGTGTGTATACATTGAACCTTCGGATGGGTTTACTGGCAAATTTGTTGGTTCAACTTGGAAGCTACAACAGTTTAAGAGTAAACTGATGAAGGATCTCAACCTGAAACATCTGATCTTTATTCCTCTCCATAGATGCTGCCTGACCTTCCGTGTACCTCCAGCATTTTGTGTGTGTTACTCTGGATTTCCAGCATCTGCAGAATCTCTTGTGTTTCGAGCAATCTTACAGTTTGTCTACAAAGCATGTTAGTCTTAGTCATGTTAAATACTTTATACTTTATTGTTGCCAAACAATTGATACTAGAACGTACAATCATCACAGCCATATTTGATTCTGCGCTTTCCACTCCCTGGGTTACAAATATTAAATATTAAAAATAGTAAAAATTAGTAAATATTAAAAATTTAAATTATAAATCATAAATAGAAAATAGAAAAATGGAAAGTAAGGCAGTGCAAAAAAAAACAGAGGCAGGTCTGGATATTTGGAGGGTACAGTCCAGATCCGGGTCAGGATCCGTTCAGCAGTCTTATCACAGTTGTAAAGAAGCTGTTCCCAAATCTGGCCGTATGAGTCTTCAAGCTCCTGAGCCTTCTCCCGGAGGGAAGAGGGACGAAAAGTGTGTTGGCTGGGTGGGTCACGTCCTTGATTATCCTGGCAGCACTGCTCCGACAGTGTGCGGTGTAAAGTGAGTCCAAGGACGGAAGATTGGTTTGTGTGATGTGCTGCACCATGTTCACGGTCTTCTGCAGCTTCTTTTGGTCTTGGACAGGACAACTTCCATACCAGGTTGTGATAGAGTTTATTGTCAATACTCAAGCATGGCAAAGTACAGATACAATGAAAAGCATGCTTGCACCAGTGTCAGGGGCACATGGACACAGACAGCACACAGAGCATACAGTAAATTAAGCATAAATTATAATAGACAATGACCGTAAACACTGCAGAACAAGACATTGTTAACACAGCAGATTCTGCAGTTGTCGGAAATCAAGTGTAACGCTGCTGGAGGAACTTAGCAGGTCAGGCAGCATCTATGGAGCGCAATAAGCAGTTGACATTTAGGGCCGAGACCCTTCATCAGGATCCTTTGTCAGAACGGTTGGCATCTGAATGTCTCAAAGGATAATAGGTGATGATGATCATCATCACAAACCTGGGCAGAAGGTATGGAGATCCTGAGATGCCCAGTCATTAAGATCCCCCTCTCGGCCTCACCAGTATAGTCTAAAGGAAAGCTAATGACACAGTTTCAGAATAAAGTCTAGAAAATATAGAAATCATTGTGGTAGAAGCTGTAATTGTGTTTGACATGTTTAGTTTTTATCTTTGGTTCAGATCAAGAGTGTATTTTCCTTTGTTTCAACTATGATCTTATTGGATAGTGAAGCAGACTCGAGCAGCCGAATGGTTTATCTCTTGAGTTTCCTCTCTGCGTTTTGGTGTCTGGTGAAGATACTCAACAACAGCAACAAAACTCAAAAACAACCAAGATAAGCTTAGGCTCATTTCTCACTTGCAAATCAAAACATAGGGTGAGACGTGTTGTTCGCATCAAACCAAAACAGTGAGGATTGTGCCTGCAAGTGTCAGCACACTTCTGGTGTCAAGATAGTATGCCCAGAACTTACTAACCCTGACTCGTACATCTTCAGAATGTGGGAGGAAACAAGAGCATCCTAAGGAAACCCATGCAAATTACAGGGAGAATGTATAAACTCCTTACACACAGCAAAGGTAATTGAACACTGATCTTACAGCTAGTAACAACAGGAATTTTGCAGATGCTGGAAATTCAAGCAACACACATCAAAGTTGCTGGTGAATGCAGCAGGCCAGGCAGCATCTCTAGGAAGAGGCACAGTCGATGTTTCAGGCCGAGACCTGATGAAGGGTCTCAGCCTGAAACGTCGACTGTGGAGTCCTGACAAAGGGTCTCGGCCTGAAACGTCGACTGTGGAGTCCTGATGAAGGGTCCCGGCCTGAAATGTCGACTGTGCCTCTTCCTAGAGATGCTGCCTGGCCTGCTGCGTTCACCAGCAACTTTGATGTGTCTTACAGCTAGTACTGGAATTTGGGTACCCTCGGTTATTAAAAAAAAACTTCATCCAAAAACCACATTGATAGTCAGGGTCTATCGAGTGATTTAAGGAGCAATGCTCACTGTGCAAAATTTATCTTAATTAGGTCTTTGAAAAAAAAATCTTCAGTTTCTTTCATACAATTGTAAACATACTTGTTTCTGCTGCATTCCTGCCCAAGATGTAATGTTCTGACTTTTTTCTCCACTGTTCATCACAGAGCAATACATCCCGTGGATAAATAGGATTAGTTGGTTATCTTAATGGACACCTTGAAATCCACGCGCAAAATTCTTAAAACAACATGAATAAAAATGTAAATATTGTTTGGGTGATGTTTATCACCAACAAAAAGATTTTTTTTAAAGCTTTCCATTTATGCATGCAGTGGTCAATTTTCTTTGGTTTTCAATTAGAAATCAAGCAATAAATAGAATTCATTTATATGAAATAACATTTTTTTAAATATTGTTAATTATTCCCATGGAGGAATTAAAATGCACAGACATGGAATTGAAATTTAAGAGCCAGCTGACTGGCCAACCAGTAATTATGAATTAGTTCATCATTAAAATTCACTTAGACTCAACTAAGAGTGAGATCTTTAAGCAAATGCATTTGGCCTAGTTTATAAACAATTGAAATACAGGCAGTTTAAGTAATTTCAGCACAATTGCTGGGAAGATGGCTTCAAACCGTGTAGTTTGTGGATGCAGACTGGATCACACACAGGAGCAGCATTCCTTATCAAGCTCCATGCATGTTAAAAACACAAAGCTGTCTTCACACACAAAATGCTGGAGGAACTCAGCAAGTCAGGCAGCATCTATGGAGGGGAATAAACAGTTAACATAAAGGGTTTCCCAGTTGCTACCCATTTCAGTTCAAGTTCCCATACCCATTCTTGCATGTCTGTTTCCTATTAGTTTCTGTCTTCTTCAGCTCTTTCTTTCAAATATACTCTTGCAGCATTTTACTTCAACCCCCTGCCCTACCTACAACCTTCCATCTCACCCGGTCTCATCTAACACCTGCCAGCTTGCATTCCTTCCAATTCCTCTCTTTCTTATTCCTCCCCTTCCTTTTCCAATTCTGATGAAGGTTCTCGGTCCAAATCATCGACTATTTATTCCTCTCCATAGATGCTACCCGACTTCTTGAGCTCCTCCAGCATTTTGTCTTGCTCAAGATTTCCAGCATCTGGAGAATTTCCTGTGTTTACGAAGTTGTTTTCAGTTGCATTGAGTAGTGGAAGTAACCAACATTAGCACAAAGTTTAAGATAACATAAAATGTTAAAGCTTTTTTGTTCGTGCGCAGATTTTCATTGATTCTATAATATTTGTGTGCTTTCCTGTGAATGCCTTCAAGAAAATGCATCTCAGGGTAGTAAATGGTGATACATACATACTTTGATAATAAATTGACTTTGAACTGTGAATGTTGATCTAACTATGCAACTGCTGTCTGTCATATCTATCACATTTCCTTTTTCTGAAAATGGTTCCACCAGCATTGATCAGCCATTTATTGAATTTGGATCCAATGAAGTTATTATCAACTTTACTGTTACTAGTGGAGCATTTTTATAATAAGTTCTAATAGAACAGTGTAAGCTGTTAAACTGCTTGTGGGAGTGAAGGAAGTATACAGTATATGTAAATCAATCTGTTGAAGGACCCAAACTGGATGTTAATTTTCCACAAGCGTCAGTGAGTTTGTATATATTTGCCCCTTGTCTCTATCATCATACAAGCTTCACTTAAGTGTTCCAGATCGGTTAGTAACAGATTATTTAGCAACTGTAGACTCTCGCCGTTTAAGGAAGTGGTTGCTAGGAAATTGAGGGGAAGCTGATGGGCAAGTGATAGAGGGCAAGCTACAAGGAAATAAATGAGGGATTGATGGGATTGTTCTGAGTAACATAGTAGGAGCAATGTACTGAATGCCACCCTCTTGGAGATAAGAAAATATAATTTATTTAATTTTTTCCAGATTCTTCGTAGATTTGCAGATGTGTTACCACACAGGAGATTTTCAGCACACGAACTTTATGGGGTGCGGTCAATTCCATATCCCCACTCTTTCCTCACAGCCTGCCAAATGATTCTATCTCATGCTAATCCAATTCCCTCCTGAAAGCACTGATTTTGTTTCCACTGTCCTTTCAAGCAGTGAGTTGCAGATCTGAACTACTCTCTGGAGTTTATAGCTTTCTTTTTCAGACCATTTGAATCCAAACTTTTAAGTATGTGTGTCCTGAAGTACCTGTTAATGGGAACAGATTTCCTCTACGCCACCTAAGCCAACCATGGACTCCTCTTCCCTGAGTCCTCTCGGCTCCCTTGGTTTCCCAGTTTCTCCATTCTAACATTTGGGCTGAAGTACCTCACCCCAGCAACTATTGAAGTGAATCTTTCTGCAACATGTCCAGGGTCCTCACACCATTTTTAAAGTTGAGGTCAGAACAAGAGGCAACATTATCAGAGACAATGTTGGTGCATTGTCAAGGGAAACTCTGCACAGACTACAACTTTATACCTGGGCTCAAGCAGGGAATCCCGTGAATGCTGCGAGCAAGTAGCTCTTCAACAGTGGCAAAGTCATGGAAATTTACAAGGGAACAATATTGTAATTTGACACTAAAACAGCCAGAGCTTTCTAGCATCCCAAAGTTAGTTGCAATGAAGCAACCTACCTATAAGTTTGAAATTCTCTGAATGGATATACTGGTATACCCCGAGCATTAACATGCGAGGAGCTCTGGGCCTGTACACACTGGAGTTTAGAAGAGTGAGGGGGAATCTTATTGAAACCTATCAGATATAGAAAGGCCTTGATAGAGTGTGTTGTGACTGTGATCAAAGTCACTGGAGAGACACTGAAGCTGTTGATACAGAAGTCTATTAATCACAATAAGCATGCATTTCTGGAGACTCTCTCGGTAGAGGCTCTCAAACCGATAAGTACTTCACACTTTCATACCCTTAAAATCGGACGTAATGGCAGATGATTCAATTCAGTAGTTGCAATGACATTGTTTACCTCAATATTCTGGGGTGACAATGCCCCCTTTGAATTACATATCTACAGTGGGAGACACCTCTAAATGTTCAAACACCCCGGTTGACACAGATATTCTAAAAAGAGAGAGCCAGACACTAAAGTACATAATAGATCAGCTATTGATTACAACTATACCTGTGAACATGTTTAATATACTAAGTGAGAACATCAGTCTGGTCTTCCAGCTTGAACTCAATCACAATAGTGTCAGTATTGCCTGGTTTGATGCAGGCCAATTACCATAACCCTATTGTCTTAACATTTGGCAGGTGCATATGCAAATGCCTCATATTCTCCATTTTTCAAAATTATATCTTAGTCTGTGGGCAGACTGTGTTCCACAGACAGTGTGAAGGTGTGCTTTTAGCTTCAATTTACTGCTTGTAATTTACAATCCACATTAAGAAATGAAGACTGGTTCTTGCCTGAATTAACATCTGCCATATTCACAGAACTCCAGAGTGTACATGGAGAGGATGGTTCCTATAGATTCAAGATTTGATGTCATTTCCTGTAGACAAGTGTAAGGAGAACAGAATAATGCAACACAAAAAAACACAAAAGATAGAGAACACAATAGTAACAAAAATCACACAGTAAATATAAATACATAAGATATTTTATATACATGGATTGATTGTGCATCTATAAAGTGACACTAGGCTATACATAGGGTGGATGATGTGAAATGATAAAGTAGTTCTGGAGTTAGTAGGTGGAGATGTTGTTCAGTTTTACTGCTTGGGGAAAGTAACTAACTGTTTCTGAGTCTGCTGGTCCTGGCGTGGATGCTACGTAGCTTCCTCCCTGGTGGGAGTGGAACAAACAGTCCATGAACAGGGTGTATGGGACCCTCATGACATTACTGTCCCTTGTCCAGAATTTTTCTCGATATGTGTCCTTGATAGCGGGTAGGCTGGTGCAAGTAATGCGTGGGGCAGTTTTGACTACCCATTGTAGAGCCTTCCTGTGCAGTGCCATGCAATTTCCATAAGAAGCAGTAATGCAGCTTGTTAGGATGCTCTTTACTGCACATCTGGAGAATGAATGACCTGAGTGTAGATGTGCAAAGTCCAGCTCTGTTCAGCCTCTGCAGGAGGCGGGTGAGTCCAGGATCAGCAGATACAGCCTCAGAATAGAAGGACGTCCTTTTAGAACAGGGATAAGGAGGAATTTCTTTACCAAGAGAGCGGGGAATTCATTACCACCAACAGCTATGGAGGTCAAGTCATTGGGTACAGTACTGTGCAAAACTCTTAGGCACATCTATATAGCTAGGGTGCCTAAGAATTTTGAACAGTACCGTTATAATTTTATGTATTGCACTATACTGCTGCTGCTGCAAAAAAACAATTTCATGACATATGTGAGTGATGATTCTGATATAGGTCTGTATTGTGGGCTGTGAGTGGGAAAGGAGCAGGGAGAGGGATATTATAATTGATCAATGAGCCAACTGCTTGGAATCAAATAACCTTACCTGGTGTCTCAGGACTGGGTGTGTCTGCACCTGCGCCATTCCCTGCCCCTGACACTCCTTCTCCACTACCTGTCCCACACCCCTCTCTCCGCACTCCATCCCCGCCATTCTGAACACCCTTTGCCCCCTCCAGATTTACAAACTCACTCCCTGCTCCATGTTGACAAATGCAGTACCATGCAAAAGTCTTAGGCACCCTAGCTATATATGTGTGGCTAAGATTTTTGCACGGTACTGTATATTTAAAGTGGAGTTTGATAGTTTCTTGATTAATAAGGGTGTCAAAGGTAAAAGGGAGAAGGTAGGAGAATGGTATTGAGAAAGAAAATAAATTGCCATGATTGAATGGTGAAGCAGGCTCGGAGGGCCAAATGACCTAATTCTGCTCCTACATCTTATGGTCTTAAGTAGCAGGCATTTAGAAAGTGGATCAACTGTTAGATTTTCATGTATATGAATACATGAGAAGGTAGGGAGATTATTTTTAGGGTCATAAAACTTCAATATAACAAGAAGGATAGTGTTTATTTTCAATGTTTAAGTCTGTTGAAGAAATCTTGGCATTTAAAAATAATATCCTCCCCAGTATCAACCAAACACACCCCCACAGCTTCTATCCATCCACAGACATATCATGTGGCTGATGGAGTCCGGCAAAGTAATTGCAAATTATTGACTTCTGAAGAAAAATCATTCCTCTCCATAAATGCTGCCTGACTTGCTGTTTTCCTCCAGCATTTTGTGAGCTGCTCAAGATTTCCAGCATCTGCATAAATTGTGTGTTTATGATTATGAGATGAGTTGCTTTATCACTGCAGCCAGATGTCCTTGAAGAAAAATCTGTTCAACAACTAACAGCTATATTCCAACTATAGTCTGCATAGAGACAGAGAGGAATTCTGCAGAAGACAAAGGAAATTCAGCATGTTCCCTGTAACTCTCACCAACCTTTAGAGATGCAGCATGGAAAGCATCCAATCCAAATGCATTGCAGCTTGCTATGACAACTGCTATGACCAAGACTGCAAGAAACAGCAGAAAATTATGGACACAGCTCAGTCGTTCTTGAAAGCAAGTGACTGGGTCAACACTTCCTGCTGCCCTGGGAAAGTAACTAACATAATCAAAGACCCCTGCCACCCCACTTATTCTCTTTCCTTCCTCCTCCCATAAAACAATAGATACAGACATTTAAGAGTGCATACCACCAGGCTCAAGGCAGATTCTATTCTGCTGTTGTAAGGCTCTTCAACAGACTTCTTATATGAGAAAGAACTCCCGGTTTCTCAGTTTACCTAGTCAATGCACTTTATTTGTCTACCTGCACTGCACTTTCTCTAACTGTAATACTGTATTTTTCATTCGGTTATTGTCTGATCTTTTGAACTCATAATTATCAGTAGAATTATCTGCCTGATGGTGTACAATCAGAGCTTTTTGCTATAACTTGCTACATGTCGGAATCAGGTTCAAAATCGGGTTTAATATCACTGGCACATGTTGTGAAATTTGTTGATATGCGGAAGCAGTACACTGCAATACATAATAATAAAATCTGTAAATTACATTAATATATATTTAAAAAGTTAAATTAAATAAGTAGTACAATAAGAGAAAAAAAAGTAGTGAGGGGGTCAATGTCCATTCAGAAATTTGAGGGCAGAGGGAAAGAAGTTGTTCCTGAATCATTGACTGTAGTTTCCACCATTCTTTAGCCCAAGCTACAGATGGTCGCCTGGAAAAAAAGACAAAAAAAATTGGTTACCTAGTCACATCAATGTCTTTTTTTTTTCACATGGCAAATCTTAAAAATAAAATTTAAAGGTGTTTAAACATATATAACTGTAGTATAGTTCCACCAAAATTGAAATCAACAACATCAAATGAAGGTAGAAATGTACGAGAATTCTTAGAAAATAAGCCATTTCAACAATGATAGAGCATTGTTATTAACCTAAAAAGTTAACTTCAGTTTTTTCTCCATGGATGCTGCCAATCTTGCTGATTATTTTGATTTCATTTTATCTCAATTTGAGTAAATGCAGTAATTTGCTTCAGAACTATATTTGATTATTTATTTAAAAGCTAAGATTTTCATTAAAATGATAGGAAAATACTTGATAAAACAATAAACATTAACAATTTAATCACATAAGAGTACAATAATTCTTTTCTAAGATTAATACATGTTCGCACTAGAATAAGTTGAAATGATAAGTTTTCCTAAGTGTGCTTTATATCCAGAGAATTTTTTGGCTCTGGACATAATCTACTGGGGAATTATGTAGAGGTGAGACAGAACAAAAGATCTACTGGAAGAACACAGCAGATTGGGGTGAGGAAGCAAAGAAATTGTCAACGTTTTGGGTCAAAACCCTGCATCAGGACTGACAGTGGAGAGGTTAGTTGGCCAGTATAGAGAGAAAAACGGGAGAGATGTGAAAATAGTCTGCGGCGATCAAGATTTGAAGATTAAAGATTAGGTTTATTTGTCACATCAAAACATACAGTGAAATGCATCATCTTGTGTCAACAACTAACACAGTCTGAGGATTGAGTTGGGAGGGGGTCTATCTGGCCGAGCACCATCCTTGGACTGTGTTGGTCATTAACACAAAATGACACATTTCACAGTGTGTTTCGACGTACGGTGGATTGAGAAAGCGTGTAAGATGACAGGAAGCTTATTCCAAATGACAGACGTGTAACTGGAAAGTATCTCGACCAGTGATCCTTCTTGTAATTAACATGGATAGGTAGTTCAGTGGTTTCCCTGATCAGCATGTGTCTATGTGATATGGTATGAATTGGGCCATCACAAAAAACAATCATTCTAAGCCTAAAAAAATTGAAATTCTGAATCAATGTGTTATTTACTGAAGTTAAGGTTACATCTGTCCTATTTTATCCAGTATAAAATGGATAGATTTTAGCCGTCTCTATTGTCTAACTCCAACAAATATATAACTGGCCTTGTGAACACAACTTGCATCATATCAGTTTGGTGGTAACGTGTAACAAGCTCTTTGGGCCTGTGCGGGGAGCCGGAGAGCATTGGGCTCTGAGGTTTTTAGAGCACCTGAGTTAATTGTTGTTTAACGAGCATCATTAATCATTTAGAGTTCCTTGTGTTTTATCACCAGTGACTCACTCTTTGTAATGTGGTCTGATGGTGCTTTCTATTTAAATTTGTTAACTTTATTTTGATAGGCTTGGGCTTTCCGTTTTACTTGTATTATTTAAGCAGACACCCGATTAGCGCTAAAAGCGCGATCCTAGTTTTGATAATGTTACATCTCCTGGTGGCGTAGTGGCATCAGTGTTGGACTGTGAGGCGGAGGTTCTGAAGTTCAAACCCAGCCGGCTACGCCCGGCACACTTTCCATCCGTGTGGGGTTAAGAGCTGGTGATCTCTTTGAAAAAAAAAATTCACCCCGGCAGAAGGCAATGGCAAGCCACTGCTGTAACTTGCCCTCATACGCGAACTCCAACTACGTCAGAAAGGCGTGGGAGGAAATCGTCCGCTACCCGTAAAATTCCGGATGTGACCTACATTACATTTACATCTCTTGGTGTCGCTTGGCCAAGCCAGTAATTTTCTGTTGGAATTATTATGAATAAACTTTGTTCGCTGTCTCTACATTGGAGCCTGTCTTTCCACTGAACTTGGGTTCTGACGTTGCCAGTGCACATTGTGATAGTAATGTATCTGTATTATATTACAAATAGATATTTCTAAGACAACTACAAACAAGTAATATACATTAGGAAGGATAATGTGACAGTGCAGACAAAACTTTCCTGTTGAATACATCACGCCAGCTGTTTGTCTAAAGCTACATCTTGCAAAAGTTATTATTATTGCTTTCTTGGAGACCTGAAAAAGCCTTTTAATGTATATTCACCACATCAAATGAACATTTGAATATATAAATCCCTTTAGCTAAAATATCCATTTTGAAGCTCCTGTTCCTTTCATTGTAAACTCTACATTCATCTTAAGGAATGGCAACAGGAGCGGGGGTTGGTTTTAAAAACAACTTGGTGTTTGGCAAGCAGGTTTCAAATGCTGTTTTCTTCAAAAATCCACTTCAAAAATGTTTAACACTGTGCTTATGCATGCTGCGTTTCCAACCAGCTTGAATTCTGGACTTTAGCAGGGGGTATTTCCATTTGGTCTGAAGCAATCCTTACAAAAGTGAGTCACAGCAGAATCCCCCCACCCCACCCCACTACCCCCACCTCCACCTCTATGCTGCCAACCAAAATCTTCCCCCACAGAAACATTTTGTCTGAGCCACTAAGTAGTACAATGCTGCAGCATGCCAATTTCCAGGCATAAGTTGAGTCCACAGATTTGCTCCTTATAGTCTACCTGTGCAAAACCTGTGGACAATGCTACACCTCAGAGCATGACAACTACAGAAGGATAGATCATGACAGCTGTTGTGAGATTGTGAGGCTCCCCACTATCGAGGACATTTTCAAAAGGCAATGCCTCAAGAATGCAGCATTCATCATAAAGAACCCCAACTACCCAGGACCCTTCTCATTACTACCATCAGGGAGGAGATACAGAAGCTCGAAGACACATTCTCAAAGTTTTAGGAGCATCCTCCCTTCTGCCATAAGATTTCTGAATGCTCCATGAACACTAACTCGAAATTTTGCTCTCTTTTGCCCTATTTATTTTTTAATATTCCTAATTGTAACTTATAGTATATTTTATGTAGTGCTAATGCAAGATAACAAATTTCATGATATATATCAGTGATAATAAAGCTGATTCTGATTCAAAGATATGAAGGCACTTTAAAAAGGTATAGCCTTTCACTACATCTGTAATATACTGTCGATTCTTTTGAACTGTTTCCCAAAGTTGAGTATCACAGTCACTCACTCACCTGCTTAAACATGTTGCTAATAGCAAACATAACCTTTATTCGTGACTGTTAGTCTTCAACCGAACAATAAGCATGTTTCAACGATGTTACAAGATATTTCCATGTGGTACAGTTCCTTACAGTGGAAGCAAACACAAGCCAAATGATAACAATTCTACCCAACACTATAATCCACATATCACAACTCCCTTTCAAGAATCTATTCAAACTATGATTTAGTATTTCTTTGCACGGAAAAGTCTACATTCCTGTTGAGATCCTATAAATAATATATTATTTAAATTGTGAAGGCTGATGTGTCAACAAGGGAAGTATTTATAGGGAGTTAAAGTAGGATCTCTACGGCCACAAGCAATCTGCGATCCTATCCGTATCGAGAGCTGTGTTTTGAAACAGTATGAAAATTATTTTACCACTCAGCTTTAAGTGGTCTGTGCTGTGTTAAGTACAGCACTGCAGTGCATGAGATCTGTACATCTAACCACCAGCAAAGTAAGAAGTGCAGGTGGAGGCATGAAGCATAGAGAGTAAGATCAAATTATTCAGTAAAGTCGATGGCTACATCACAACAATGAGACTATTTAGTTTGAACAGAATGATCCTGAATACTCATACTTATTAAAAAAAAGTCATTGTAAATGATCAAAATATTTGCCAAATTACTTCTGATGTCTCTTTGCTTTTGAGCCACTGATAATATCATCTGATATGTAAAGTTATCTTAGAAAATCCTGTAACAAGTTTACTCATGAGGGCTTGATCACTCCTCTGCAGCTTAGAACTACAGCATTAGTTGGCTCCAAGAACTCGTTTTCTTTTGCTGGAATTGACTGAGGATATTTTGCTGGTTGAGAACATGTTCAGTCTCTATCTACTCTATTTGACACTTTGTAAGCTGTCATTTATTTTTAATGTAGATGCGAGATCGATTCATTCCAGGAAACACATGATCAATCAATCATATAAATGATTCAACTTTCAAGGAAGCTATTAATTTCTGAATTAATACCTCATAAAATGCACAACTGCTGTGCTCAGTGCTTACATCAAGCTACATGTTTATTTGTTAGATTATTTGAGGGAGTGGTTGTGATACAGATATTGGCAGGGGGAGAGAATGAGGCCCCTGAAACTTAGAAGCAAGCAAGGAAGGTAAATAGAATGAGAGTGTTGGCAGAGACACTGCCTGTGCCTACTGACCTGAAATACAAACAGCAAAAGGAATAAATCTACATGTAAAACAATACTTTGGCCATAAACTGGGATATCGAGTGGAGATGTTATGCTTAGGAAAAGAGATGCAATAATATTGTTTGCTCACATGCAATGCCCATGGGCAATATATTACATAATGCATTGTGAAAGGCATGATAGAAAGTTCTAGTCATATAGAAAGTGTGACTTCTCTTTCACACAGAGCACCACAGGGAAGACATGAGTATTGGCATGAAAGGGAAACAGATTTTTTTTTTCACTTTCTCTGACTTTGGAACCCATTCCTGACTGGCCTGTTGCTGAGCATGCAATCTGCATAAATTTTGCATAATTTTACCTCTGTCTCCATTTGCTCAGAATGTTCGCTCTCAAGGTCAACACAACTCAATCATGCTGCAAGACCAATTCATCTCGGGAGAACGGAAAGCAAAATATTTTCATAATAATTTAGTGTGCCAATTTACGTAAAATATTCCACAAGCTTTCACATTAGATTGGAGTGGTTAAAACCTCAAATTTTGTTTTGCAAGCTATAGGTCAATGCATGAAGGCATTTTCCTTCTTCAGGCACCTTAAAGATATAATCCACAAGTTAAATCATCATTAGACCAATAAAATTTCTTTTTTTTTATTTTAGGAAAACAGATGGTTGAAACTGCTTCCTTTCCAATAATGTGGCCTATTGACAATATAAATTAAAATTACTTTTTTGAACTCCAACGATTCATGATTGTCTGAGAGAAGAAATTCCTTCTCACCATCCATTTGAAGTCTAAGACGCTTTATTCTAAGAAGTTACATTCCTGTGCCTCTTCTTTCTTGATGCTCCCATGAAGGGGATAACACCTACTATGTTAAGCCCCCTAAGAATATTATATTTCTATAACATTAACTTTTGTAAAGTATTTTTAAAAATTTCAATAAATGTAGACCCAACTTGATCAACCTTTCAGCAAAAAATGATTGCTTAACTCTAGCAATCAACTAGTTGGTGATAATGATTGGATTCATAAATTTATTATACAGTGACCATTACTATATTCTGTTAATTTAAACAGAATGCAGGTAAAAAAATTCTGAGCTAAAATACAACTCACTACTAAATCTATTAAGTACCTCACTTGCTTAATACTCTGAATTCCAGTTGAGATGAATTTTCAATTTAAATCCAGGAACCTGCATTTCGGGTTAGTAAGCTGTGGGCATGTTATGTTGTCTCCAAAAGCATGGTTACACTTGTGGCTGCTTCCACCTCCCCCCACCACACATCTTTGATGTTAATGCGAACTTATGTACATGTGACAAATAAAGCTAGTCGTTAATCTTCAAGTTTTATGTTATACTATACACAGCAGTAAACATGGTGCAGATCCAAATCAATAATGAGTGAAAATGAAAATACTTATCCATCTGTGGAATCTGAAAGTTTACACTTCTGATGTCAACCTTTAGCAGAAATGAAATTGGGAGTTAAGTGATCTGAAAGTCGAAGGGGAGAATCTGGTAAACTCAAGAGTGATGGACATTGAGTTATCATTAAACGTCAAGGACATTAAAGGTTAACTATAGTATATTTCTCTCTTCACTGCTGTGATCCGACCTGCTGGATATTTTCAGTCCTTTCAATTTTTATTCAGGTCAATGGGAGATACAGTAATGTTAAAATTCAGGAAACAAATAAACTAAATAGCTGAGCAGTTTAGTATCCAATGAAGAATAATTATTCCACAAACACACAGGAATAGAAGAACAGTAGCACAGTGAAAGCTGCAAATTTTATCAATAATCTAACAGTACTACTGAAGATGTGTGAATTTTACCACCTTTAACAAGATCTGGACCACTTTCAAATTTGAGGCAAATAAATAGTAAAGAATTTTCACTGATGACTTACAAATTCAGATTTTTTTTTTAACGATATACCCATATAACAAATTACAGCACGGAAACAGACCATCTCGGCCCTTCTAGTCCGTGCCGAACTACTGATCCGCACATACAGCATAATAATGGCCCCTCTGACCCAACAAACCTGTGCTGCCCAGTTATACCCATGTGATTAATTAATCTACTCACCCGTATGTCTTTGGAATGTGGGAAGAAACCAGAGCACCCGGAGGAAAACCACCTGGTCATGGGGAGAGTGTGCAAACTCATTAGAGAGAGTGAAATTTTACTCAATACCCTGGTGCAGTAAGAGCATTACATTAACCACTACAACACCAGCATCAGAATGAGAATCAGGTTTAATATCACCAGCATATGTCGTGATTGTAAACAAGGTGGTACAGCAAAACTTGATTGGTTGAGGTCTAACCAATCAGGAGGGATAGACAACGTGAGTATTTATAGCATCGGACTAGACATGACTAGGCATCATCCCTGATGAATACAGCAGAGTTTGTCATTGAAACGTTGCTTAAAATCGATAACTGTACCAGGCTGGAAGCCCGAGAAGAGTTTATTCAACTTTGTGTGGCTTCTTTCAATCCTGCACAGTAGTAGACCACCCACCCCCAATACAGTAGCCTGTCAAAATGCTCTCCACGGTACATCTGTAGAAGTTTTAGAGTGTCTTAGGTGACAAACCCAATCTCCTCAACCTCCAAATGAAATAAAGCCACATCTGCATACCTGCATAGATATGTTGGGACCAGGTTAGATCCTCAGAGATATTGACAACCAAAAACTTGAAGTTGTTCACCATGCCACCCTAACTATGCATAATAATCTCTTTGATATTTAGTAACTCTTAGTGAATACCCATTATCAATGTCCTAGGGATAACCACTGGGAATTCTAACTTTTGTTTAATTTTATCATTATTTCCAAATGCAGCTCAATATCAATTTCCATTCCCTTACTGGATGGCCTAAAAATCCGTCTGGTTTAGGGCAGTTGGCCAGCGTATCCTGAAATGTACAGTTATATTGGAAATAACTGCTGTAAGTAACACAGTGGGTCAGGCAGCATTTCTGTAGAAAGAACAAATGTTTTAAGTTATTGCACTTTGAACAGAACAGGGAAAAGTTAAAGATAAACATGTTTTAGGAAGCAGAGGAAGTGGGAAGGGGAGAAGACAGCATCGACCAAACCATTTTGGGATGTTACTATGTTTAACATGATATTTCAATAACAGCTGTTTGAAGTTACCATCTTGCATACACTTGGACCTCTGTTGCAAGTGGTGAGTCCCTCACACACTCAACAGACAAATCTCTGATCACAATAAAGATTCTGAATAAATGCAAACAACAATTAAAAAAAGAAAAATTGCTGAAAATGGAATAATATTTAAATAAGAATAAAGGAGTGACAGTAGATGAGGATTTACCGAGTTTATTTGCTGTGAATCACAGATAATTCTTTCAGTTTAATTCTGCTCAGATTGCATCCTCCTCTGCACTGGATAAACCAAACCAAAATTTTTGCAGTACCCATCCATTTGGTCCAGAAGCACCATTCTAATTTTCCAGTTTCCCAAGCCTGTGACTTTAATTCTTTATCCCACTCTCACATTCCTACCTCTATCTTTATGTTCCTGTAATGTTTCAACAAAACCTTCTCAAACTGAAGGGCCATCGGTTTCGTCAAAAGCACATCACAGCTCTCCGGACTCAACAGGGAGCTATTTTCAGACAATCAGCAATTCCGAGCTCCGTACCTCACATGCTCAGTCTTTCTTTTTGTCTGGTAATTTCAGATTTCATTTGTCATTTCCCTTTTGCACCAGCTTTAATAAGACCATAAGACATAGGAGCAGAATTAAGCCATTTGTCTCACTGAGTCTACTCCACCATTCCATTATGGCTGATTTATTATCCCTTTCAACCCATTCTCCTGCCTTCTCCTTGAAATCTTTGATGCCCTTCCGAATCAAGAACTTATCAACCTCTTCTTTAAAAATGGTATTCCCAATGACTTGGCCTCCACAGCCATCAGTGGCAATCAATGCCACAAGTTCACCATCCTCTGGCTAAAAAAATCCCTCCTAAAGGGGGGTCTTTCTATTCTGAGGCTGTGCCTTCTGGTCCTTGACTCCCCCATGATAGGAAACACCCTCTTTAAATTTTCTCTAACTAGGCCTTTCAATATTAATCTATTAATGAGATTCCCCACCCCTCCATTCTTCTAAACTCCAGTGAATACAAGCCCAGAGCAATAAAATATTCCTCATATGATAAACCTTTCAACCCAAGGATCATTCTCTTGGACATCCCCTGGACCCTCTACAACGCCAGCACATCCTTTCTTAGATAAGGGGCTTAAAACTGCTCGCAATACTCCAAGTCCATAATCCTTCCTTATGCCCTTTATCACCTCATTTCTAATGTCTCCATTCTTCCCCTGCTGCCCTCCACACTATCACTGTCTCATCCCCTTTTCCTGCATCCCAAAATGCACCTTCTTCCAGATTCTAGTTCTCTCTCTACAGATGCTGCCTGGCCTGCTGAGTTGCTTCCAGCATTTACTGTTTTAGCACACACAAAATGCTGGAGGAACTCAGCCCGTGAGGCAGCATCCATGGAAATGAACAAACAGTCAACGTTTTGAGCGAAGACTCTTCTTTAGGACTGGAAAGGAAGGGGGAAGATGCTAGAATAATAAGGTGGGGGGGGGGGGGAGTGGAAGGATGATAACTAGAAAGTAATAGGAGAAGCCAGATGAGTGGGAAAGGAAAAGGATGGAGATGAAGGAATCTGATGGGCGGGGAGAATGGACCATAGGAGAAAGTGAAGGAGGAGGGGCAGCAGGGGGAGATGATAGGCAGGTGAAAAGTGGTAAGAGGCCAGGGTGGGGAATAGAAGAAGTGGGGAGTGGAAAGTGAAATCGATATTCATGCCATCAGGTTGGAGGCTACTCAGATGGAGTACAATAGATATTCAAACTATCAGGATGTTGCTCCTCCATCCTGAAGGTGGCCTCATTGTGACACAAGAGGAGGCCACGGACCAACATGTTGGAAAGGGAATGGGAATTGGAATTAAAATGTTGTGTCACCGGAAAGTCCCACTTCTGTCTAATGGAGCAGAAGGACTCAACTAAGTGGTCCCCCAGTTTACGATGGGTCTCACCAATGTAGAGGAGGCCACATCAGGAGCACCAGATACAATAGACGGCTTCAGCAGATTCACAGTGAAGTGTTGCCTCACCTGGAAGGACTGTTCAGGCCCTGAATGGAGGTGAGGGAGGAGGTGAATGGGTAGGTGTAGGACTTAGTGCATGTTGCTTTGGATTTCCAGTATCCGCAGAATTTCATTGGCTTATGATTTACTGTTTATTTCAGAACATGCTCGGACAATAACCCAACAAAATGGATTCCGTCATCCTAGTGAGGGACATACATGTGAGACAAAAAACCCTACAGAAATTGTCCAAAGAGTTTCTGATATAGATCATTGAAGAGAGAATGGATTCAAAAGAAGATGAGCTCTGTAACCACCATGAATTTGGATAAAGGTACATATTAAATTGGGGGCAATACCCAGAATGTTAGGAAATACTGAAATGCTGGGAGATCTTGGAAATTTTGGGTATGTGTGCTTAATTATATTGCTATTAGCACTTTGAACAAGTTAAATTTTAAAATGAGATGTATTTAATGAAATGGTGCTTTGAAACACTGAGCATTTCACAAAAGGTATAGCAATATGTCATCACTGATGACTTGTACTATGTCTGGATTGCATATCATTTTTCCAGACAGTGGAAGAGAGGTACTGCTTGGTAAAATTGTAGAGGAAGATCATTGTAGCAGCTCTTCAGGTAACCACTACTCATTAATCATAATAAATATTAGTCCAAGAAAGATTGCAAGATTTCTTACTGCACTTCAAAAGTACAGTCTGATAACTGCATTGAAATGTTCTCATTTCACGGGAGTTCTATAGCTGAAAGAAAATGCTCTTTCAATTATTTTGTATTGTCCTACATCAATTGAGACTTAAATAATTGATCACTGTACAGTACTGTAGTAACTTTATGCATTACACTGTACTGCAGCCATAAAAAAGAACAAATTTCATGACATGTCTGAGTGATGATAAATGATTCTGATATGGGTCTCTATTTTGGACTGAAAGTGTGAAGCGAGCACCGAGAGGGGAATCATGGTTAGGAAAAGGGGAAGGGAGAGGGGAAGAGCAGAAAGCACCAGAGAGAGATACTGTAATATTCAATAAACCAATTGTTTGGAATCAAATGATCTTGCCTGGTGTCTCAGGGGTGGGTATGTCTGGACCTGTGCCACCACCCATCGAAACCACACCCCCCCCGCCCCTGACCATCCCTGGCACTCATTCACTGCCACCTCTCTCGCAGTGCTCCATCATTGCCATTCCAAACATCCTTTGCTCCCTCGCTCTCCGCTCCGCATTGATAAATGCAGTACTGTACAAAAGTCTTAGGCACCCTAGCTATGTCTATGTGCCTACGACTTTTGCACAGTACTGTAGATATTGTGTTGCTGCTCTGCTAATGCAGCAATCTGGACTGTTAATTCAAAGAAGCAAGTTTAAACTGCTGATGCCAGCTGGACTAAAAGCTGGTGACATAAACTTTGAGTATGAAGCCACCAGTAAAAAAAAATCTCATTCATCTGTGTTTTTTAGGGAAGGAAATATGGCAATTTAGATCAGTCAAGCTTACGTATGATTCCAGGCCCATAGTTATATAACTGATTCTTCATAGTCCTTGAAATGTTCCAGAAAGCCAAGATCTTTGAGGTCAAATAGCGACAGGTAATAATCACTTGACTTGCCAGCAATGCTCACATTTATTGAAAGAATAGGTTATATAATGAACTCCACTGAAAAGAAATGGCAGTAAGAGCAAAATTACACTGGTCAGACTGATATGCAGTATGTATGTCAACCTTCTGTTTAATTGTGTATGACTATTTTACCTGGATGAAATGTAGCTGTCGCGACAGTACGTAATTTTGTGGTATGGCGCACTGTAATGTGGTCGATTTCAGGAAGCTATTACAGAATCCTACTCTGAAGTGTAGATTATAAATGTCACTACTCTGTCCAATGAAGAACATCACATAAAAAATAAAATGGAAGTTGCCTGCCCTTTTATTCATAAAAGAAATTAAACATAATTACAATTTTGCGTGAGCACTATATTTTATATGCATTGCCAAAATACTAGTATGCACCCAAAAATATTGTTTACAAGTAAAGACTCACAATGAAGTTGTCAACGAAGGACAATTTAATAAATGGAATCACCAGAGAAAATCTCTGCTGTCATGACTGGTGTCTTTAACTACTTCATACGCTTTGGAAATTGCGCCCTTATTATTGAGCTTTGAAGAAGCCTTCCCTTTCAGTCACTTGCTAAGCTCTGGTTTCTGGGCAGCTTATCAGTAAAGATGATCAAAATAACTATAAAGAGTTCACTCAAGTGTTGAGGAGAGGAGTTTCTTTAAGTCTTTGAAGCAAAGCTGCAGAATGGACCTCAGGAATTACAGCAAAAACTGGGAATTTTGCAGTTAGAATGGTAGATTTGTTAATCCAAATAAACTAGCTGTCTGATTTCTCTGTTGATGTTACAGTTATTGTAAATATGGATCAAGATCAAAATAAGCTAAAAAAAAAGCCATTTCATTCAAGTTTTTAAAAGCAATTCCAAATTTGCCGACTTCCACTGGCAAGATTAAGGATAGTTGGCATAATTAATGTGCACATCTTGTGAAAATATTACAAAACATAACACATTCTGATACTTCCTTTATTCTTATCTGTTTCCTATCGCTAGGTGAATGGTGACTTAACAAAAAGCAGCACAGAACTGAAGTCGGTGAAAAATACAAGATTTCAAGAATTTAACACTTTCAAAATGCACAACATTTGTTTTGGTCACTTCATCCCCATTTCAATTGCCCTGTGCAGTAAAGAATGAATTTATGTTTTGTAATCATAAAACAAAGTTGACTCAATGACTTAGCTCTTCGCAAAATAAAGAAGTACTCAATCCCTTTTAGTTAAAAATACACAAGAGGACTTGCCAAATTATTATCCTGTAACATTATATTGAGAGGTGTGATATACAATAAAAGCTGAGAATAGTTGATCTCACAAGTCTTTGCACCAGTACAATTTCTTACGTTGAGTTGCAGACTGAAGTTGTACAGTATGAAGCCAGTTCCTCTAGCTCCCACAAATGTAAACCAAAGTATTATCAGAACTAGGTGTTCCATGTAAAAATACATTTTCACAGACACTAAGTTATACTCCGGTCAGACCACACGTGGTGAGCTACTCTGTGTGAATCCAGATACGACACCTTGGAATGGGGCATGTTGGACCAGAGGACTATTTCAAATGGAGCTGTTGGCTCATCTCTCAATCTGCTCCTCCATGTGGAGTCCTACAGCAGATGATTAAGTTAAGATAAGTGTTATTTGCCATATGTACATGGAAACCTACAGTGAAAAGCGTTGTCTTGCGCAGTCCGATGATTGCGCTAGGGGCAGCCTGCAAGTATCACCGCACGTCCGGCACCAGAATTCACTAACCCTAACCATATGACTCTGAAATGTGGAAGGAAGCCTACGTCGTCACGGGGAGAAACTGGATCCATTGGAATTTCTAGCATTACAAAAGGGAATCTGCCCCTCAAATACACTGATCATGGAATTAAATCGGAATGCGCAACGTGGAAATTAGGAGGAATAACATTAGTTATTAACTGCAGCACACACAAAATGCTGAGAAGTTCAGTAGCTCATCAGCATCTATGGAAAGGAATAAACAGTCAACATTTTGGGATGAGACCCTTCATCAGGACCGAGAAGGAAGAGTCACTTACTTTATTTTAATGTTTTAAAATTATTTTGTGTTACTTAATTTTGTATTTAATCATTTTTTTACATTAGATTATGAAAACAAGTAGTCCTCTTTTATTGTCATTTAGTAATGCATGCATTAAGAGATGATACAATATTTCTTCCAGTGCGATATCACAAAACACAGGACCAAGACTGAAAAAACTGACAGAACCACATAATTATAACATATAGTTACAACAGTGCAACAATACCATAACTTGATGAAGAAGTCCATGAGCACAGTAAAACTTCAAAGTCTCTCAAATGTCCCACATCTCACGCAGTTGGAAGAAGGAAGAAAAACTCTCCCTGCCATGCCGACCACAGTCCGACTCTGAGTCATCTGAAAACTTCGAGCTCTGATCAGCTCTCCGACACCCAGTACTGAGTGCCATCTCTGTCCGAACGATTCGACAACAGTCTCCAACAGCAGGCAAAGCCGGGGATTTTGAGGCCTTCCCTCTGGAAGATTCCCAACCACGCAGTAACGACAGCAGCGAACGAGCATTTCAGAAATTTCTCCAGGTGTTCCTCTGTGCTTTCACATCCATTCTCCATCAAATCAGAATTGTCCACGGCCCCTATTTAACAGATACGATATCAGTTTTCACCGGAGGGCTGCGCAGAGGGCCTTTCAGTTATTTAAAGCAATTACTAACTGATCTTTGAGTTTGAATACTTCTGAACCCAAGAACACTACCTCACTATTTTGTACCCGCTTTGCACTTTTATAATTTTATATACATATACTTATTGTAATATATAGCTATTTTTAGGTATTGCACTCTATTGCTGTTGCAAAACAACAAATATCATGACAATAACAATAAGTGTTAATAAACCTGACTGTGATTCTGAAGAGATGCAAGCATTTGCCTGATTAACAAGTTCAGCAAAGATGATTATTGACAGACATTGGATCCACTCTTTTGTCACTTGGTACTTGAGCAGGTAAAACAGACAAGGGAGGGCATTAATTCCCCTCTCAAATTGTGTAACAGGAGCAGGAGGTTTGCACACTGGACTTCATAGAGAGGAATAAAAAAGAAATCAGCATCACCTAACAGTAAATTTAAATCCATTTCTCAGGGTCCTCTGATTCTCAATTCCCTATTTCCATACCCTGATCCTCTAATGTGTCCTCCCCAGCACTACCACCCCAAAGCTCTGACTGATCTTTGACTACTTTGCCTCGCTCCCCACAACTTATTCCCACACATACCTGTTCCTACATCCAATTGCTCTTAATACTCTGTTTCTTAATTGTATTTTTAAACTGAGATTTATTTCTTAATTGTTTCTGTTTTATGATTACAAACCACATACTGATGAGTGTCAAAATGTGTATTTTCACACAGTAATGACAGTAAATTAAAATATTACATTCATGCTTATAATAATGTAGCAGTTTGTTCTATATTATAATAATCAACTAGACAGTCAGCCAAACTCCATACAGAAATAACATGGGAGTCAGGATATAACGTTCTGTCTCTTTGGTTTTATTGCAGACTCAATGGCATGACACAGTGAATAAGGAGTGAAACTGAAAACAAACAAAATAGAGTGTAATTACCACATTGTTTCATTCACACAAGTAAATATACACAGATAGATAAAAACTTGGTTAAGTTTCCTGCTGGTAAATATTACAAGATCCTGACAAGTAAATACTACAGGTAAATAGTATGTATAAATTATTAGCATCCATGTTAGTGTATAATAAACTCAAAAATGACATTCTATTTCAGCAAAATCTTACTGATGCATTATATTAACTTCTAAACATCAACTAGCAAGCAATGCTTCTGTGAGGTAAACAAGATGGCTTTAGATAGAAACTACTGCTGCTCCTAACATAAACCTCCGATCTCCTGCCAACCAACATGCTTTCCTGCTTACTATTTCCTGACTGCATAGGAAGTGACCTAATACAGATCTGAAACTACTCATTTCAAAATTAATGTTGAATGCGCTTAATTACATTGCAGAACATAAATTAAACACCCAAAGGGCAGAACAAGAATAAGCAAACTTGTTCAAAAACTGTTCTTTAATTACTCTGTTTTCTTAATAATGTTAAGTTGGATGATCTACTTTAAAACTTAAATTCAATTAATACATTATATTTCTTGAAGACCTCCTATTGATCCACGTGGATTTGGATACAGTGATTTCTCCTTGTAAAGAGCTGGTTCACTTGTGTTAATCAGGTGTTCCTTGTTACACATACTGGTACTTCTGTTTATGTTGTTCGTGCAGCTGCTAATATTTTGGTGCCAACTGTAGAAGGATTCAGTTCCATCTCAACTGCTGGCAGACAGCATTTCAGTGATGTCTGACTATAAAGTGAGAGGTTTTCCTTTCTCAATTTAACTGTTGTCTACATTTTCATAAGTGGACCTGATATGCACCCTGCTTGTCCTCTTGACTACTCGTAATGATTTAGCATGGTTGGATTTCTTTTACTTGATAGTTAGTTTATGGCTCGCAGAGGAGAGATCTTCAGGAAAGGGAAGTCAAGGGAACACACAGCAGTCCTCAACGAGAGATCAGGAGTGGAAAGGGTGAGTAGTTTCAAGTTTCTGGGTGTCAACATCTCTGAGGATCTATCCTGGACCCAACATATTGATGCAATTGCAAAGAAAACATGACAGCAGCCATACTTCATAAGGAATTTGAGTATAAATAGGATGTTGCCAAAGACACTGGGAAATGTCTGCAGCTGTACTGTGTAAAGCATTCTGTTTGCATTACCATGTGGTATGGAAGGGCAGAGGATTGGGAAAAAAAGTTGCAGAATGTTGTAAACTCAGCCAGCTCCATAGTGGGGACTAGCATCTCCAAGGTGCAGGGCACCTTCAAAAGGTAATGCTTTAAGAACCCCCATTACCCAGGATGTGCCACCTTCTCATTGCTACCATCAAGGAAGAGGTACAGGAGCATGAAGACACACATTCAACATTTCAGGAACAGCTTCTTTCCCTTTGCCATCAGATTTCTAAATGGACAATAAACCCTTGAAAATTACCTCAGTATTTTTCTTCTCTGTGTACTCTAATTATTTAAATTAATTTTATATGTACTTCTCACTACAACATACCATTTTTATTATTATGTATTGCAATGTATTGCTGCCACAAAACAACAAATTTCAATGTTTACGCCAGTGATATTAAACTTGACTCTGATATTCTGATATATAACACACTCCCCTGGTCTGGTTCTGAATGTATTAAAAAGAATTTCAAAGTTAAACATTTTAAACAAAAAAATACATATCATCAAAGTACTTAACTTGTATTAAAACTTGGGCAAAATGAGGTTACATACTGGGATTTGTAAGCAGTCTATTTATATTTATTTATCAAATTCATAGAAGTTGTCTCAGAGTTTCACACTCTTTGTCTGAATGCAGTAACAGAAAATAAAGTATTTCATGACAATGTGTTAACTTTTTGCTTCACCCAATCCCGTGCTGTGTTCTTTTAAACACTGCCAGTGAACATTCTGGAGAAACAGATTAAATATAACCTGGATAATTCCTGTGCTTGTATTACAATCTACAGGGTATCATTTTTATGGAAGGCACTTTACAAATTCTACTCAAGTAACCATTTACAATCAAAGATTGAAATTTTTTATTCATCTTTTTTATTGGACCAAGCCCAAAATAAATGGATTGCTACTTATAACTGGTCACCAATGATAATGCATTAGAGCTGAATAGTATAAAAACATACAATTGTAAGATAGGGAATCAAAAACCTCTTTATAGAAGAGATCAGAAAGTCCAGTCTATGCTTTATTCAATTGCAAGTGCAATTTGATTACTTTCTTTGCCTAACCAAACATGTTACATCCAAGAAGAAATCGGAGGCTTTAGAAGATAAAGAACAAAATATCTCACACAAAGTCAAAAGCTCTCTGCTGCTATTACAGAACAAAATAAAACCCTTGAATAATTATCCCAAGTAATTCAGAGTCTGTACAACACAGCAGTCAAAACAATTCAGGGATCCCTCAGAGTGACCCAACAAAGGAGCTAACATGATATTGTGCTATCCCACAGAATCTGTAGATAGCATCACAGCCTCTTCAACACAGTATTTAAAACTGAGAAGGCAGATATAGTTGCAAATGAGATCTTTGGACAGAGAAATTGCCACATTACCTGGCCAGGACCTGTAACATTTTCTGCTCTCTTCCAGTTCTAATTGGTAGATACTTGATCCCTAATGACATTTAATTCGAGTCCCCTGAGGCCAGCTGGGGATGAGTGATATGTGTGGGAAAACCAAAAGCCATGTGGGTACAGCTACCTCATGTGGAATTCTTCCATGTCCCCCACCCACCACATTGTGCTTTTGTTGCCTTCGTATTACACCATTCAAAGAATACACAGGGACTCATGGAAAGATCAAACTCAATTCCTGGCTATTCAAGGCAAATCATTAAAACAAGCCACACACACGCAAGAAAAAACCTCCCAAACTAATGTTAAACCTATTAGGCTTTAAATAAACAGCACCTTTTTTAACTTAATCTGATCTCTCACAGATTGTACTTTGGAACATTCCTGGATGTCACAGCACTAGAACCGTGACAGGTACTTGGACAGAATCCCAAACTTTTTTACACCATGGAAGAAAAGCATTAAACAAGAGGTCCATGGACCCCAGGTTTAGAGGGAACTGGGCCAAACATGGGGAAATGAGTTTAGCTGTGATGGGAATCTTGGCCAACATGGAACAATTGCATCAAAAGGCCTGTTTCTGTGCTGTATGACTCTATGACTAGAGCACGATTCAGGTTTATGCTATAATAAGCAATAGTTCCCCAGTTTAGAATCAATACATTTTTCACAACTAGATCACACAATAGTCTGAATGCTAATTTACTATTAACATCTCATTCTCATGCCTTGATACCTGTTGCAATGCTTGATGCCATCATCCATGAGTCAATTTTGTCAGGCTTTGTGTCTGGTACACAGCTCCACTGTGGAGAGAAGTTTGTAGGTCAGCAGTATGGAACCTTCGCTCTAACTTTGTTCTGTGCAACTGTGAATTATTTCATCTTTCTCTCACACATGCGCACATCAGCTTCCCTTGGATGTAGGGAAGAAAGCTGAGAGGGAGAGTGGGTGTGAGAAAGAAATGAGTGAGAGGGAGAGAGGGGGAGAGAGTGAGAGGAGTGGTGAAAGAAAAGAGGAAAGAGGGAGAGAGAGAAAGGGAGAGGAAGGGAGAGAGAGAGGGGGAGAGGAAGGGAGAGAGGGAGGTGAGAGGGTGGGAGGAGAAAGATAGAGAGAGCAGCAGGGTAGAGAGGGAGAGATAAAGCAAGAAAAAGGGAAAGGGGAGAGAGAGGGAGGGAGACAGAGAATGGGGGAGAGTGAGAGAGGAAGGAAGAGGGGAGAGAGAGGAGAAAGAGATAGTGGAGATCAGAGACAGAGGAGAAACGGGGGAGAAAAGTAGGGAGTGAGGGGTGGGGTTAGGAAGGGAGAGAGGGAGAGGGAGAGAAAGATAGAGAGAGGGAAACAGAGAGAAAGAAGGTGATTCCTGTAATATGTCTGTGTATCTGCTGTTTTCTAGGTTGAGAACAATATTGAAATGCAGAGGTCTTATAGCCAATTAATCTACCAACCAACCTTCTGTGTGATGTGGGAGAAAATCGAAGTATCGGGGGGGGGGACACGGGGAGGGTGCAGTGGAGTTCGTGGGGGAACCCATACAGCCATAGGGAGTATGTGCAAACACCAACCTAGAATAGAAGTCAACAGTCAGCAGGATTCCAGGGAGGCTCCTCATACTTCACGTCTCGAGTTCTGTGCAAGTCTCTGAATGATCACTGCTGAAAGCAAGGATCAAATGAAACAAGACTCAACATTTCAAAACAGACAGAAATATTTCTCACACGGAATGAAGGTTAAGGAGATTAAAGTAATTGTTGAACCCACAGAATTCCTAGGTGTGAACCCTTAGTAAAGGGAAGAAACATTTAGCAAATGCAACAAACCACAATTAACAGAGTTCAAAATTGAAGAACCACAAGTAGTAATTAAATGAACCAAGATCAGTCATTGAATATAAATTCTGTTCACAGTTAATTTTACCTCTGTTGTCCCAGAAATTGCTCTTTGACCTTGGAAAAGAACCATGTATTAAAGTGAAATACTCTCAAGAAGATACAGTATCGGCACCAAAAACATTACTCAATCATAATACTTGGTATGGACTAAGAACCAGATTAATAAAAGCAGCTGAGTTGTTAAATTCCAGCCAAAATAAATAACAAATAAATACATTCAAGATGTGACATTTAAAAGCACTTTGTAGAATTGCAGTATAAAAGGGACATATTGCACACAAAGACATCCAGAAACCAGTTCTGAGGCACTAACCTGCATTTACATTTTCTGTTAACGTTGTGAAGACCTTTATATTGCTTTCTTTAGGTATTTCAATAGAACTAATCAAATATTTTTATGACCCGTTCAAGAACACCTTAGAAAATTATATACTTAATGAGTGTGAACAGAAACATGCATGATGATTGACAGAAAATCTACCGATCTACCACCTGAAATGTCTGTAAGTATGTCAGGAGGAAAACTGATTGCATCTTCTGTATACAGATAAGAGTTGAAAAGCATTAGTGTCAGAACAGAAAATGTACAACTTTACAATTCCTTTTACATGTTCAAAACATTTTGTCTGATTTCTACTTTCTGTCTTAACTTTCCACTTATTTTTTACATTCATATCTAGAATAGAAACTTAAAATTTGCTTATCTGCAACTAAACTGTCCTATTCGTGGAGTTGCTTACAGTGAATATCTGCAGGCCACTTCTGTATTTGGGACCTAGATTTTAGATTATTAATGGAGAGGTTGTTAGATTTCATTGCGCATGGTCCCTTATTGCACATGGTCACCGCTGCAGTGAAGCCTTAATTTCCATTCGACAGGCTAAACCAGTAGTACGTGACCAATCATTTCCTATTTAAGGTGATGAAGTAGGTCCGGGGTGTTACGTATAGGAATTTTTTTGAAAAAGGAAATGTTAATCGATGATGTTGACTGAACAAACCCTCTGTCTCCGAAAAACATGTAAATTCATAAGAATGGAGTATATTTTTCTCAGGTTATTGGAATTAGAGATCTTTTTCAAAACTAAAATATTTTGAAAACATCTACTTTTCTTGTTTTTCTCTCTCAGCCTCAGTGTTTATTGTGCTTTCTCTAAATGACTTATTTAGAGGCAGTGACTCCTGGCTCTAGACTCCTTAGCAAGGAGAAATATTTCCGCCACGTCTAGTCAAGCCAAGTTTATTGTTATTTAACTGTAAACACGTATACCATGAAACGAGACCAAGTTGCTCTGGACCAGGGTGTAAAACTCAGCAGTAAACATAACACACAATAACTTAAGAAAGTAAGAATAAAATCTATAAATGAATTATGCATAAATAAACAAAGTAAAGTGCATAAATTAAATATTGTCAGGAACAAAACAGATTGACCGGTGATGCTTCGAATGCAATACAGCAGGGAGTTCAGAGGCCTAGTGGCCTGAGGGAAGAAACTGTTTCCCATCCTGACTGTTCTTGTTTTTATACATTGGAGTCTCCTGCCTGATGGTAGAATGTCAAAGGGGATGCTGGATGGATGGGTGGGATCCTTAATAATATTAAGGGCCCTGTGTACACCTATATGAACTTGAAATGAAATCTCCTAAATTCACCAATGTTGCCTGCATTTGACTCCAGATCCCACGATGGAATTGTTAAGGAACAAACTTACTGAAAAGCAATAACCAAGGTGCCAAGGATGTCACCATCCCATGAACAAATAGAAATAGGCAACTGAATAAGAGAGGAAACAGTTCCAGGTGTGCTCATGAGGCAATTGCTGTGATATCCCATAGTGACATGTCTAGATGTATCTGTTCAATCATAGTTAGTGTTCACTTTCTCCTTCTACATCAGCCAAATCTCTACTTTCAAGCAGTACTTGTTTTCCATGCAAAGTTAGATTTGTTTTAGTTCCCCTTCTTTTCATCTCAGTCTAATTATTCCTCACTTCTCTGGTCATCTTAGAATGTCCTTGCTCCCTCCTACTGCACTTCACATTTCTATTTTCTTTGAAATGATCATTTTCCTTTCACTGTTACGTTTGGCCTGTTCTTTTTCTGTCATTTGCAAACACCTTTTGCATTCTCCCCAGAGTGAACATCAAGGTTAATAAACACTGCTGAAGATGATACCAATGAACAACGCAGTCAAAGCCGAGGAAGAAGAATCTCAGGGTCGTATACTGCATACATACATACTTTGATAAAAAAAATGTACTTTGAATCTTTGAATCCGTTGTTTTTAACTTCCAGGTTAAAGTGATAGTTCGAAAATTAAGTCAAAATGAGGAAAATTAATGATCAATATTGAAAACAATGCAAAAGCTTCAAATTAATTGTTACCTGGTATTTCTGCAAAAGGTAAGAGGCTGTCAATGCCTCTCTGAATTATTAATGCCATGTGAACATTCCACAGATTCATTAGCCAGAACAAAACCTGGACTTATCATGTAAATATAATTGCGACGAAAGCACAACAACTTCTCTACTTGCTTAGGAGTCTGGGGAGACTTGGCATGTCATCAAAAACCTTGGCAAACTTCTATAGATGTGTGATGGAAAGTGTGCTGACAGGCTGCATTATGGCCTGGTATGGCAACATCAATTCCTTTGAGTGGAAAATACTACAAAAGGTAGTGGGTTTGGCCCAGTACATCATGGGTAAAACACTCCCAACCATTGAGCATATCTACATGAAACATTACTGTAGGAAAGCAGCATCCTTTATCAAAGATCCTCACCACCCAGGCCATGCACTTTTCACGCTACTGCCAACAGGTAGAAGGTACAAGAGCCTCAGGTCTCGCTCCACCAAGTTCAGAAACAGTTACTACCCCTCAACCATTAGGCGCTTGAAAAAAAGGGGAGAATTACAGCCATTTAAGGACTCATTTTATCTTGTTGTTTCATGGTCATTATTAATTCTGATTTAGTTGCTTTTGCAGTTTGTTGTCCATTGATCCTGTTTACAGTTACTGTTCTATAGATTTGCTAAGTATGCCCGCAGAAAAGTTATCTCAGGGTTGTATGTGGTGAAATGATAATAAATTTTACTTTGAACTTTAACTTACATTTCTTCTACGTCACTGCTCATTAAATTAACCACTTATTTATGTCAATGGTTTTTGAATGCGAGAAATATTTGGATATTAGTCCCAACATCACACACTGAGACAGCCTTTCTGCTAACAAATGGTCACTGTTCGGTACAAAGGAACAGTCTATTTTTTTTGAATGCCTTAAACTTTTTTTTATACTGCAAACAGGCAGCCTGCCCTTTTCCATTTAATATGAAAAGCATACTTTGGCAACAATGAACAAGGTCTGTGTTTAGTGCAGGATTTAGTTCAGCAGTGACTGTTTTAGTCTGTGGTGAAGCTGACTTCTAGAACAAATTGTGCATGATAGACTAAGATAAACATTCACCTCTTCCAACGTGATAACGGGCGTGGCAAAGCATAAGTAATTGAAGGATTTCTACAAACATTTATAAAAGTATTTCTTTTCCTTTGAGGATAAGTGCAGGGTTGCCATTTTTATTATTAAATTAAGACATATGAATTTATTTTCAATGACTGTGAATTGTTTTTGTCTTAACATCCTTAGATCAAGAAGGTGAAACCAAAACAGTCTGGAGCTATGCATAAGTCATGATGTCAATAAAGATAGTCAGCTCCTTAATTTATCCCAACCATAATCTGATTTAAAAGGACCTGATATTACCTGCAAGTTTAAATGGTGGTGGGGGGGGAGATTTTTCTTTCAGAATGTAGATGATTGGTTCATTCTTGATGTCTCCTGAAATACGAGGACAGGAAACCACACAAGTTTGAAACAGTTTATCTCTACACTGGAAGCAATTTATTACAACGGTGGCTACAGGCTTTCAACAATGTGACTAGTGCAGAAAATAAAATGCTTTTTGAAAATGAGGTGTAACTAAAGAAAAATAAACCCACTCCGCCCAATAACAAAAAGCACACTGATTCAATCATTTCATCAGCTGCCGAATGAGATTTTGTTTTAGTACTGTGCCTTGCACTCAACAGAATCACCGTAACATCTCAACAAATCATTCCCTGTCAACTCACCAACTTGGTCTTGAAGTTTATCAATTGGGTTGGATAATTGCACCACAGAAATAAGTTTTGGATGAATTATATTAGAAATATTTTATAATCTACGCTGTCTATTTTAAAGGGAAAAGTACATGTTCTTTAGCTTACAGATGTGAGATTTAGGACTTGCTAAATCAACATTCTGATTTCCTGGACATATGTTTGACACAGGTTTTCCAACAGACTGTGAGGTCTAGCTACATTAAACACATCTCCATGTTGGGGGCTTTCAGCAGCGTGCCTCATCATGTGCCTCTCTAGCTGTTGACAGATAGGCTGATGCCCACGACAGCACACATGTGCAAATAGCATTCTCTTCAATGTAATCCGTTAAATCTGTTCAGCTGCATTAATAACTGATCTTGGAGAGGACAAAAGATTTACAAGCAGCAATTATAGCCTATGCTCACTCCCAGAAAATAACTGCACATGTTTTTATCTACCTGCAACATTTTGAATTAGAATGGACATAACATAATTTTTAAGCAATTTTCAAAAACATAAATTTGGATATTTTTATTTCTAAAACCATGCTTACCTTATGTTACTTTGAAAGTGAACCCACTTCCCTTCAACATTTTTCATTAGAGTAGTCATAAAATAACTAATTTTTAAGTAATTTTCAAAAACATCAATTTGGATATTTTTACTTGTAGAATCATGCTTATATTGTGCTACTTTGAAAACGAGCTCAAGAACTTCCTTCCAAGATCATAAAAGCGTTGATTCAGAATGATCATCTTCATGGAAAAACACTTATCATAATTATGGTTATTGTTTTACTATGTCCCGGACTTCAGAGAAATACCCTCCCTTCTTTCTGAGTCATTTAAGAAACAAGATCAGATATAGTTGAAAGCGTTTGTCGCTCTTTGTCTAACCAGCAGATTCTGAGGTATGTTATTCAGGAAACGAGTCTCCAGTGAGACATTAATAACCAGTTCACTCAAAAATGAAGCTGTATGCAGGCTACTGAAGACTCATGAATGTTTCTGGGTTTTGAAAACAGAATTTTCTTTGAAATGGTAGTCACTTAGAAAATACATAACACACCAGCAGAAATCTGGGAATTCGGTATAATTGTGAGCAGGTTAATAATTCTATAGTTATTACTGCCGAGTAATGAGGAACTGGCATGCAGGAGCACTTTGGTAAACCTGCGTAGTAAGCAACAGATTATCATAATGCTAATACAGTGCCAGATGTAAGGACAAACCAACGTAGAACATACAGGGCTAATGGTAAGGCACTGAGGAGTGCAGTGGAACAGAGGAATCTGGGAATACAGATACAAAATTCCCTAAAAGTGTCATCACAGGTAGATAGGGTCGTAAAGAGGGCTTTTGGTACATTGGCCTTTATTAATCGAAGTATTGAGTATAAGGGCTGGAATGTTATGATGAGGTTGTATAAGGCATTGGTGAGGCCGAATCTGGAGTATTGTGTTCAGTTTTGGTCACCAAATTACAGGAAGGATATAAGTAAGGTTGAAAGAGTGCAGAGAAGGTTTACAAGGATGTTGCCGGGACTTGAGAAACTCAGTTACAGAGAAAGGTTGAATAGGTTAGGACTTTATTCCCTGGAGCGTAGAAGAATGAGGGGAGATTTGATAGAGATATATAAAATTATGATGGGTATAGATAGAGTGAATGCAAGCAGGCTTTTTCCACTGAGGCAAGGGGAGAAAAAAACCAGATGACATGGGTTAAGGGTGAGGGGGGAAAAGTTTAAAGGGAACATTAGGAGGGGCTTCTTCACACAGAGAGTGGTGGGAGTATGGAATGAGCTGCCGGACGAGGTGGTAAGTGCGGGTTCTTTTTTAACATTTAAGAATAAATTGGACAGATACATGGATGGGAGGTGTATGGAGGGATATGGTCCGTGTGCAGGTCAGTGGGACTAGGCAGAAAATGGTTCGGCACAGCCAAGAAGGGCCAAAGGGCCTTTTTCCGTGCTGTAGTTTCTATGGTTTTCTATGTAAAATTGTTGTTTGATTACCACTGCTGCCTGTAAGGAGTTTGTACATTCTCGCCTTGACCATGTGGATTTCTTTCTTTTTCCCATATGCCAAAGATGTTTGGATAGGGTGAGTGAGATTATTGATTTTATCTTATGTACTAAGATACATTGCTGAATAGGCCTTTCTGGCCCTACGAGCCACAAGCCTAGACCTAATCACAGAACAATTTACAATAGCCAATTAATCTACCAACCGGTACGTCTTTGGACTGTGGGAGGAAACTGGAGCACCCAGAGGCAACCCACGTGATTAAGGGGAGAATGTAAAAACTGCTTACAGGCAGCAGTAGGAATTGAACCCACGTTGCCTATACTGTAAAGCATTGTGCTAACCACTACGCCACCGCACCACCCATGCTTTCTTGGCACTGGAAGCGTGGTGGCACTTGCAGGCTGCCGCACAGCAACAATCCTTGCTGATTTGATTTGACGCAGATCGCACATTTCACTAGGTGTTTCCACGCACCACACGTGACAAATAAATCTAATATTTAACCTTTATCTCAACATAGCAACAAAAACACAGCTTCAGTTCTCTGCTTCAGCTTTGACCCATCTCTTCACCCAAGTTAAGCTGTCAATCAAGGATCATTCCTCCAGGCTGCCTCCCACTTTCCACTTTAAGTCATGCAGCTGATTTTGATACATATCCCCATCATCGCTTCGTGCAAATATATCATAGCTAGCATTGGGATAGTGCTCAAACTTCAAATTTAATTTCTTCCATAAATTAAATCAGATATAAATCACGAGAGTCTCATGATTTACTACTGAACAGATTAAGTTGAGAAAATGCTGGCAATCCAACCCCAATATGGAATCCTGCACTGCTACAATTAAGCAGTATTACATAAATCTTTAAAAGGGTAAAACAACTTAGAATTTAGATTTCACGGCACAATAGGGAAATTCAAGCCAATGTTATAGATGTCATTTCAGTTTGTAAAAATGGTTTGCAGCCAATGGCACTATAGATGCAAATGTGAGCATTCAGGGCTTTGTAACAAAAATACTGTAACCCCAGTTAATTTAATAAAATTGTCACAAAACGTAGACAAGCCATTCACTCAGATAGAAGGCTTTAGTCAATAAGTGAAATGAGAATCTATTAAACTGAAGGCTCCTGAATGTATCTTTGGGGGCAACTTGATAGAGTGGATGGAGAGAAGTTAGAAGTCAAGAAAGTAGGGACTGATTAAAACAAAATGATTTGTAGATGTCATTATCATGGTGCTTCTAAAACATCAGTATTGCTCTATTCTGACATTTGAAATTATGTCCTGCTTAAAAAATATTTTAATGCTTCCTTTTGGACCTCATTTTGTCCGTTCTTCTGTGGTAAAATTGTCATGGATGGTATCATTATACCATCAAAGTGACTGGAAATTCTGGGATATATACATGTACAATTATACCTGGTAAGAACGTCATACTCGGTCTTGAATGAACACATCACTGTTCATCTACAAGGTGTATTAAGTGATTTATTCCTCTCTAGAGAGAGAGCTGTTCTGCAATTAACTCTGAAGATCTGATAGAAACTTCAGATGTTTAAGATTCAAAGATCAAAAGTATATTTATTATCAAAGTATGTATACAGAATACAACTGTAAGATCCATCCTCCCACAGGCAGCCACGAAACAAAGAGACGCCATGAATCCCGTTCTAGGAAACATCAAACACCCAACACACGAAAAAAAAGGGAACAAATTGTGCAAATGGTAAAAAGCAAGTGAACATTAAACATCAAAGCAGTAGCACTCAGTTTGGTTCAGTTCAGCTAGCCAGTGCAGGACGCAGGGCTATTCTTTGCCGAAGCGCACCAGTCCACATTGATCGCCCTAATCAAACCACTGAAAAACAGCAAATAAAGAGTAACCAGAATCCAGGAATACATGCAACATGAAGCTTAAAGTATTTACAAACCACTTTTGCTGAAAAAAGGTGAAAATGTTACTCATGTTACAAAGATTAAGTGAGTTTTAATAGAGTTTGAAGCAGTAATTACTGCTTAACAAATTATTTGGTTCTAAAAAATCTGATCCATTCCCATTGTGATTCTCCTGTATAAACATCTCAAAGTATAAAGAGTTTTAAAATTCTAGAACTATTATTATAGCTTAAGGTATTTTGCCTTCCACAATTTTCTCAAATGAATGTGCACATTTTATTTTGTGCTCTATAAAATGTTCAAAATAATAGTTGAAAATTATATTTGCTTCTTGGTATGGTACCTGAGAAACTCCTTCAGTGTTATAGATTCCTCAAGCAACTTTAGGATTGAATTGACTGTTGCTGAAGCCCAGAAAGTAAAGGTCTGCGCCACAGACGTTCAGTTTCTACATGGGCAGCTTTCTTTAAGGTCAGTGATAAGTGCTAAGGTTGTGTAGCTGACCCCATTTATTCAGAAATATTGACTTCAAGGGCCACAGTCTTGTAATGTGGACATCAGTCTAACATGGGCAACAAATACAAAATGCTGGAGGAACTCAGCAGTTCAGGCAGGATCTAAACAAACAGATAAACAGTCGATGATTCAGACCAAGAACATTCATCATGACTAGAAAGGAAGTGGAAAAGCTAGAGTAAGAAGGTGGGGGAGGGGAAGTTGTACAAACTTGAAGGTGATAGGTGAAACCAAGTGAGTGGGGGAAGGGGGGTTGAAGTTAGAAGCTGGGAGGTGATTGTTGAAAAAGATAAAGGGCTTAACAAGAAGGAATCTGATAGAAGAGGAGAGTAGACAGTGGGAGAAAGGGACAGAGGAGGGGTAGCGGGGGGAAGTGATAGGCAGGTGAGGAGAAGAGAAGAGGTAAGAAGTGGGGCATGAGTGTGGAACTGAAGAAGAGGGAAGGAAGTGGGGGGAAATTACTGGAAGCTAGAGAGATCAATGTTCATTCCATCAGGTTCGGTTCTACCCAGTTGGATTATGAAACAGTGTTTACTTCTCCAACCTGAAACTGACCTCATCATGGCAATAGAGGAGGCCATAGACTGAAATGTTGGAATGAGAATGAGAATTGGAATTAAAATGGCTGGCCTCCAGGAAACCTTGTTTGTTGCGGATGGAGCAAGGGTGCTCGATAAAGATATCTAATTCTTTGTATCTTTGAGGTGCAGTCCCTCACAATGACCAACAGGGTCACAAAGTAAGTGTTGCAATGAATTATTGAAAGCAATGTTTGAGAGAAAAAGAAGAAATTGGTTAATTGAATCTAAAGCCCATTAACTGTATGGATTAGTTTCAAATGACAAATGCTGTTCAAGGTTTAGACCCTATGTAATACTCAATAACCACATCTTGATTAGTGGTAAAGGCATATCATCAAAATTTATTGATACAAAAATAGATCACTAATGGTCAGGATTTGATCCAAAGTGGAAGCCTGGATAATCCTCCTGAGAATCCCAATCTTGGATATCGGACATCTAGGATACTCAGAATAATATTGATTTGGATAATTTGATGTTGTTAAGAAGCAAATGCAGTTCATTCATGCAAAGAGAGTTCAATACCAATAGTGGATAAAACTTACGAACAATTAACAGAACTCAAAGGTTCAATAGTTCTATATATACAAAGGGCAATCTAAGTCAATAATATAATTAAAAAATAATTCTGATTTCATAAACATTGGATAGATCATAATAGGCAAAAAGATAGATGACAATTATTACTCAGATGACAACAAGGAAGACTGGGTCCAGTGTTGGGATCCTATGCTGAGAAGAATGCTGTAGTAATGGTTGAGATATAGACAAGGTTCATTCAAACAATACTGCAAAAAATATAAAAGTAAATTAGGGAAGATGTCACAGAGAATAGAATGTAATTTGTGAAAAGGAATATTCTGAGAATCCATGTTCCTCCTTAAAATAGGGAGAGCTCTAGAAGTTATTGCAACGGTGTTAGCTGATGAAGCAAGCCATGACAAACAACGGATGGCAGAATT
Source organism: Mobula birostris (assembly GCF_030028105.1). Classification (NCBI taxonomy): domain Eukaryota; kingdom Metazoa; phylum Chordata; class Chondrichthyes; order Myliobatiformes; family Myliobatidae; genus Mobula; species Mobula birostris. Next base: position 46,274,460 of record NC_092393.1, on the reverse strand, counting down.
GGGTCGACTACAGTCATACAAAGAGTGAAACAAATTTTGTTCAGGAGAACAGAATTATCCTGAATCTAACCACACTTCACCCATATCAGAAGGAACGAGCTCTCACTTCAAAGCAAAGTAAAATATTTCACATTTATTTCTATCAAATTTACTGCATGCAGATTCACTCAATAGTGAATGATCTGCTAATCTAATTTAGTAGAACATACCAAATGTTTTTTTTCCATAATTAATTTCAATACATTGGCGATTGTAGGACTGAGGCAATACCTGTGGGGCCCAAAGGAATAATCATTATGGAATCAACAGGAGAACCCTCCTATCAGATTGATGGATGATTCAACATATTGGAAACGTTTTAAAGAAAGCTGGGTAGTGTCATGCTTGGATGACTACGCGCATTTGGTTGCAATTTATTGACAATTTTTCAATGTGCTCCACACTCTTGAGGTCAAGGCTTCGATTTTAAGGGAATCTGCCATCATTGCTGTTACAGATCATCTATAGAGCAACACTTAAAAACTATTTTCAGCCATACTTCAACAAAGACTAAAAACTGGTGAAACACTTAAGTCTTTCACGCTCAGTGTTCTTTGCTATCTCACTCGAAATGTGCTTGGGCTTCACTTAAAATGAAATCATTTTGCAAATAAGAATCTGCATATTAAATTAAAGATTTGAAAAAAAAAATACAGGGAAAGTTTAAAGTCAACAGAATATATAGGTACAGTACATTTGGAATAGATTTTAGGATTCGAGTAGCTTTATTTGTCACATGTACATAGAAACATTCACTGAAATGCATCTTTTGCATCAGCAGTCTGAGGATGTTCTGGGGCAGTCCGGAAGAGAATGAAAGGACTGTGAAGTGTCACCAAGATTCCAGCACCAATATAGCATGCCCACAACTTACTGATCCCAACCTGTACGCCTTTGGAATGTGGGAAGAAACCCATACAACCACAGGAAAAACATACAAGCTCCTTATGGACAGTGGCAGGAATTGAACCTAGATTACTGGTGTTACAAACCATTACTCTAACCGCTACACTACCATGCCACCCCTGAATAAATGTTTTCTAGCATTTATTTAGAAACTGGAAAAGAACTGTCAATAAAATACTTCCTGATGGTCCCAAATTCATCTTTCATCACAAAGAACTTATTTCTCTGTTGCATTTGAAATTATTAGTGATTTACACATGCACAGCAACTGAGATAAGAAAATTTCCCTTTAGTCTCCTATGAAATACTTTCTCCTAAACCGGAAGTAAAGTTGTCACTGGGGAGTGCAATATCACTCTGAGAATGAGATACAGTAATACTTCAGAAAACAAAGGGAATAAACTGGACCCTTGACAAAACACAAACACGAGGAATTCTGCAGATGCTGGAAATTCAAGCAACACACATGAAAGTTGCTGGTGAACGCAGCAGGCCAGGCAGCATCTCTAGGAAGAGGTACAGTCGACATTTCTGGCCGAGACCCTTCATCAGGACTAACTGAAAGAAGAGCTAGTAAGAGATTTGAAAGTGGGAGGGGGAGGGGGAGATCCAAAATGATAGGAGAAGACAGGAGGGGGAGGGATGGAGCCAAGAGCTGGACAGGTGATTGGCAAAAGGGATACGAGAGGATCATGAGACAGGAGGTCCAGGGAGAAAGAAAAGGGGGAGGAAACCCAGAGGATGGGCAAGGGGTATAGTGAGAGGGACAGAGGGAGAAAAAGGAGAAAGAGAAAAAGAATATGTGTATATAAATAAATAACAAATGGGGTACGAGGGGGAGGTGGGGCATTAGCAGAAGTTTGAGAAATCAATGTTCTATTACTAGCTCTTCTTTCAGTTCGTCCTGATGAAAGATCTCGGCCCGAAACGTTGACTGTACCTCTTCCTAGAGATGCTGCCTGGCCTGCTGCATTCACCAGCAACTTTGATGTGTGTTCCTTGATAAAACAGAAGTTGTTCAATCTCAAACTAAATGGAAAGTGAAATAACAGGGCAAAGAAGAATGATCACCTCTTAGGGACGGGGGTATCAAGGGGGTGCAGGAAACAGAAAGGCAATTGAAAATATTTTGTAGAATATTCATATTTATATATATTCAAAGAGAACAGCATAAGCAAAGGTAACTTTTCAAATTGTTTTTGATGAAGTGAAATGCATCACGGTTGAAGATAAAATCATGGAAGAAACGGGGACACCTCTTTTTCCCTTATTAGAGAGAGAGAACCTGTGGTATGTTGAAATACTGGGTGAACGAGTAGTCTTTGTGGTACTGTAAGTCTCTGTCTTTATTGATGCCTTGCTGCATGCCTGAGTGCTCGTGGGGGGTGCCGATGCTTTTTTACTGGTGGGGGAGTGGTGGGTCATTACTTTGCTGCTGCTTATGCGTGGGAGGAGGAGTTAGAGGGTGGGGTTTGGGATTCTGACATTTAACTGTCATTCATTCTTTGGGGCACTCCTTTGTTTTCGTGGATGGTTGTGAAGAAAAAGAATTTCAAGATGTATATTGTACACATTTCTCTGACATTAAATGAAGCCTATTGAACATGAGTTTTTTTCTTTCAATTTCATGAATAAATATAGCTTTTCTTATTTCTACCAAAAAAAATCTTTGATGAAACCATAGTTCTATTGTCCTTCTATGTACAGTACAGATGATAACTATCTCAATTATTTTAATGAATGCACACTATCTAATAAAGTTATTTCAAATTTTCTGTTACAGTAACTCAATTACCCTCCTACAGCAAGTTGCTATGAAATAGCACCTTTAGCAGACCAACAAATCCCAAGACACTACACATGAATGTTATCAAGCATTAAATGGCTGCCAAGCATCAGATAAGAATTTCAATATAGTTGACAAAAAAATCTTATTTGAAGAGGCAACCTTTAAGAGAGGATGGAGGGACAGAAAATTTCCATGGCTTAAGGCCTTGCTTGCAAATATATTGCTTTCAATTATGGAAGATTGGGCGATTTTTGGATAACCTCAACTGGTATAAACAAAGTTAATAATAAAGTTAATGTTTCTAGGCAATGATCTTTCAATAGAATTAGGAAAAAATAGAATTAATATATATACTAGGCGGCTAATAAGTAGGTAAGAACAGAAAGAACAAAAATTAAGGCCTGTCATATGCAGGAAGAATTGAATGACACAATTACTGGTAGACGTGGTTGAAAATGGGTGGTAAGGTATGTTGAGTGTATGCAATTATGTTTGAGTGTATGGAAGAGCGATCATTTGAAATAATTGTATTTAGTGTTGAGCCTTAAAAACCTTAATGACTACTTGATATGAGATGATGAATGAGTTCTGGTGTGTCACCAAAGACTCGAGCAGGTTTGTATAGATGTACCATGGAGAACATTCTGACTGGTTGCGTCACCCCCTGAAATGGAAGTTCCAATGTGTAAGACAGGAAGAGGCTGCAGAGGACTGCAGAGTTTTCCAGCTTCATCACGGGCACCACACTCCCCACTATCACAGACATCTTCAAAAGGCAGTGACTCATGAAAGCAGCATCCCTTATTTCCATTCATTACTGCCACCAGGGAGGAAGTACAGGAGTCTGTCAGGTCACTCGTCTGAGTGCTGCTGGTACCATGTAACCCAGTACTACCTGTCGCATGGTCGGGTGGTCAGTGACTGAACCGGCTTGCCTGGTGAGGAGGGTGGCTAGACACCCTGCAGGACGAAAAACAAGACCTGTCAAAGGGCGGACGAACCCTCTTGTAGAGTCAACGGCCATCTAGCAAACACGTGCCGTGAAGCGCGGAAAGGGCAGCCCTTGCACCGAAGCTTGGTCTGGCCATTCACTGCAGCGGAACCTCCCCCAGTCGTCTTGGACCCCACCATGCCGCTGGATCCGGGAGGGGATGTCGAGAGGGTGGGTCTGGACGTGTGCAACTCCCTACTCACCTGAAATCCACTCACACACAGGCTGTTCCTTTCTGAGGAGTGGGGTACCACCCCATCAACTGATTGAAATGAACCATCATCATCCTATGGCAGCGGTCCCCAACCACCGGGCCGCAAAGCATGTGCTACCGGGCCGTGAGGAAACGATATGAGTCAGCTGCAGCTTTCCTCATTCCCTGTCATGCACTGTTGAACTTGAACATAGGGTTGCCAACTGCCCCGTATTTGCCGGGACATCCCGTATATTGGGCTAAATTAGTTTGTTCCATATTTCCCCTGCTAAGGAAGAGTGTTCCTATGAAACCTTTCATGCCGAAATGGTGTGAAGCGAAGAAACAATTACCATTAATTTATATGGGAAAAATTTTTGAGCATTCCCAGACCCAAAAAATAACCTAACAAATCATACCAAATGACACATAAAACCAAAAATAAATAACACTAACATATAGTGAAAGCAGGAATGATATGATAAATACACAGCCTATATAAAGTAGAAATAATGTATATACAGTATAGTCGGGAAGATGAAGGCAAAACCGATTTGTGGGAGAAAAAGAATCGGAACTTACGCGCATGCACATATCACGTGCACGTCACGCATGCGCACACAGGTGCCTGCACAAGGCTTCATGGTCATGGTAGTCTTTCCTCGGGTAAAGTGTCCTGGGATTTGACTGCTACTTTTGTCCCTTATTTGGGAGTGAGGAAGTTGGCAACCCTAACCGTAAAAGACATGTTGAGGTGAGTTTAACCCTACTTGAGCACCGCCCCCCACCCCACCCCCCCCGGTTGACCGGTCCCAAAAATATTGTCAATATTAAACTGGTCTGTGGTGCTATAAAGGTTGGGGACCCCTGTCCTATGGGATGGATAGCCAGAGAGAGAGAGAGAGACAGGAGTCTGAAGACCCACACTTAATGTTTTGAGAACAGCTCCTTCCCCTTCACCATCAGATTTCATCTGTTGTTCTATCTATCTTTCCATCCATCTATCCATCTATGTATCTACCTATATGACTTTAATCTTTACATCTTGCACTGCACTCTGCCCACTAAACAACATACTTCACAATATGCGTTACTGATAATAATCCTGATTCTGGGTTTTGAATTTTGATTCACTCTGTCCCTTGAACTTAAATTCAGCATCCTCTGAAAATGAAGCGGTCTGGAGTTCAGAATGACAGCAAGATGGAGAATTAAAATTGGGGAGGAGGGGGAGCAATTGAGGGGTTAGGGGCGGCCCTGTGGATTGGACAGAGTGCCTGTAGTTATTTAATCTGGGCTTTGCTTTCCCATAGAAAGGATACCACATTGCCTGAATCAATTGCTGCAGTGAAATGGAAAGAGGAGCAAGGAAATCATGATTTCACCAGTAGAACCTGGTGTTTAAACCTGTAGCGGAGTTGAACCCACTACTTTCTTCCTTAGTTGTGGGAGAACTACATTTAATATTCTGATTCCGCTGCCATGCAAAACATCAAGGTGATTGATACTTTGGCTCCAAACCTATATTCCATGTTTAGTCAAGGAATTACCAATACTAATCAAAGACCAGTGAGCAGCTGTTGTCCATCAGAATATTATTACTTGTCCTGGGTACACAGCTTGCAATTGAGAGATTAGCTGTCCTGTGTTGTAAAAAGTATATTACTTCTAAGTCCTCACATAAAAACAAGCATCTTTGCAAAGGATTTCTTATTCAAAATATATTTAAGCCAACTTCAATGTTACAATTCTCACTGCTATGAAGGGAGTCATGTTAACATTTCCTCAAGAAACAATAATTTTGTTTCATACTTGTAAATTAAATTCTACACATTTGTATCTTAAAAGGCACAGCCTATATTTTCTGTTTTGGTTAGTATGTGTGAACATCTGTTTTTTTTTAAAACCTCTTCTACTTTCCCTTTGCAAATTTGCCATTTTGCATTATGATTCAGCCAAGAGTATCCAATACCACCTCAAAAGCCATTTTGGAACTGTCCAACAAAATACATAACATCAGTGGGGCAAGCCTCCTAACCCAATATCTCTCATCATCAACATCTTCTGCCCCCAATAAATAGCATAGGGTATGTTCTGAGTGGAGCTCCATCTACTGGTCATATAAAGAAATTCATGTAAAAGAATCTTCAAAATGAACCAACGGGTGTTCTCTTTGAGAAGCAGTGCTGGCTGGGACTGTCCGATCAGCAGTGCAAGACCTGCTCGTATCTGATGTGGGGCATTGTCCATATTCCCCTTCCTGTATTTGAGAAGTTCTTTTGACAGGATATTAAAGATTAATTTTGCACGGTGAAAACTTAAAGTGTCAAATGCAGGCATCACTCGTCTTTGAAAATACAGTGACTTCTTGCAGATTGACAGGATCCAGCTAAATTTAATCAAATGTTCTGGCACATCTCACATTCAACATTCATGAAACCTGAGCTATGAATGACGACTTTTCAAATCTTTTTAGATCGAACATGAAAAGTTAATAACTTTGTGATAGATTATCCAGGCTTGAAGCTGATTTTGACCAGCGTATGTTTTCTAATTCTTGATTAAGCTTTGTCCTCAGTTCAGTGGCATTAAACAAAGAATGCATCTGTTTCTTTGCTGACAAGTTGACCACAATTTTATAAACAGGTAGAAGAGCGACAGATTTGTCTATCAAATTTCACTCAACTCAGTTAATGCAATTAAACTGTTCATGTTGACACTGACATGTGAAGAATTTTAACAGATCAGTCAAAAAAGACCATATTCAAACATCTGTAATGTTATATAAAAATGGGTTGAAACTGTGTGACTGTATCACTATTAGAATTTTCACTTGGCATTGTACCACATTAAAACCAAGAACCATGACAAGTAAGCAGGTTTAGTAAACCCAAATTAGACCATGTAAATTAAAAACAAAATCATTGCAAGCTAGTGAGACACAGTGATCAGAAACATTTTGCCTTCAAAGCCCTAGTGTTGCATCATCGAGCAGCATCAACGGGAATACCGAAGTCAACAAAAGCAAGAGCACCCTTTCTTTAAACAATTATGATTTTCAGAATTAATGTAGCACTTGTGCAGAAATTTCAATGATAAATTAAAAGTGACATATTGTAGATGTCGTCAGCCATAGGATGATGGCAGCCCTGAACCTACTAGAGCAGTGGTCCTCAGCTGCTGGGCCCGGTGCTGCCCAGAAGCCAGTCTTCATTAGGGGAACTGAGGTGGAGAGGGTCAATAACTTAAAATTCTTCGGCATTGAGGATCGACGTTTCTCTCTGAAAAGTGTCAGAGGATCTGTCCTGGGACCAGCACGTAACTGTCATTACAAAGAAAGCACGGCAGCACCTATACTTTATTAGAAGTTTGTGTAGATTCAACATGTCACCTCGATCCTGACAGCCTTGTCTTTTCAGCCTGTCTGGGCTGGCATTTAAGTTGACCAAACAATGGAACAGCTAAAGGCTCCAGCACCCTGGAAAGAGGAGTGAACATCATGTAGAGCAAGTAAAATCGGCAATCGCCTCTGACCTGGGCCGACACTTATGTGCCGGGCGGCACCTAATTAATTAGCTTGCTTATTTTGGCTTTTTTCTTAAAGATGGGCTGGGTGCGTCCCGGCTACCGCTGCACCCCTGCATGCTTCGCGGCCCGGAGGTCGGGGACCACTGCACGAGAGCAATGTACTGCATCCACAGTTGTGACATGGGTTCACTGATACAGTTCACACCAATCAGGCCCACTATCTTTTCAGGGGTCAGCCTCATTTGCAGCTGTTTTTGTGGCTCATGAGCCAAGCTGCAGTTTGCCACAGGATTTTTTTTTTGTCATACTCTGCCTTAGTAGTTTATGCCATAAGAGAACTCCTGTGTGATTTCTATGCCAATTTAAATACATGTTTTCAAATGAAGGATCGGGCAGGGACATCCAAAGCACCAAGCAGAGCTGAATCACTCAAACATTGAGTTACCTCTTAACACTCATGGATGGGTTTCAACTTTAGAGAAATCACTTTGGCCCATGAAGATAGGTCGCAATATTAACTCAGAAATTGGATTATTACATTCACACTCATGGCCACTTTATTAGGCATCTCCTGCACCTAATAAAGCAGACATTGAGTGTATGTTGCGGTCTTCTGCTGTTGTAGCCCATCTACTTCAAGGTTCAATGTAATGTACGTTCAAAGATGCTCTTCTGTACACCAATATTGTAATATGTCTTTATTTCCTGTCAGCTCAGAATTAGTGTAGGTTTTAATACCACCAGCATATGTCATGAAACTTGTTTTTGTGGCAGCAGTGCACTGCAAAACATAATGATAAAAGCTATACGTGACCATAAGAAGCATATATAAAACAAAATTAAATTAATTCAGTCGTGCAAAAAGCGAGGAAAAAATAGTGAGGTAGTGTATATGGATTCATTGTCCATTCAGAAATCTGATGGCAGAGGGGAAGAAGCTGTTCCTGAAATGTTATGTGCATATCTTCAGGCACCTGTACTTCCTCCTTAATGGTAACAATGAGAAGAGGACATATCGTGGGTGAAGGGGGTCCTTAATGATAGATGCCACCTTTTTAAGGCATCACCTTTTGAAGGTGTTCTGGATGCAGAGATGACTTATGCCCATGAGGGAGCTGGCAGAGTTGACAACTTTCTGCAGCTTTCTCCAATCCTGTGCAGTGGCCCTTCCATACCAGATCGTGATGCAGCCAGTTAGAATGCTCTCCATAGTACAACTGTTGGAAATTTGTGAGTGTTTCTGGTGACATACCAATTCTCCTCAAAATCCTAATGAAATAAGATGAAAAAACTGCATCAGTATGTTGGGCTGTGGATAGATCCTCAGAGATGTTGACACCCAGGAACTTGAAACTGAACATCCTTCCCACTTTAATCTCTCAATGTGAATTGGTGCATGTTCCCTCAACTTTCCCTTCCTGAAGTCCACAATCAATTCCTTGGTCTTACTGATGTTCAGTGCAAGGTTGTTGCCATGACACCACTCAACCAGCTGGTCTCCTGTACGTCTCTTCATTATCATCTGAAATTCTTGAACCTGTCTGGCCATTTTCCTCAGACCACACTCACTAACGAGGCACTTTCACTTACAGAACTGCTGCTCACTGGATATTTTTCATTTTTTGCACCAATCTCTGTAAACTCTAGAGATTGTTTTGCATGAAAATCCCAGGAGTTGCTGAGATACACCACACCTGGCACCAACAATCATTCCACAGCCAAAGTCATTTAGATCACATTTCTTCCCCATTCTGATGTTTGGTCTGAGCAACAACTGAACCCCTTGACTATGTCTGCATGCTTTTATGCACTGAGTTGCTGCCACATGATTGGCTGATTAAATATTTGCATTAACAATCTGGTGTACACATGTACCTAACAGAGTAGCCACTGGGTGCCTATCTCTAGTCTAAAAGGGCAACAAATTGCAAAGTATTCTCCAGTAAATATTTCATAAAGGAATTTAAAACAACCTGGAATAAGAATGCTGCCAACTTAAAAAGACCCACTGATCAAGAGAGGTTAGGCAGACTTAATTGCACAATAATCTGAAGTCTTCTTCAGCAGCTGGTTTTGTAAAAATAAATATAATTTGAAGCAGAATAATCTGGTGCCTGCCAACTTCTGTCAAGAAACTTCTGGGACCTCTGTCTGTACTTGTGATAAGCAAAAGAGCTGGCAGCATTTCAAGTTTGGTTCTAAGAACAATGCACTGTGTCAAATCTGACATATTTTCAGTAAATTAGCATTGAATTGATCAGCCTCAGGACTCACACCACCAGGTTCAGGAGCAGTTATAACTCCTCAACCATCAGGCTCTTGAACAAAAGGGGATAACTTCACTTCATTTGCCTCATCATCCAAATGTTCCCACACCCTATGGATTCACTTTCAAGGACTCTTCATCTCATGTTCTTGATATTTATTACTTGCTTGCTTATTTATTTATTTGTTTGTTTGTTTGTTTCTTTTTTGTATTTGCACAGTTTGTTATCTTTTGCACACTGGTTAACTCCCAAATTGGTGGAGTCTTTCAATGATTCTGTTATAGTTATTATTCTGTAGATTTATTGAGTATGACCATAAGAAAATGAATCTAAGAGTTGTATATGGTGATACATATGTACTTTGATAATAAATTTACTTTGAACTTTGTACTTTGAGAAAGTTTCCATATGTGACATCTCATACTGCTGTTGCAAGCACAAAGCCTTTTTCATTTCCTTTCCAAAACATGGCACTGTAGCAGTTAATACTCAGAGTTCAGAATTCAAATCCAGCACCGTCAGTAAGAAGTTTGTACATTCTCCCCATGGTTTTCCTCCAGGTGCTCTGATTTCCTCCCATAGTTCAAAAGCATACAAGTTTGTAGGTTAATTGGTCATTGTAAATTGTCCTGTGATTAGGCTAGTGTTAAATAGTTAGGTTTCAACTGTGAGGGTTGCACATCTCATTGGGCCTGAAGAACCTGCTCCATGCTGTATCTCCAAACAGATAAATAAAACAAAATTTAATCTTGGTGCAGGTTTCTGGGGTTGGAATTGGTGATGCCTTTGAAGATACAATGAACAAAGGGTGGGAAAGGTGGGTCACAGGGGTAGGAATCAATGTCAGTGTGCCACCTCTTTAACACTTTCCCACACGTCCTCCTTGCGGAGCTGACTGCCGTGCAGAAGAATGTGAAGTCATTTCATTGAAACACTCAAGCCTTTGCAAGGGCAGATGCTCGAGGCTGTTTTTGTTTGCTGGCCAAACAACCTGGAAACAAAGGGCATAGGGTCAGTGCAAGGGGTCAGTTATTCAGGAGATGAGGATAAATTTCATTAGCCAGCGTTTATGATTCTTTGTAATACTCCTTTCAAGAGGTTTGCAGATGCTCAGCTTGTGAATATTTTCCAGGCTAACATCAATAGATCCTTGGACAACAAGAAAATTGAGAAATACAGGAAAAATAACAGGAAAGGCCTGGAGGCAAAGGACTAACCATGATCGTACTCAACGGCAGGGAAAGTCTGATGAGTATGCTCCTGCCCCTTGTTCTCATATTCTTATGATTATGAAATTGTATTAGTAGATATCTGGTAACTCTCACAAATCAAGGAATAAACCTTTAGTGGGGAAGACAACAAACCACCAATGATAAGGAAGGGTGCATAAATAATTAAAGACAGGCCTTGGATGATGCAACGGTTGTGATGCTGAGAACGGTCCATAAGCAGATTTCTCTGTCAGGCAGAAACATAATTTCCTATAGTAATCTGTATCATAATGTCCTACATATGCTTACTATAATTCTTTTATTTCAGAATCAGAATTAGGTTTAATATCACTGGCATATGTCGTGAAACTTGTTATACGGCAGCAGAACACTACCATACGTAATAATGAAAACTGCAAATTACAGTAAGTACATACATATTTTAAAAAGTTATATTAAATAAGTAACAAGGGGAGAAAAAAACCAGAGGACATGGGTTAAGGGTGAAGGGGGAAAAGTTTAAAGGGAACATTAGGGGGGGCTTCTTCACACAGAGAGTGGTGAGAGTATGGAATGAGCTGCCAGACGAGGTGGTAAATGCGGGTTCTTTTTTAACATTTAAGAATAAATTGGGCAGATACATGGATGGGAGGGGTATGGAGGGATATGGTCCCTGTGCAGGTCAGTGGGACTAGGCAGAAAATGGTTCGGCACAGCCAAGAAGGGCCAAAAGGCCTGTTTCTGTGCTGTAGTTTCTATGGTTTCTATGGTATGGTTAAGTAGCACAAAAAGAGAGGAAAAATTAAAAAGTAGTGAGGTAGCGTTCAAGGGGTCAATGTCCATTCAGAAATCTGATGGCAGAGGGGAAGAAGCTGTTCCTGAATCATTGTGTGTCTTCAGGCTTCATTGATTAATCATCCCAACACTTATCCACAATTAAACAAATGGAATATATAATAGTATTATTTAAGAAGCACCTGGATAAATACCTGCAGTGGCAGGCTTCGAGAGACATGGTCTGAATGCAGGAAATTGGGACAAGCTGAGTGGGTTGGTGTGGATTTGTTGGGCTGAAGGGCCTGTATCTGTACTGTTTTGCTCTATGACTCTGCAGCCCTATGTACTGCATTGGATCATTAATGAATATGATACAACATTGTATTATTATTATCAGAACCTTGAAAAAATGCTTTAAAATGTAAGGGAGAAGTAAGTAACATAAGTCAGGTCATTCATAACCTTCAGCAGCCCTATATGTGTGATCATGGCTATAAAAGAGTGAGCAGCTTTTTTAGCTATTTTTGTTCAATAAGTGCATCTTTCTGAGGTCCTTAACACAAGAATATGAAGACGTTCTTTCTGCTTTGAAGAGGTTTATAGAATACTGGAAGATTGTGTGCTCTCTTCTAACTGCTGCCATCGGGAAGAAGGTACAGGAGCTATCAGTCTCACACCACCAGGTTCAGGAACAGTTAATACCCCTCAACCGTTAGGGGCAAATAACTTCACTGAAATAACTTCAACACCGATTCCACAACCTACAGACAGCCTCACTTTCTTGAACCCATGTTCTTAGTGTTATTTATTTGTTATTACTTGTATTTTTCATGCATGTATAGTTCGTCTTTTGCTCACTGGCTGTTTTGTCAGTCTTTGTGTGTAGTCTTCGAATGATTCTATTGTATGTCATTTTTCTACTGCGAATGCCTGCAAGAAATCTCACATTAGTACTCTCATATACAGTATTGTGCAAAAGTCTTAGGCACATATATTTATAGCTAGAGTGTCTAAAACTTTTGCACAGTACTGTAGTAATTATATGTATTGCACTGTTTTGTTGCCATTAAAAAAATAAATGTCATGATATATGTAAGCCTAATTCTGATATGGGTCTCTGATGTAGACTGAGAGTGGGAAGGGGGCAGGAGAGGGAAATCATGATTGGGAAAAGGGGAAAGAAAAGGGGAGGGAGTGGGAAACACCAGAGACATTCTATAATAATCAATAAACCAATTGATTGAAATCAAATGACCTTGCTTGGTGTCTCAAAGCTGGTTATGTCTTCTGCTCAGCCGCCCCTTGTCCCAGCACTCCTTCTCTGCCACCTGTCCCACAGCCACCCTGTGCCTCGCCACTCTTGCCGTTCTCAACATTCTTTGCTCCCACCATATTTATGAACTTGCTCTCCATTCCACGTTGGCAAATGCAGTATGGAGTAAAAGTCTTAGGCACCCTAGCTATACGTGTGTGCTTTAGACTTTTGTATAGTACTGTACACATTTTGATAATAAATTTACTTTGATATTTTTTAATTTATGCCAACTGAAGAAAGCTATGCATGATTGATTGCCATTGTGTTCTGTCACATGGGTAGTTCAGTTAAGTACAAAAAAGTGTGACATGAAGAGTGGGTATTTAGGGGTGATGGAAGTCTGTAGCTCAAGATCATATACAGTAAATAGTGGGACCCTTAGAAGCATTGATATACTTGTCACGGGGGCAAGTTCAGAACTCCCTGAAAGTACAAGATGGGCAGGTAAATAAGGTGTAAGGTATAATTGACTTTTTTAGACCATAATTAACAGGAGCAGAATTAGACCATTCGACTTTTCGAGTCTGACCCACAATTCTGTCATGCCTAATTTATTATCCCTCTCAATCCCATTCCCTTTGCCTTCTCTCCATAACCTTTGATGCCCTTACTAATGAAGAACCAATCAACCTCTGCTTTAAATATACACGATTATTTATTTATTTATCTATTTATTGAGAAGGGTGTGAAATAGGCCCTTCTGGCCCTCGCGTAACACCGGCTAGTAATCCCTGGTTTAATCCTAGCCTAATCCCAGTACAAATTATAATGACTAATTAACCTACCAGCTGGTACATCTTTGGACTGTGGGAGGAAACCGGAGCACCCGCAGGAAACCCACACAGTCACAGGGAGAATGTACAATTCCTTACAGGCAGCGGTGGGAAATGAACCCAGGTCGCCAAAACTGTAAACTGTTGTGCTAACCACAACGCTACCATGTCCATTATCATTTGGGACATTGAATATATAGGTCATAAGTCATACTGCCTCTGGATTAATACTTTGGTTAGGCCACATTTGAAGTATTGTGCGAATTTCTGGTCACCATTTCACAGGAGGGACTTGGTGTATTTGGAGAGGCTGGACAGGCTGGAGAAGAGGATGTTGCCTGGATTAGGGTTGGGCAAACCTGCACTGTCTTTATTGTAGAATCAGAGGCTGAGGGGCAACATGAGGGAAGTATGTAAAATCGTGAGGGCTGAGATAGGATGGGTAGCTTATTCTAAAGAATATTTGTGAGGCACAATTTGTCCACATAGAATGGTAGGTAGCTAGAATTTCCTGCCAGAGAAGGTGATGGAAGCAGCTACAATAATAACATTTAAGAGGAATTTAGACAGGCACTTGAAAGACAGGGAATGGAAGGATACAAATTGTAGGAACTATGTATTGGTTTTGTATTCCGTGTTGTGCATTTATTATATTTATTATGGTAACTAGTCACATTAGTGGAAGCATGATAAAAGCAAAGGGAATAAGTTACATATTCTTGCTTGTTTCATGAGGTTTGTGGCTTGCAACTGGTGGAGGTCCTATCTTTGCTGACCACTTAATATTGCGTCAAGATTGTATGTTTGCAAATTGCTAATAAAGGATCGAAATAAGGGATTTGACTCTTTGGGACAGACCATATCACTGGAGCTGGGGGTGCGTTGTGCAAGTTTAGCAACCCCACGCTGGTCGCAGGCCAGCGGCAATTGTTTTGTTTTCATTATGGATCCGTTTTTGCCACTACACGGACCATGTGCAGGCAGGTGAAATTTGTTTAAATTGGTATCTTGTTCAGCAGAGCCATTGTGGGCCAAAGGTTCCAGTGCTGTACTGCTCTAGGGCCTATGCTCTATGACTTTCAAGGCTGACATACCTTTACTGTCCTCTGACCTACTTAGGTAATTTCTAAAGGAAAAGTATATTTTTTCATGCTTCATGACTTATTGTTACCTCTTATTTTGATTTCACATGATCACTCATCTGTTAATTTTGAAGGTCCAGCTTCTAAGGTTATTGGACTCAGGAAACAACTGCAGAATAGGAGTTAATGGGACTGAGAGCTGGCATAGACTCTATCAGCCAAGTGGTCACCAAATATGTTGTAGGTAAATGAATATGTGGGGCACAAATAGAACTTCATATCTCAGCTTATAATTTACACCGAAAGTAATTGTTTTTTTTTGGTAAGACACACAAAAAAGACCTTTTGTAAGTATCCACCATGAAAAACTGGAAGCTGCCAGGTGTATTCAAAGTTCAAAGTTCATAGTAAATCTATTATCAAAGTATATATATGTCACCACATACCACCATGAGATTCACTTTCTTGCAGGCATTTCAAATAAAGAAATGCATTAAAATCAAGGAAAAACTATACATAAAAGACTGACAAACGTCCATTGTGCAAAAGAAAACAAATCATGCCAAGTGATAAATTAAAGAAAGTAAGTAAATAATACTGAGAACATGAGTCGTAGAATCCTTGAGAGTGACTTGTAGATTGTAGAGTCAGTTCTGCATTGAGATGAGTGACATTATCTGTACTGATTCAGTAGCATGTTGGTTCAGGGTAATAACTATTCCTGAACCTAGAGACATAGAGCTTAAGGCTCCTGTACCTCCCACCTTTCAGTAGTAGTGAGAAGAGAGTGTGGCCTGAGTGATAGGGATTCTTGATAGGGTTTTCTTGTGGCAGCGCTCCTTGTAATTGTGCTCAATGATGGAGAGGGCTTTGCCTGGGATGGACCTGACAGCATTCACCACTTGTAGGATTTTCTGCTCTTGGGGACTGGCATAACGCAACCAGTCAGTATACGCTCCACCATGCGTCTGTAGAATCTGG
Source organism: Mobula birostris (assembly GCF_030028105.1). NCBI lineage: Eukaryota > Metazoa > Chordata > Chondrichthyes > Myliobatiformes > Myliobatidae > Mobula > Mobula birostris. The sequence continues at coordinate 46,258,608 of NC_092393.1, read as the reverse complement.
CAAGTTAGCAAAGATAAATTTGTGTCTTCCCTTATTGACATGATGGAAATAGTCAGTACCACAGTTCACGTGGAAGAAAAAATGTAAATCTGTTTAAGGGGGATCCTCTGACCTGTGACATGCCTTGTGATTCTGGAGTATATTAGGTGCAGTTATGTAGGACAGATGCCCTTCAGAATCCTCCTTACAATAGCTGCTAAACTCCAACTCCTCTACTTGGCAATCTCCTTGATGTTTTTGCTGAGATGTAGGACTCTATGTCATACCACATTTCAAATTGCAGGTGTTGGCTTGCTTTTGAACTTTTACACCTGTTGGCCCATCCCACAACCCCTAAGGCAATTGCAACCTTCACCCTTTATAATAATCTGTGAAAACACATGTACAACACAAAAGAAAATCTGATTGGAATGAAAGGGTTAATGTACAAGGTGCATTTGATGACTCTGGGCCCGTAGTCCCTGGAGTTTAACAGGAGAAGAAGGGGGGGGGGGATCTCATTAAAACCTATCAAATATTGAAAGGCCCAGATAGAATGGATGTGGAGTGAATGTTTCCTATAGTGAGGAAGTTTAGGATGAGAGGGCACAGCCTCAGAACAGAGGTGAGGAGAATTTTTTTTAGCCAAAGAGGGTGGGGAATCTACAGAATTCATTGCCATAGACGGCTGTGGAGGCCGAGTTATTGGGTATACTTGAAGAGGCAGTTGATAAGTAAAGATGTCAAAGGTTACAGGGAGAAAGAGGAGAATGAGATTGAGAAGGATAATATATCAGTTCTGATGGAATGGTGGAGCAGACTCAATGAGGCAAATGGCTTAGTTCCGCTCCTGTGTACTACGGTCTTAATGGCGTAATATTCAGAAAATTTGGTGCCTTCCCTTCTCCTGATATTGCATTCATTCTAGCTGGCCAATCAGTCTGCCTGACATGTACAGCTCATTTCATTAGGTGCTGGGTTCGATGTTGAAATGCATACCTCCATCACTGTATAATACTTATGTGAGTTGAACTTCATCTGCCATTTCTCTGCCCATATTTCCATCTAATCTATATCCTGTTGGCAACCTCCAATAACCTTTCTCACTGAGACATTAAATCATAATTCAGACTTCAGAGAGCAAGCAGTTTCACTTCCTTGTGTACTATTTGCTATGTAGATAAAGTTGCCAGACAGGAAATGGGTGAGACAGTAGCTCATTAGAAAATCTAAATGTTAACCAGTTATGGAAATGTAGTGGTATGAGATGGCACTCTGGTGAGGGGAAAGGGTAACATTTTCCCTTTCAATGGCTTCTTGTTTAATACTTTGGCAAGGCAGGACTTGACAATAGAAAAAACTTACTGCTTAATTTATGTCATATAAAGTCAAAAAGTCGTCAATTGATTTGGCACAATCAAAGGGATGTCTATTATGCAAGCTGTCTGCATTTATAAAAGGCATATAGATTAGGATTTTGTATTTGTTTAAACAATTTGTTCACCCACAGATACCTGCAGTTCCAGGAAGATATATTAAAGAAATAATAACAATGGCTAAGGTGCTTATAAGAAATATGAGGAATTTGAGGTATTCAAGAATGCAACAATGATGTCTTAAAACAACAACATTCTTTTCATCATATATGCAGATGACAGTAACTGTACTGACAATAGAATACTCTAACCTTTAAATAATCTCCTGTAGTACAGCACAGAAACAGGCCTTTTGGCCGATCTACCCATGACAAACTGTTATTCTGTCTAGTCCCATTGACCTGCACCAGCACCATACCCCTCCCAGCTATGTACTTATCCAAACTTCTCTTAAATATTGAAATCGAACCACTTCTGCCGGCAGCTTGCTCCACTTTCACCACCCTCTGAGTAAAGGAGTTCGCCCCTCATGTTCCACTTAAACATTTCATCTTTCACCCTTAACTCATGACCTCCAGTTCTCATCTCACTCATCCTCAGAGGAAAAAGCATGCTTGCATTTACTTACCAATACCCCACATAGTTTTGTATCCCACTATCAAATCTCCCTTCATTCTCTTACACTTGAGAGAATAAAGTTCTTACCCATTCAACTGTTCCCCATAACTCGAGGCCTGACGTCCCAGCAGCATCCTTGTAGATTTCCTCTAAAGTCTTCTGAGATTGTGTTACACCAGGAAGTTGATGTCAGGAGAGAATATAAATATCCAGACTTTGTAACAGATGGGACAATGTCCCCTCTCTGTCACTAATCAGGGAGCTGTATGATATATACTAGTGGTATTCCAAACCAGCCTCCCACCACCCTCTGAGTGAAGAAGTTACTTTCATGTTTCCCTTAAACATTTCACCTTTCACTCTTAACCCATGACCTCTAGTTCTAGTCTCACCCAATCTCGGTGGGAAAAGCCTGTTTGAATTTACCCTATCTATGCCACTCATAATTGTGTATACCTTGATCAAATCTCCCCTCACTCTCCTATGCTCCAGTAAGTAAAGTTTATCCCAAATTTCAGTGGCGATTTTTGGTTAGATCCTCTTTTTCCAAGCAATTTCCATTTTTTGGTTTATCTGAGTGTCAGGGACACCACAGTAAAATGGCAAAGTGTGGGCCATAATTCCAGGCTTCAGCTGGTGGAAGCATGTAAGCACAAACAATGTAACCTTCTTTTCCTTCTCCCAAAATTGCAGGGCTCTTTGTGATACCATGCCTGACATTGAGGGTTCCAGAAGCCAAGGCCTAACTTTAATCCTGACAGTGACAATAAACAAAATTCACTGCTCTCAGATTGAATCCTTGATGATGGTGAGGTTTAATTAAATTCAACAACTAAAAGCTGAAAAATTAATGAGAAGAATGAATGCAACAATTAATGCATTGGATCTTAAATTCAAGGAATGAATTTATTTTCCCCAATTAAATTAAATCCTCCATGATTAGAGACATTTGAAAGAAGCTATAACAGCAATATAGCTTGCCAACAAGAATTAATTAGGTCAGTAACTCCAACGAAACAATAATTCAAGTGATCAGGAAAATAAAAGGAAATTAAAACTATAAGACCAACTAAAAATATTTGTCCATACCTCCGGAAAGTTAATAGTACAAATCTTTTTGTGGTTTTCTGACGTCTCAATCATGTGTCATGCCAGTAAACATAAGTGGGTTCAACTTAGCACTCCTACTGATCCGTGCACTGCCCACGGAACCCTTCCTTTATTACATAACATCAGGATACTTAATGCAGGATATTGAATAAAATATTCTATGAGTCATTTGAGAGAAAGTGTTTCACAACTTAAAAATAAACATGAAGGTGCGTTCAAATTTGCAGATCAGTCCTTCTGAAGTGAATTCAGTTACCAGGAGCCTAGCTCTGCAATTCACTCCTTTTACCCCTTAGCCCCTCTTTCCTTCCTTCGGGTACTTTTTAAGACCCACCTACCTGACCAAGCATTTGTTGGTCTGATTCAATACCTCCTTAGATAGCTCAGTGTCAATTTCTGCTAACACTCCTGTGAAATACCTCTGTATATTTTTAATCTACAGGTGATGTATAAGTGAAAGTTATTGCTGTCGAAGTTACTTCATTGTTTCGTTAACTCATAAACACAACCAGTATCAATGGCATGACCTGTGACTTTACTCTTTGATAACACTAGGCTTAGGTGCAACTGTTCAGCCTAGTCTATGCCCTTTCTTCTACCTTACTTACATGTGTTCTTGCTTTTGGATCTTTCCTCAATACTGAATTGATTCCGCAACCTATGGGACTTACTTTGAAGGACTCCACAATTCATACTCTCAATATTATTTATCTCAATTTACTTTATTGTCGCCAAACAATTTGTATGGTTTGCCTTCATTTGAATATTTGTTGTCTGTTTTTGCACATTGGCTGTTTGCCTGTGTGTGCTTGTGAGTAGTTTTTCATTTATTCTGTTGTAACTCTTTGTTCTACTGCGGGTGCCACGGTAAGGTCGTGGTTGGCGCGAGGCTATTACAGTTCAGGGCATTCTGGAGTTCAGAGTTCAATTCAGGCATTGCCTGAAAGAAAACTCTGTACATCTTCCTCGTGGAATGCATGGGTTTTCTCTGGGTCTTCCAGTTTCCTCTCACAGTCCAAACTTACAGGGTAGGTTAAGTGGTCGTTGTAAAGTGTCCCGTGATTGGGTTGAGGTTCATCAGGTTTGTCAGGGGCTGACAGGACAGTATGGTTCAGAGGGCCAGAAGGGCCTACTCCGTATTGTATTGCTAAATAAAATAAAAATAAAATATGGTGGCATATATGTACTTTGATAATAAATTTACTTTGAACTTTGAACCCATTGTAAAGGTTTTGCTGGTTTAACTCATTGCTTTGTTTTGTTATGCTATTTTTATCTGTGCCATCATTACTTCAGATGTAACTTCCTGCAAAATTGAAGGAACCTTTTTGTAATGATTTTATATTTTATGGATTATTCAGCCTTTTGAAGGCATTCATTGATTCTGTTTCCATGACTACAGACAGTGCATTGATGAAGCAGCTGAAGATGGTTAATTCTAAAACACAAATATGACACATTAGGGTTGGAATGACTGGCTTCCAACAACCACAACCATCTTTTATTCCACAAGTTATGACTCCAGTCATTGGAATGCTTTCTCCTTGACACCCATTCATTTCAGTTCGAGCATTGCATTTGATCAAATGTTTCCGTAATGCTAAAGATAGTAACTGTCATTTTTCCGATAAATGAGGACAGGCTAAATTTAGCAGTGAGTTGCGGGACGGGATTTGACCTGCTTTTGTGAATGGGACATAAATGGACAATTTTCCATGCTGTCATGTTGATGCCATAGCTACCCGCCTTCAACATCACTCTCAAATGTCCTGTCAACCTCCTTTTCTTCTGGGATCAGTAAACTTTGGCAGAATGCTCCAGAATTACTTCTTTTACCTGACATAACCTGTGACAGTGCAGAACTTTGGGTATAATCCCCAATGCTGGGTAGTTCAAAAGGCAGGAAACAAGGGGATGAACATCCTTGGATCTAAACTCTGGAGTATATGGGTATAATACTCTGCAAAGCCAAAGAGGATGCAGCACACACCATTGAGAGAAATCACAAAGTTAAATGAATTACAACTTGCTGATTATCTGGACTGAGAAGTGTTTCCAAACCACAAGGCTTTCTGATTCTTATCAAGTTGATGTAAAGAAATTTTCTTCTGTGTGCATTCTTACAGACAGCACAAAAAAAACGAAAAAGAAAATGTAAAAGATAAATCTAAGGATTAGCTTTATTTATCACATGTGCATCAAAACATACAGTGAAACGAATCATTTTGCATCAAATCAGATCAGTGGGGATTGTGCCGGGCAGCCAGCAAGTGTGTCACCACGCTTCTGTTTCCAATATAGCATGTACTCATTAACCCTTACCCATACGTCCTCGGAATGTGGGAGGAAACCAGAGCACCCAGTCATGTGAAGAATGCATAAGTTCCTTACAGACTGCAGCGAGAATTGATCCTCATGTTACATCTGCGGTGTAATTCGTTTCACTAACACTACGCTACTGGATTCAAGGCAGACACTTCGACAAACTTCTATAGGTTTGCAGTGGAGAGTATTTTGACTAGCTGCATCACGGCCTAGTATGGACATACCAATGTCCTTGAATGGAAAATCCTATAAAAAGCAGTGGATACAGCTCTGTCCATCATGGGTAAAGCCCTCCCTACCAATGAGCACATCAGCATGGAGCACTGTTGCAGGAAAGCAGCATCCATTATCAGGACCCCCACCACCTAAGTCATGCTCTCTTCTTGCTGCTGCCATCAGGAAGAAGGTACAGGAGTCTCAGGACTCATAGCACCAGGTTCAGGAACAGTTATTACCCCTCAACCATCAGGCTCTTGAACCAAAGGGGATAACTTCACTTGTCCCGTCACTGTAATGTTCCCACAACCAATGAACTCACATTCAAGGACTCTTCATTTCATGTTCTCGATATTTACTGCTTAGTTGATATTATTATTTCTTTCTTTTTGTACTTGCACAGTTTGTTGCCTTTGCACAGTGGTTGAAAGCCCAGTTGGTGCGGCCTTTTCATTGATTCTATTATGGTTACTATTCTATTATGGTTTTATTGAGAATGCCCACAAGAAAATAAATCTCACGGTTGTACCTTAATAATAAATTTACTTTGAATTTTGAGGACAAGGCTGGATTTTCTGAGATAGAACCACAGAACCATAGAAACTACAGCACAGAAACAGGCCTTTTGGCCCTTCTTGGCTATGCCGAACCATTTTCTGCCTAGTCCCACTGACCTGCACATGGACCATATCCCTCCATACACCTTCCATCCATGCATCTGTCCAATTCATTCTTAAGTGTTAAAAAAGAACCCGCATTTACCAACTCATCTGGCAGCTCATTCCATACTCCCACCACTCTCTGTGTGAAGAAGCCCCCCCTAATGTTCCCTTTAAACTTTTCCCCCCTCACCCTAACCCATGTCCTCTGGTTTTTTTCTCCCCTTGCCTCAATGGAAAAAGCCTACTTGCATTCACTCTATCTATACCCATCATAATTTTATATATCCCTATCAAATCTCCCCTCATTCTTCTACGCTCCAGGGAATAAAGTCCTAACCTATTCAACCTTTCTCTGTAACTGAGTTTCTCAAGTCCCGGCAACATCCTTGTAAACCTTCTCTGCACTCTTTCAACCTTATTTATATCCTTCCTGTAATTTGGTGACCAAAACTGAACACAATACTCCAGATGCGGCCTCACCAATGCCTTATACAACCTCATCATAACATTCCAGCTCTTATACTCAATACTTCGATTAATAAAGGCCAATGTACCAAAAGCTCTCTTTACGACCCTATCTACTTGTGACACCACTTTTAGGGAATTTTATATCTGTATTCCCAGATCCCTCTGTTCTACTGCACTCCTCAGTGCCTTACCATTAACCCTGTATGTTCTACCTTGGTTTGTCCTTCCAACGTGCAATACCTCACACTTGTCTGTATTAAACTCCATCTGCCATTTTTCAGCCCATTTTTCCAGCTGGTCCAAGTCCCTCTGCAGGCTCTGAAAACCTTCCTCACTTTCTACTACACCTCCAATCTTTGTATCATGAGGAAATTTGCTGATCCAATTTACCACATTATCATCCAGATCATTGATATAGATGACAAATAACAATGGACCCAGCACTGATCCCTGTGCACACCACTAGTCACAGGCCTCCACTCAGAGAAGCAATTTTCTACCACCACTCTTTGGCTTCTTCCATTGAGCCAATGTCTAATCCAATTTACCACCTCTCCATGTGTACCTAGCCACTGAATTTTCCTAACTAACCTCCCATGCGGAGGTTAGTTACTCGAGATAAGGTAAGCTTAACTGGGTGAATATCACAAGGTTATCCCAAACACATAACGTGATAGCCACTTATCCAGTTCCACGACATATGAAATAACTCCAACAGTGATTTGCCACAGGGGTGCCTTTCTTCAGTGAACTACCACACCCAAACAAGGGTAACAAAACAAATGGTATTCACAAAGGTGCTCCCCTCACCAGAGAACCCACTCCTGTGGATTAACTAAGTGACAATCACACCTTCCTATTCGAGTGGAACTCAAACCCACCCTTACGGGCTATTTAGGAGAGAGTCCAAACAGTGACCTCTTTGTCAGTAGGTTTCTTCTGTTTCAAACCTTCCAATACAGCACCTCTGCAAAGTATTCCCTGCGATGCATGTACCTCCCGGCATCACCATTGCTCCTGCAATCCTCAGAAGTATTAAAAAAGAGGAAGCGAATTGTTGATGGGCAAAGCAATTAGTGAGGTAACAACTCAGCTCTTTGCTCCTCATGGCAGGGAGAAGATTGGAGCTCTGTCACACAAGGGGGGGAAAAAATCAGTGGTTTGGCAATTCAACTGGCCCACTGAAAGAGTTTCTTTGAAAATATGTTTGACCTTTGTAAAACATAAACAATGAAAATAGAACATGACATATATTACAAATTGAGAGGTAGAAAGTTAATAAAGCGTGGTTGACTCACTTTCTAATTATATCTCTTCCTTGTGGGATAGAATTGCTTTTCATTTCTGGCCTGTCACTGAATTGTTGGCAACCTTGAGAATTACCCACAGGCAAGAATACTCACCTTTCCCAAAAGTAAAACTACAACCCAAAGAAAAAAAAAGCTTTCTGGGTCTAGGTAACCTCTGCTATTGCAGGAACTACTTTTTTCCTTCTCAGGCCTGAGGTTGAAGCCATATGCTGGGGTCTGGACATTATCGATCTGAGCAGTTGAAGAGCACCTCCTTGCAATCAGTTACACATGCTTGCCATTTGTGAATTAAAATTGCAGTTAGTCAGACACTGACAGAAACAATCCCATTATATATTTCCCTCTTCTCCCTCACGGCAAACACATCAAATCTTTCAAATAACCACAAGGGTTTCTCACATCTGGGCTGTCAGTATTATTGCTCCCAAAAGCTCAATACATCTTCTCCTTTAAGCCAGTCCATCCCTTACATAAGATAAGATGCTCCCCAGAATGTTTCAGTATTCACAGATTAATGGGATGACCAAATCAAAACGCACGCACAGCAGCATCAGGCACATGTGCCTTGAAACAGCAAACTAAACTACTCTGAAACACTGGAAGCAATGGTGACTGATGGGCCAATTGCTTGGATGATAGAAAAGTCAAATTAATGGTTTCATAGGTACATACATCCCTCTCTCTGTTCTCTGCAGCTCTAAGGCAAGCGCCAAGTTTTGGTCAAATACAGAAGGTACATCAACTCAATAAAATTGAATTTCTCAGATGACTTGAAAAGGTTGTATTGAAGTAAATTGGAAGACAATCTGTAGAACTATGGAAACACCGAAGCCCTTGAATGGAAAATCCTGCAAAAAGTAGAGGATACAGTCCTGTCCATCATGGATAAAGCTCTCCCTACCATTGAGTATATCTACCTGGAGTGTTGTTGCAGAAAAGCAGCATCCATCATCAGGGGCACAGGCCACCCAGGTCATGCTCGCTCACTGCCGTCTTCAAACAAAAGGTAAAGAAGTCTCAAGATTTCTAGGTTCAGGGACAGTTTTTACCCCTGAACCATCAGGCTCTTGAACTGGTGGGGATAACTTCACTCAGCTTCACTCGCCCCATCACCGAAATGTTCCCTCAACAGCTCTAGTGACACAGCATTATGCAAGACATCCTCAGGTGTGTCTTAATGCAAATTCCTTTAAGACACACTTTCAAGGACTCTTCATCTCGTGTTCTCGACCTTTATTTCTTATCTATTTGTTATTATTGGTTTTTCTTTTGTCTATTGTCTTTTGCACGTTGGGCTTGTCTGTCCTGTTGGGTATGGTCTTGCATTGATTTTATTTATGGTTATAGGATTTATTGAGTATGCCACAAGAAAATGAATCCCAGGGCTGTATGTGGTGACGTATATGTACTTTGATATAAATTTACTTTGAACTTTGAACTTTTTCAAACTTATCAACTTCCCAAGCATCTTCTCCTTAGTAAATGCCTCCCGACACCCTTGCATTTCTGGCATTCTGCTAGTGTATTCCACAGTGAGGAATGATGCAAAAAATTTATTCAGCTCATCCATCATTTCTTTCTCCTGCACCACTACCTCTCCTGTGCATTTTCCAATTGTCCCATATCCACTCTCATCCCTCTTTTATTCTCTATATATCAGAAAATAAAAAAACTTTTTGTATCCTCTTTTATATTATTGGCTAGCTTACATAAATGCTGCTCACCTGAGGAAATACATCCTTACTATTTCAGCACACCAGCAACAAAATAAAATGCACAGTATACTATCACAGTCTAGTGTGCGAATGGCTGTAAATGGCATTAGGTACTAAACATGGCCTCTTTTGAAACCAATTCAAATTAGTTTATTTCTCTTGAACTCAGAGATAACACACAGGTTAATATGTGTACTGCATATTTTTCTTCACTAGTTACACTAGAGATCACCCAGGCCTTGGTCTGCACACCACGATTTTCTGCTGTCAGAATTAGAAAGTGCAGTACAAATCGTTTCAATAGGTAGGCTTTGTAACTATATGGATCTATTTCTGTATGACCGAAGACAGATGTGAAGCTCTGTTTCTGTGCTAGTTAATTTTTAAACCAATAGGAGTGTTGGCTCCTTTGTATGAGTATACAGTATGAGTCATAAATACATTTATAATTTGCTCTTGTGACATTATTTTTTTTAAAAATATCGCTTTGCACCACTCAGTGCTCTGTTCCAATCAGCCAGTATGACATAACTTACAAATCAAAGACCAATTCCAAAAGAAATATGAATAAAGACACACCTGATGTACAAGTCACTGTAGGGCCGTGATCTTTTTCCCAAATAAATTAGTTGACCCAGTATCAAACTGCTTCTTGCTAATCCAACATAAGCTGATTTTGGAAGGACGGTTAACTATACAAGCAGTAGCCATTTTATTAGGTACACCTGTGCACCTGCTCATTAATGCAAATATCTAATCAGCCAGACATTTGGCAGCAACTCAATGCATAAAAGCATGCGGATGTGGTCAAGAGGTTCAGTTGTTGTTCAGCCCAAACAGCAGAATGTGGAAGAAATGTGATCTAAGTGACTTTGACCATGAAATGATTGTTGGTGCCATTCCAGGTGGTTTGAGTATCTCAGAAACTGCTGAGACTTTTCATGCACAACAGTCTCTAGAGTTTACAGGGAATGGTCTGAAAAACAATAACATCCAGTGAGCGCCCATTCTGTGGGCAAAAATGCCTTGTTAATGAGAGAGGTCAGAGGAGAATGGCCAGACTGGTTCAAGCTGACAGGAAGGTAACAGTAACATAAATACCGTGTTACAATAGTGGTGTGCAGAAGGGCATTATTAAACTTTGAAGTGCATTAGGCTAAAGCAGCAGAAGACTACACTGGGTTCCACTCCTGTACCTAAATAATGTGGCCACTGAATGTATATGTACAGGAGCATTGCTGCAAAGTCAACAAGTATCCAAAGGACTGGAGTACTGATCCAGAGGTAAGTTCAGATTGTTCTTTGACAACCAGGGAATTTAACTTCATCAAATTAAAGAAATATGAAATTAAGATAATTTTACTCAGAAATGGTGACCATGAAACTAGCCAGAGTGTGGTGAATCTGTGGAATCCATTGCCACAGACAGCTGTGGAGGCCAAGTCAGTGGGTACGTTTAAAGTATCAGTTGATAGGTTCTTGATCAGTAAGGGTGTCAAAGATTATGAGGAGAAGGCAGGAGAGAGGGGTTGGGACGGATAATAAATTAGTCTTCATTGAATGGCAGAGCTGAATAATCTAATTTTATATTATGAGAACACTCAGTCCTCATTTATTGTCATTGAGAAATGCATACATGCATTAAGAAATGATACAATGTTCCTCCAGAGTGATATCACAGAAAACAGGACAAACCAAAGACTAACACTGACAGAACCACATAATTATAACGTATAGTTACAGCAGTGCAAAGCAATACGATAATTTGATATAGAACAGACCATGGGCACGGTAAAAAAAAAAGTCTCAAGTCCCGATCGATTCCTGAGACCCCGATAGCAGGCGGCAAAAGGGAGAAACTCCCTGCCATAAACCTCCAGGCACCGACAACTTGCCGATGCATTGGAAGCACCCAACAACAACCGACACTGAGTCTGTCCATCCGAAAACTTCGAGCCTCCAAGCAGCCCCTCCAATACAGCCTCCCGAGCGCCATCCTCTGCCCAGCATCTTCGAACTTCCCCGGCCGCCTAAACAAGCAAATCCGAGGATTCGGGGCCTTCTGCTCCGGAGAGTCCGGTTACCACACAGTATCAGCAGCAGCGAAGCGGGCATTTCAGAAGTTTCTCCAGATGTTCCCCCGTACTCTCACGTCTGTCTCCATCAAATCAGAATTCTACTCCTATGTCTTACGCTCTTATGAAATTGTTGTAGAAACACACCTGATTAATTGTAATCTGATGAAAGAAACCTACTATTTGTACCTGGTCTTATTTAGAACTGTAAACTGCCCTCACTCGTGGTAATTAGGGATGGCCAATCAATTTTGAGCAAGCCTGTGATGTCATGTCCTGCCACCAAGTGGAAAAGACCATGTGAATCTCTGCACAGATGCAAATTTAGTTCAATGTGTTACATACCTCAAGGAGATCTTGTGACTTTCCTGTGAGAACGATGTAATGGTCTTTTGAAGGTCACCTGATGTAATTTTCCCGCCGATATGAGGTCACGTGATGACATGTTCACCACGGTATAAAAGGGAAGACCCCTGGTGACGCAGTTAGTTTTCCAGTTAGAACGTCAATGAGATACTCTGCTCCGGTGCTTATTTGCATTATGACACAGTTTTGATTTTAAATGGAGTTTTATGTTCTAATGTAAGGTACAGTAGTCTGAGCCGGCAGTTTGACAATCGCTGTCAGGTTTGTTAATGTATCTTTTCAGTAACATTGGAGAATGAAGACGGGACCCTGAAGGAGACATTCGACGGGTTTGGAAAGGATCGACCATTATTGAATTCGTTCAAGAAAGTGATCTGCATGAGATAGCCTCTGCTAAAAAGGAAGCAGAAAAGGCTGTGCAGGATCTATTCTACGGAGGAGGAAGATCAGTGCCTTTAACACCATTTTATTTCCGTTGTCGTGAATCCTGGGGACAAGGCAGGATCCGACTGGGAGTGGCAGTGACGTCGTGTCTTCGAGGAATTTGTTACTTCATGAAAGTCTCTCCTAATTGACTGTATAAATCTTTTGGACATTAAAATTTACCATTCGAGAAACTGTGTTTGAATTTATCGCTTTAAAAACTGGTTTTGCATTTATCGCTTTAAAAACTAGTACTGAGTAGCAGTTTACTGAATGGCCGCATAGCCGTTTTCTTCCGGTTAGGGTTTTAATTTTTTTTCATTGTTTATCAGGGGTTTAATAAATGTTTGTTTGTTTATAAATCCTGACTCGATGTATTCATTGTTGCCGATCACGTGACAAATGTGCACAGGTACAAGTGAGCTAATTTTTAAAAACTTCTAAGTAGCCCAGTTTTGCCTTCAATCCAACAATTGAAGCTAAATTGTTTACATAGGTTTGAAGCGTTAAAATGGACTGTAACATCGTTCTAAGGGAAAACATATCAGCAAACCTATTACGATCCCACCTACGCACTGGGGAGTGACACTGCCATTTTCTACCCACCCACGCTTACACATTCCAAAAAGGGACCGATAATTCATCCATTAAGACAACAGGATCGTTCAAGTATGAAGGACAATAAAATTTGTTCCAGACAGTCTGCAGGTGTCAGAGATAACTATGAATTCTGTCTTCTGAGATTAACAATCACACAAGAATATGCTCTTGCAGGCCGATTAAAAGGAATGCTGAATAAATTGCACAGATTCCAGCCATTTTAACCAAATTTCAGCAAGAGAAAACATATAAGTAAATGCCTGTAACAACTTCTCCCAGTAATGGAGCCTGCAGCCTTCTAAAATTTCAACTTAAATCCATCAAATAACTACCCATTAAAAACACAATCAGCATCATCAGCGGGAAACTGCTTTGGATTGTGGGTGATAGATATACTTTGCTCAGAGAACCATTTACTGAACTCATTTCTTCAGGGTGATTAGCAAGACTCACAGAAAATAGAAATTGTATCTATGTTAATCATTGCAAGAGTTAAAAATTATCACCTTATATTACTCTGCACTCAATACAACCATTGATTAACGGAATTACAATCCCAATTTATAATGACACCACCGCACTGAAGAAGATACTTTTGGCAAGCGGAAGGGTGGGGGGGGGTGAAAAATGACAGGTCCATCAGTAATTGAATTCAGCAAATTACACAGAATAAGTTAGACTTAATTGGGTCTCATGCCAGTACCATGCAGTAAGTATTGTGAATCACAACTATATATCAAAGACCGCAATCAATTCACCACAATAGTTTGCTATACACTGTATCAAATATAATTTACACAAAAGGTTATCCATGGCATTATTTAAAGTGAATCGGGCCATTCATTAACTTAATACACTAATCTGTTGTGATTTCATAGTTTATATTAGAAGTAGTAGTGGTGTGGTCAATTGAGTCGAGTATGATGTTCTCCTAAGGGTTTGTCTATTGATGAGTCTTCAGGTAGCTATACAGGTCAATTCAGGATCCACATATTCTGAGGGGCTCCCAGACCTCACATTCCTGCTCCCTTCACCACTTGCTGACAGCCACGGGACTTACTCCGGGATGTTAAAATGAATGAAGCCTATGCAATTTATGCAGTATTCCTTTTCGTCGCCATGGGAGAATGCCTGTGTGTGACTTTGCTTAACATGGGGAGGCTGATGCACGGGCAGCCACACACAGTCCTTGACAGAGTGGGGTCAGAGTTCAGTGGTATGGAATGTAAAACCACTGCTTCACTGCTGCAGCCTTCCTCCTCCTTCACTGCCATTGGGATGTGTCATCATCTTCCGCCAGCTCTACTGTTGAGGTCTTGGTTGGATCGACCTTTGTCTGGAAATTCTCACCCTTGACTTTACTGCTTTGGGTGAACCTACCTGGAGCTTAGCGCCATATGGCTCTTGGTACCTCAGGAACTCAGGGACCTCTTCCCAATGACAAGGTAATGATCTTCAAAGAAGTAGTTTACATTACATAGTTAAACACAACAAACAATAAACAGGATACAAAAGAAGATGTGTTGTAAAGGGGCACTGTAAGACTGAGTAAATGGGCCAAACAGTGGCAGGTGGAGTTCCATGTTAGAAGGTATGAAGCCATCCACTTTTCAAACATCAGTCAAGATATCAGCAAGAGATTGGGGTGCCCACATCTGGCTACTTAACCAGGAGCACATATAGTGGACAGAGAGAGGCAGCACAGTGAGTTCACCAGAAGGAAGCTGATGCTGAATGGTCTAAACTAAAGATGTACGGCTTTCAGTTTTCCAGAAAAGAGATTAAGGAATGACCTAATTAATGACTAAAGAATTTGACAAGGTAAGAAAAGAGGTTTATAAAATTATGAAGGGCACAGACAGGATAGATATTCGGAATCTTTTTCCCAGGTTGGTGGAGTGTCGAGTTAGTTGACACAGGTTTAAGATTAGAGGAGAGAAATTTTGAGAAAAAGTTCTGAAGAATAAGTTTTTGCAGAGATGGTATCAGGGGAGATGGTAGAGACAGATACAGTTATATGTTTAAAGGGTACTGGGGCAGATACCTAGATAGGAAAGACTGGCTTACTGCAAGCAAACATGATTAGTGTAAATGGTTACAATGGTCAGTATGGCCAAGATGGGCAGAAAGAACCCACTTCTGTGTTGTATGATTCTATTTTCCCCACATGTAGTCCAGAACCAGGGACCATAGCCTTTAAACTGGTAACACTCTATTTTATCCTCATGACTCAGGTAATTAGTGTCAATATTTCTTCACATATCATTCTTTTACCAGACACCAAGAACATGCCCCATGGTGGCAGGCCTCAGCATGCTGCTGCAGAAGGCAAGGCCAAAGCATTTGCAAACACAAGTGATCCTGCAATTGCTGGAAGTCTTGAGCAACAGATCAATAAACACCGGATGAACTCAGCTAATCAGGCAGCATCTGTACAGGGGAATAAACAGTCAATGTTTCAGGCCAGGACCCTTCTTCAGGATTGGAAAGCAAATGGACAGAAGTCAAAGTAAGAAGGCACAGGAGGAGGAAGGAGATGAGTACAAACTGGCAGGTGACAGGTGAGTCCAGGTGAGTGGGGGAGGGGGTGAAATAAGAAGCTGGGAAGGGATAGGTAGAAGGGATAAAGGGCTGAGGAAAAGGAATCCGATAGGAGAAGGCAGTAGACCATGGAGAAAGGGTAAGGAGGAGGAACCAGAGGGAGGTGATGGGCAGGTGAGGAGAAGAGAATGGGTGAGTAGGTAATTAGAAAAGAGAATGGAAAAAGAGAAGTGGGGGGGAAGAAATTACTAGTAGTTGGATAAATTAATATTTCTGCCTTCAGGTTGGAGGCTACCGTGACAGAATATTGCTCCTCCAGCCTGAGTTTGGCCTCATCATAACAGTTACTGTCTCACCTGTTCTCTTCTTCTCACCAGCCCATCATCTCCCTCTGAGTTCCCTCCTTCTTCCTACTCTTCCATGCTCCACTGTCCTCTCTTATCAGATTCCTTCTTCTTCAGCCCATTTTCTCTTCCACCTATCTCCAACTTCAGTCTCCTGGAAGTGTAATTAACACTGCTATCAAATGGCACTTACTTAGCAATAACCTGCTCACTGATAGCCAACTTAGGTTTTACTGGGATTGCCTGGCTCCAGACTTCATCACAGCCTTGGTACAATCTGGTCCAAGTACAAACCAAAGAATTAAATTCCGCTGGTGAAGTGAGACTAACTGCCCTGGACTTCAGTGCCAAGTGTGGCATCAAGAAGGCCTGGTCAAAATCAAAGATAAGGAGTGTAAATGGTAAAATACTCCAGCTTTTGGAGTTACACTTTAAATAATAAATGACGATTGTAGTTGCTTGAAGACAATCATCCAAGCCCTAGACTCTCAATGAATGAGTTCCTCAAGGCACTGTGCAAGGCCTAACCATTTTCAGCTGCTTCATGAATAATCTATCCTACACTGTTATGTCAGAAAAGTTGTCCCTGCTTTCTGCACTGCAGAGAGATTACACTGCTACAGATTAAATGGGAAATATCATTTTGGATAGAAGCCTAATGAAAGAGAAAACAAGTTCCACTTCACCAATCTGTCAGCTGTCAGCTTCAAAGACTGTTAACGCTGCAGACATTGGAAATCTGAAATAAAAGACACAGTGCTGGAAATACTCTGGCTGACTCTGTTAAGGGAGAAAAAAAAATTTAAGGTAACATAATGATGGACTTCTGGCAGAACCCGAAATAGTATGATATTGAGTCAGTTTTATTTCCCTTTCAGGTGGGAAGACTTGAGTGGGGCAATGAAAGAGGTGGAGGCCAGAAAGGACTGAATGACTGTGGTAATGACAAAGCCAACTATATAAGCCAAAACCACTGAGCATATCTACTTGAAGCACTGTCACATGAAAGCAACATCCATCATCAACAACCCTCACCTTCTAGGCCATGCATCTCTTCTTGCTGCTGCCATCAGGAAGAAGGTAAAGGAGCCCCAAGACATGCACTATCAGGATTAGGAACAGTTATTATCCCTCAACCATCAGACTCTTGAACCAGAGAGAATAACTTCACTCAACTTTACTCACCCCAACACTGAACCGTTCCCAGAAACTTTGGACCCACTTTCAAGGACTCTCATTTCACGTTCTCGATATTTATTGTTTATTTATTTATTATCATTTTTCCTTTTTGTACTTGCATTCTGTCGTCTTTTGCACATTGACTGTTTGTCCATCTTGTTATGTGCAGTCTTTCATTCTGTTTCTTTGTATTTACTGTAAATACCCACAAGAAAATTAATTCAGGGTTGAATATAGTGTATATTGTATATGTACTTTGATAATAAATTTACTTTGAACTTTGAACTGAAGAAAATCAAG
This sequence comes from Mobula birostris, assembly GCF_030028105.1. Classification (NCBI taxonomy): domain Eukaryota; kingdom Metazoa; phylum Chordata; class Chondrichthyes; order Myliobatiformes; family Myliobatidae; genus Mobula; species Mobula birostris. Next base: position 46,241,001 of record NC_092393.1, on the reverse strand, counting down.
ATTGAATTACAAATGGAAGTCTGAATGAGGAGGTGAATAAAATGTGGTATTAACTGCAGAAAAAAGAATCAGTTGTTAAGTGTGAGACAAGGATGGAATGACAAATTATATTATCAGTAATTAATGAATCTGACAATGAGTTTGGAAGACCATTAAGTGCTAAGTTGTAATGTTGATGGGTCATTGCTCTTTGGTTCAGCAAAACACCTGCCTAGTCATCTAAGCTCACCTGGACATAGCAGGGTGAACTCTGTCATAATTACCATACGGTGAGCATGTGCAATCCTTTTTTTTCAGAAAACTACAAAAGCTTATTCACGCAAAAATATACAAAAACAAGCATCATGTATTTACAAGAGAGTGAACAAATTCAAATGAAAAAATGATTATTACTGTCTATAAATCAGTCAATTCCCGTGGGGGGAGCAGGCACCATTCCTGTAAATCTCCTACTGATCCCTTTGTGACTGCATCCTCCCTCTCAAAGGACACCTGGGCATGAACATATTCCCGGAAGAGGTGCAGGTGGTTGGCCCAGATAGAGCCCTTGACTGCAGGCTGCCTGGACTCATGAATGGCCATCTTCGCTGGACCCTGGAGCAATCACATGTAGTCCTTCCTTTGGTTAATTCAAGGAAGTAAACAATCAACAGATAGTAAATTAAAATATCCTGCTTCCCTAATGGAAATGAACAAGCTTGGGGTGAATGGGAAACAGGACTAGTTAAAATAATGGTCCCACTGCCCAGATTCTGATGCCTTATCTTACTTCTTATCTTGTGAGTTTCATATCATTTACATCTGTGTATGTGAAAGCCATCATTTCTCTTGCATTTAAATAACAATAATATCTCAGATAATGGTTGTTCTTTTCCTCCCCAATTTCATCAATCGAATCCAAATCCCAAGAGTATGAGCTTTACTAGACATTTATGAGCAGGTTAGCTGCAGATTTGAAGATTTGAATAAGCTCTGAATTAGAAGATTTTTTGGTACAAAACACCGAAGAAGAATATATTGTTCATATACAACCACTTGATAGATATCTAAAGGGAAGCAAAAATCAGGAAGCACTGTTAATGCTGAAGAACACTATTAATAGAAAATGCTCAAAATACTCACCAAGCCAGGTAAATCAGTGGAGAGAGACATCTCAAGTTCAAGTTCAGTTTATTGTCACTCAACTGTACACATACATACTACCAAATGTAACCATGTTCCTCTGGACCAAGGAACACAACGCAGTACATATAAGTCACATACATAACACAAAGTAATATTACTGCAAATCAATTAACAAATAATCAGGCATATATACGATATAGTATAAGTTAAAAAATAAACAGTATAATGCTACTGTTTCTATATGCATGATGAGGCAATTTTATGACTCATACATGGTGGTGGGGTTCAGCAGTCTTACGACCTGGGGAAAGAAGCCATTTCCCATCCTAACAGTTCTAGTCCTAATACTTGGTAGCTCGACAATAGGAGGGCAAAGAGATTGATGAACAGATGGGAGGGATCATTAACAATGTCAAGAGGGACACTGATAATCCTCTCAGCAGTCTTCGCAATCCTTTGCAGGGACTTGCGGTCAGATGCCTTGCAATTCCCATACCAGACAGTGATGTAGCTGGTGAGGACAGTTTCGGTGGGGCTTCTGTAAAAATTTGTTTAGAATCGGGGAGGGAGAGCTCCACTTGTCACAATCTCCTCAGGAAGAGGAGACGATGCTGTGCTTTATCAACCAAGGAGATGGTGTTGAGGGACTAGGTGAGATCGTCCATTATGTGCACTCTTAGAAACCTGGTGCTCCTAACTTTCCCCACAGAGGAGCTGTGTATGTACAGTGAGGAGTGGTCAGACTGTACCTACCTAAATTCCACAATCACCTCTTCGGTCTTGTCCATGTTGAGAGTCAGCTTGTTGTGTTCACAGCATTCTACAAACTGCTCTACCTCCTCTCTGTATGCCGTCTCATCATTGCTGTTGATGAGGCCAACAACTGTAGTGTCATTGGCAAATTTGTTTACTCGGGTTGAACTGAATCTTACAATGCAGCCATGCATCAGCAGCGTGACCTTTTATTAGAATTAAGCCTGATAAGTATTTCCAGTGTATTCTGTTTTTAATATCTTAAAAGGACAGAATATTATTTTGGATGAAAGGACGAACATTTTGTTTTGTAAAATGACAACAACTCATGCAGAATATACAGCATTTCCTTCAAACCTGTTCCACAGTTCATTTAAGCCGTCTCATTTTTCTCACTTGGGTAACAAGCACCAAATTCCATTCCAAATTCAACATTCAAAGCACATTTATTATCAAAGTATGTATACTACATACAAACAACAGGAATTCTGCAGATGCTAGAAATTCAAGCAAGTGCTACACATGCCCTTACACTTCCTCTCTTACCACCATTCAGGGCCCCAGACAGTCCTTCCAGGTGAGGTGACACTTCACCTGTGAGACGGCTGGGGTGAAATACTGCGTCCGGTGCTCCTGATGTGGCCTTTTATATATTGGCGAGACCCGACGCAGACTGGGAGACCGCTTTGCTGAACACCTACGCTCTGTCCGCCAGAGAAAGCAGGATCTCCCAGTGGTCACACATTTTAATTCCACATCCCATTCCCATTCTGACATGTCTATCCACGGCCTCCTATACTGTAAAGATGAAGCCACACTCAGGTTGGAGGAACAACACCTTATATTCCGTCTGGGTAGCCTCCAACCTGATGGCATGAACATCAACTTCTCTAACTTCTGCTAATGCCCCACCTCCCCCTCGTACCCCATCTGTTATTTATTTTTATACACACATTCTTTCTCTCACTCTCCTTTTTCTCCCTCTGTTCCTCTCACTATACCCCTTGCCCATCCTCTGGGCTTCCCCCCTCCCCCTTTCTTTCTCCCTAGGCCTCCCGTCCCATGATCCTCTCATATCCCTTTTGCCAATCACCTGTCCAGCTCCTGGCTCCACCCCTCCCCCTCCTGTCTTCTCCTATCATTTTGGATCTCCCCCTCCCCCTCCCACTTTCAAATCTCTTACTAGCTCTTCCTTCAGTTAGTCCTGACGAAGGGTCTCGGCCCGAAACGTCGACTGTACCTCTTCCTAGAGATGCTGCCTGGCCTGCTGCGTTCACCAGCAACTTTGATGTGTGTTGCTTATACTAAATACAACCTTAGAGGTAGAGGTGCTGCTGTGCTTTCTTCAGAATGGCACTTATGTGCTGGTCTAAGGACAGATCCTCTGAGAGGGTATCACCAAAGAATTTTAAGTTGCTGACCCTCTCCACCTCTGATCCCCCAGTAAGGACTGGCTCATGGACTTCCAGCTTCCTCCTTCTGAAATCAATAATCAGCCCCTAGGTCTTGCTGATATTCTCAGTGTCCTTCCTATATGCTGATTCATCACCACTTTGATTCAGGGAAGAACAGTGGTATGATCAGCAAAAAATATGGAATTGGAGCTCTGCTTAGCCTCACATAAAGTAGGTAGAGCATACAGCCTTGTGGTGCACCTGTGCTGATGGAGACTGTGAAGGAAATGTCGTTGTTAATTCCAACTGACGAGGTCTGCAAGTGAGGAAATCAAGGATCCAATTGCACAAAGAGGGATTGAAGCCAGGGTCTTGAAGCCTATTCATTAGCTTGAGAGTATGATAGTGTGTAAGGACGAGCTGTAATCAATGAAAAGCATTCTGATGTATGCATCTTTGCTGTCCAGATACTCCAGGGTTGAGTGAAGAGCCCAAGAAATGGTATCTGCTGTGGACCTGTTGTGACACTACGCAAATTAGAGTGAATCTATGTTGCTTCTCGGGCAGGAGTTGACATGCTTCATCACCAACCTCTCAAAGTACTTCCTCACAGTGGATTCAAGTGTTACTGGATGATTAGGAAGGGCATCAAAAGTTATGAGGAGAAGGCAGGAGAATGGGATTGAGAGGGATAATATATCAGCTATGTTAGAATGGTAGAACAGACTCAATGGGTCAAATGGCCTATTTCTGCTCCTATGCCTTATGGTCTAACTGCTGTTTTAATGTAAAGCTACTTCTTTGCTGAACCTCTAACGGGGTCAAATGAAAAGCCATGAGTAAGTGATTACTCAACTTACTGAAACAAACCCACTAATTGATTCTTACATTTTTCTTACACATATGTCTCCAATTCCAGTGAAGAACTCCATGAGGTTCATACATTTTCATACGAGCATCTCTGTCCCAAATGAATTTCCACTTCAATTTAAATCGGGATTCACCTTGCTACACAAAACCTAACTGCCATTTTATTCACGCATTACCACCGTGTGTGACAGCTGGAAAAAGACCCTTCCATTCTCCAATCCCTGTCTACGAACTGGGCTACTTAGGTATTTTTTAAAAATTAGCTCACTTATACTTTGTGCATAGTGAAGTAAAAGTGCATCTGAGCAGAGTTTCACATTGTCTTTCCTATTGGTCACAGGACATGCCTGCTCAACATTGACTGCCCACCCTAATTACCACATGGCCAGCTGGTGCTGTAGGGGCATCAGCACTGGACTTCAAGGGTTCAAATCCCAGCCAGGTCCTAATTTATGGGCAGCAGCAGTATCTGCACGAAAGAAAGGCCTGGCAATTTACTTTTGTATCTTGCCATGAAAATCCTATGGACTCTCTGGTCCATGAGGTCATGAAGAGTTGGACTGGATTTAACGACTGAACAACAATGAGGGCAGTTAATAATCAATCATAAATAAACAAGACAAGCTACAAGGAGTAAGTTTCTCTCCCTAGATAATAATTAGTCAGGTTCCATAAACAATTCCATAAGACATGGGGGTAGAATCAGGTCATTTGGCCCATCAACTCTGCTTCTCCATTCAATTGTGGCTGATTTATTATCTCTTGCAACTGTATTCTCCTGCCTTCTTCCTGCAACATTTGAGGCTTTACTAATCGAGAACCTACCAACCTCCACTTTAAATACTGCGGCACTTTTTTCTAAAATGAGATATTATTTATTGGCTATCCAAAGTGCAATTCAAGTGTTTGTTGCCAATCATTAATTACCCATATTCTTTCGCCATCCTCTCTATACAAACAAACATTAGCACAATGTCAGCAAATATTGTCCATTCTTAACAACAGTGCCAACATTTATTGGCTTTCTTAATGCAATTCTGCGCTTAATGGTCATCTTTATCACAAGATAGAAGATCAAGCTGACATAAATGTGGTGGGGGTCAAAGTGCAAGTGGAATGAGAGTTGAGTTTGGGGGAGAGGAGGAGAAGGAAGAAGAAAGAAGGAGAGGAGAATTATGGGGAGTTAAGAAGGGCTGCAATCTTCCCTCAATTGTGAACTTTATTTCCCAGTTGGAAGAGGGGGGAGGGGAGGAGGAGGAGGCAGGTGGCTTGCAATGAAGTAACTTTCAATTGTCTCCACATAGTAACAAGGAAAGTTTGCAGGACTAATGAGAAAAGCAATCTCTGGGTTCTAGGTCAATATTGGAACTGTCCAGATTTATTACTTTTACACCAGGTTTGACATTGAGGTTTAATACAATTGGTCTGGCTGCCCATTGCAGAGTGCAGTTGTGGGTCCATAAGATCATAAGACCATAAGACATAGGAGCAGAATTAGGCCACTCAGCCCATCAAGTCTGCTCTGCCAATCTATGATGGCTGATCCCAGATCACACTCAACTCCATACACCTGCCTTCTCACCATAGCTTTTGATGCCCTGACTGATCAAGAAGCTATCAATTTTTCCTTTAAATATATTCACGGTCTTGGCCTCCACAGCTGTCTGTGACAAAGCGTTCCACAGATCCACTACTCTCTAGCTAAAAAAAAATCTCTCCTTACCTCTGTTCTAAAGGGTCACCCCTCAATTTTAAGGCTATGCCCTCTTGTTCTGGACACCCCCACCATAGGAAACATCCTCTCCACAGCCACCTTATCTAGTCCTTTCAATATTCAGTAGGTTTCAATTAAATCTTCTAAATTCCAGTGAGTACAGGCTCAAAGCTGCCAAACGCTACTTATATGTTAACCCCTTCATTCTCAGAATCATTCTTGCGAACCTCCTCTGGACTCTCTGCAATGACAATACAGGTACATCCTTTCAGAGTTAAGGAGCACAAAAGTGTTGACAATACTCCAAGTGCAGCTTAAGTTGGGTCTTAGAAAGCCTCAGCATTATCTCCTTGTTTTTACATTCTATTCCACTAGAAATAAATTTCAGCATTGCATTTGCCATCTTTACCACAGATTCAACCAGTAAATTAACCTTCTGGCATTCGTACACAAGTACTCCTAAGTCTCTCTGCCACTCTGATGTTTAAATTTTCTCCCTATATAGATAATAGTCAGCACTTTTGTTTCTTTTACCAAAATACATTATCATATAGTTCCCAACACTATATTCCATCTGCCACTTTTTTGCCCATTCTTCCAATTTGTTTAAGTCCTTCTGCAAATGCATTGCTTCCTCAGTACTACCAACCCCTCCACCTATCTTTGTATCATCTGCAAACCTAGCCACAAAGCCAACAATTCCATTATCTAAATCAACGACAAACAATGTGAAAAATAGCGGTCATAATACTGACCCCTGAGGAACACCACTAGTCACTGTCAGCCAACCAGAGCTGGTCACAAACAAGAAAAAATCTGCAGATGCTGGAAATCTGAGCAACACACACAAAATGCTGGAGGAACTCAGCAGGCCAGGCATCATCTATGGGAAAAAAAACAGAACTGGTCACCTGCTTTAGACTAAGTTTGGAAAAATGTCTTGTAAGACTTGTTTCCCAGAAAGCACATCAACGACCACTTGTTTTTCCCTTTGTAGTTTCACAGCTACCATACATTGCAACAGGTCTTTTTAAATAACTATATCTAAATCACCTAGACAGTATTTTTTCAAGGCCTCTGGGTTTTATAGTTCAGTTACAAAATCTCCTTTCCACTGTATGGGTATAAAAGTTTAATTTAATATGAAAATTTATTTTTGTTATTGCAATGTATCCCTAATATTTCTGATTGATTATTTGTTAGGGTCATATGGACTGTCTCGATTAATGTGCTGCGAAAATCCTATTCACTAGCACCAGATGGGTTTAAAACAATTCAGTGTGTTAAGCAGATGTACTTCTACAAGTTGTAAACACTTAACTGCTGCAGTTTGATTCATCGAGTAAATTTTACTTTTAAGAACACTTTTTTTGAATGTTTCCTTTCCCAGCTGTTGGATCTGTATACAAGTCCAGCCCAGGCTGCCTTATTTGCTGATTTTATCTTTCACATTCTTCAGAAATACTTTTACCGTACTTTCTTGCCGTCTCGCTGAGAACAGCAGCCAGTTCTCCAGAGGAGTCACAGGACGTTATTACCTAGCAATTAAGGCTCTTTATAAAATATAAAAATATGTTTACATAGTTTATGCTGTTTTATTCTCCCCAGAACATGATGATGTTTGCAAACTACTGCCATTTACAAAGTCAATATTCCCTTATCACAAGCAAAGAAATTCTGCAGATGCTGGAAATCCAAACTAATGCACACAAAATGCTGGAGGAACTCAGCAGGTCAGGCAGCATCCATGGAAATGAACAAACAGTCCATGTTTTGGGTCGAGACCTTTCCTCAGCATGCTGCCTGGCTTGCTGAGTTCCTCCATTATTCTGTCTGGGTTACTTTATCGCAGTTTTGTCTGTCTTGACCATAATACAGCTGCAAATTTTTGGAGTTTATCCTATGCCCTGACTGATCCTAATTTAATTACAAGATTTCAAAACTCTATTTCCCCTTTACATGGTTGGTGTTTCCATGTTAACAGGCCAGAGAGTCTATTCAGCCCATTGTGCTGTGCTTGATCTTTGAAAGAACAGCCAAATGATTCACATTCACCATATTTATTTGGATGCCTTTTTGTATTTTCAAATATATGTCTAATCTCTTCTTGAAGCTTCCATTGCACCATACCCCCTTGTCTTGCACTTGGGCTTTTGGTGGGCTGCAATTGGCATGAGCAGTCATTCATTGGTGATACAGCGCAAGGTATAAAAAGAGTTCTGGTTGCTTCTGGGGCTCTTCGACGGACTACAATCATAACAATCTAACAGCCTCTTGACAGGGGGCAATAAAAAGAAGCAAGGTGTAAGTGAGGTGGACATTGTGTGAGTGGATGGTGTTACAGTGATCAGACTTTAGTTTCACAGGCACAGCGGACATTCTAAGCAAGTTTCTAGTACATTTATTTTTCTCTGTTAGTACACAGTTAGAGAACGGGTCCAGAGTTAGTGGTATGTTCTTTGTGAGAGATGTGGGAACTTCAGGAGACCTCCAGTCCCCCTGATAACTGGACCTGCACGAAATGCACCGAGCTGCAGCTCCTATGAGACCATATTAAGGAAATGGAGCTGCAGCTGGATGACCTTCAGTCCATACGGGAGAATGAGGAGGTGATAGATAGGAGCTACAGGTAGTCACTCCTAAGCTGCAGGAGGCAGGTACTCCTCTGACTGTCGGGAGAGGGAAAGGGAATAGGCAGCCAGTGCAGAGTACCTTGTAGCCGTTCCCCTCAATAATAAGTATACTGTTTTGGATACTGTTGGGGTGAGACAACCTACTGGGGGAAGTAGCAATAACTGGGTCTCTGGCACTGAGTCTGTCTCTGTGGCTCAGAAGGAAAGGGGAGGAAGAGGGAGCAGTGATTAGGGATTCCATAATTAGAGGAGCAGACAGCAGATCATGTGGACATGAAAGAGATATACAGTATGCATGTTGCCTCCCAGGTGCCAGGTTTCAGGGATGTTTTGGATTTGGTCCACAGCTTTCTAAGGATGAGAGCGTTCAGAAGAGAAAATTTAAGTACTTAGGTAGAAAGCTGAAAAGATGGACCTCATGGGTAGTTACCTCTGGACAGCTGCCCATGCCATGTGCATGAGAGGATAAGAATAGGATGATTTGGCAGATAAATGCGTGCCTGAAGAGTTGGTGCAGGTGGCAGATTTCTGGATCATTAGGATCTCTTCTGAGGATGGTACAGAGGAAAGGTGAGGAAACTTTACCGTCTTTCAGCATGTTGTTGTGGGACGATAAGACTGAAAGACATTGGAGCAGAATTAGGCCATTCAGAAATTCAGTCTACTCTGCCATTCCATCATGGCTGATTTATTATCCCTCTCAACCTCATTTTCCTGCCTTCTCCCCTAACCTTTGATGCCCTAATTAATCAAGAACCTATCAATCTCTGCCTTAAATACAGCCGGTGATTTGGCTTGCCAACTGTCTATGGCAGTGGTCCCCAACCTCCGGGCTGCAGACTGATACCGGGCCATGAAGCATGCAGCGGTGCAGTGGTAGCCGGAATGTACCCAGCACATCTTTAAGAAAAAAGCCAAAATAAACAAGCTAATTAGTTAGGTGCCACCCGACACGTTCCGGCTACCTCTGCACTCCTGCATGCTTCGCAGCCCAGTATCGGTCCGCGGCCCGGAGGTTGGGGACCACTGGTCTATGGCAATGAATTCCACAGATTCATTGTCCTCTGGCTAAATAAATTCCTCCTCAACTCTGTTCCAAGTGGATGTCTCTCTTTTCTGAGGCTGTGCCCTCTGACCCTAGACTCTCCTACTATAGGAAACATCCTCTCCACATCCACTTTATCTAGTGCCTTTCAATATTTGCTAAGTTTCAATGAGATCCTTCCTCCTCCTTTTGAACTCCAAGGCAGCAGGCCCCAATGGAGTACCTGAAAAGGCTCTGAAAACTAGTGCCAACCAACTGGCAGGAGAGTTCAGAGACATGTTCAATCTCTCACTGCTACAATCGTAAGTTGCCATCTGCTTGAAAAGGGCAATAATTTTAGCAGCACCAAAAAGAGCAGAGTGAATTCACTCCGCAAATAGCATTGTCAGAATGCTGTTTCTTGACTATAGCTCAGCATTTAACACTATTATTCCTACTGTCTTGATCAAAAAGCTACAGAACCTGGGCCTCTGAACCTTCATCTGCATCGTTGACTTCTTAAACGGAAGTCCACAATCTGAGAAGTCCACCTCGCCGACAATCAACACTGGTGCACCTCAGGGATCTCTGCTTAGCCCACTGCTCTACTCTCTCTGCAGCCATGACTGTAGGTTCCCTGAACATTTCAATAAGTGACAAGTGAAGTTAAGTAAAGTTATCCCTTTTGGTTCAAGAACCTGGTGGTTGAAGTGTAATAACTGTTCCTGAAAATTTACCCTGTAAAAAGGCCATGCAAGCCACTTAGTTTAAAAGCAATAAATACCGGCTTCACCAGCAACACAGACACATGCACACGCACACCTCATCTCATTAGAGAATATAAATAACTTCCTCAAATGGTATCCTCAACCATTTGGCGCACGGCCACTCCGAAATGATATCGTATTTGTAAGTAGGTACCGTGCACAATCCTGATTTGATGGAGACAGACGTGAGAAGCACAGAGGAACATCTGGAGAAACTTCTGAAATATCCGCTTCACTGCCGCTGCTACTGTGCGATCAAGAATCTCCGGAGGGGAAGGCCCAAGATCCTCAGCTTTGCCTGTTGCCGGGGCCGGGGTTGAAGCGCTCGACAGAGATGGTGCTCGGTGCTCAGTGTCAGAGGGCTGGCCGGAGGCTTGAAGTTTTTGGATGGACTCAAGAGTTGGCTGTGGTCGGGTGCTTCCAGGGTGCTGCACTGGCAAGTTTGCGGCACTGGAAGCTCATGGCAGGGAGAGTTTTTCTTCCTTCTACCGTCTGCGTGAGATGATGGGACTTTCGAGAGACTTTGAGACTTTTTTTTACCGTGCCCATGGACTGTTCTTTATCAAATTACGGTATTGCTTTGCACTGTTGTAACTATATATTATAATTATGTGTTTTATGTCAGTGTTTCAGTCTTGGTTTGTCTTGTGTTTCTGTGCTATCATTCTGGGGGAACATTGTATCATTTCTTAATGCATGCATTACTAAATGACAATAAAAGAGGACTGTGAGTCCTCATAGTCTAATCTAATCTAACCTAAATGGTATCCTCAACAGCAAAATTACAAAAGACAATATTTCCACCACCACGTGGATTAGTAAAGTGCTTACTTCAGGTTTGACAGCAATCCCAGCTTCAACTGCAGATTGACAGAGTAACTGAGACAGGAACGTGTGGTTCCAGAAAAAGCAACAGCAATTAATGTGGTTTTGCAAGCTGATAAACCATGCTTTCTGACGACTACTAAGCCCAGCTGTTGATGAGGATGTGAAAACTGATCTGTAGTTTTCTGGCTTGGACTTCATGATCTAGAAGCATACACTGAAACCCTGTGCCAATCCTAAAACAATGTCCCAAAGCAATTTTGCAATATACAAGTGCCACAAGAGGCCTGCAGCTCCATCATATACTTGCCAGATGGATTTACAAACTGTAAGAATCTAATAAACAATGGGCTGGATTTTCATTTGCAAAATGTTTCCATTAACTAGCTCCTCTCTACATAATTAGTACAGCATCACAATGATCCATATGAATTACTCCAAGACTGGGGTTCCCAATCTGTTTTTAATTCCAATGAGCCTTACCATTAACCGAGGAGTCCATGGACACCAGGTTGGGAACCCCTGCTCTAAGAGAGCTGTGATGCTCTGAGGCCAGTTTTTTTAATGGCAATTCTAGACAATGCATACTTGAAGCCTATCGAATATTGAGTAGCCTGGATTTGAAGAGGGTATTTCCTATCATGGGGAGTCCAGGACAGAGGACAGAACCTCAGAATAGAAGGACATCCTTTTACAACAGAGTTAAGGAGGAAGTTCTTTAGCCAGACGGTGGAGAATCCATGGAATTCATTGCCACAAATGACTATGGAGACCAAGTAATTGGATGCACTTAAAGCAGGGGATTTAATGCAGGGGTTGATAGGTTCTTGATTGGTCAGGGTATCAAAGAAGGTAAGAGGGAGAAGGTAAGAGAATGGGATTGATAGGGATAATAAAGCAACCAGGATGGAATGCTGGAGTAGACTCGATGGGCTGAATGGCCAAATTCTGTTCCTATGTCTTATGGTTTTATGAAAGACTTCTGACTGTGTGGATGGTTAACCAAGGACACAGAAAGGAATCTTGGTTTCCAGAGGCACAATACTCAATATCAATAAAAATTCTTAAATCAGAATATTCATGCAGAAGGTACAAAGTTATGCTAAATGCCCAGCAAGGCCATCCCCTAAAACATAATAATGGATAATAACACAAGATATAAAAAATGGTTCAGAAGTAGGCCATATAGCGGTTCAAGACAGTTTGTGAACCCTGTAGAATTTTCTCCATTTCTGCATAAGTATGACCAAAAATGTAATCAGATCTTCACTTAAGCCCTAAAACTAGAGAACACAATTAAATAAATAACACAAAAAAAATTATACTTATTCATTTATTTATTGACAAAAATGACCCAATATTACACAAATTTGTTGGAAAAAGTATGTCAACATTTGCTTTCAGTAGATGGTGTGACCCCCTTGTATAGCAATAACTTCAATTAAACATTTCCGGTAACTGTTAATCACTCCTGCACATCAACTCGGAGAAATTTTAGGCCATTCCTCCCTACAAAACTGCTTCAATTCTAGGATGTTGGTGGGCATCCTTGCATTAACTGCTTGTGTCAGGTCTTTCCACAACATTTCCACAACATTTCTATAGGATTATGGTCAGGACTTTGATTCGGCCATTCCAAAACATAAATTTTCTTCTTTTTAAACCATTTTGTTGTTGATTTATTCATCTTTCAGATCATTGTAATGTTGCTTTATCCAACTTCCATTTAGCTTCAGATGCAGACTGCTACCCTGACGTTCTCCTGTAAAATGTCTTAATTTTGAATTCCTTGTTCCTTCAACAATTGCAAGCTGTCCAGGCCCTGAGGTAGCAAAGCAGCCCCAAACCATGATGCTCCTTCACAGTTGCGATGAGACTTTGGTGTTGGTGGGCAATGCTCTTTTTCCTCAAATGTAGCAATGTGCATTTCTGCCAAAAAGTTGAACTTTTGTCTCATTTGTCCACAGATCATGGTCCCTGAAGCATTGGAGAACATCCAGGTGGTCTTTTGCAAACTTGAGACATGCAGCAATGTTTTTTTTTTTGGAGAGCAGTAGTTTCCTCCGTTGTGTCCTTCCATGAACACCATTCTTGTTCAGTGTTTTTCTTATAGTAGATACATGAACAGAGACTTCAGCAAGCTCTACAGATTTCTGCAGGTCTCTTGCATTGCCCTTGGGTTCTTTTTACACCTTCTTCAGAATTGCACATTGTGCTCTTGGTGTGATCTTTCCAGAATGCCCACTCCTATGGAGAGTAGCAAGAGCAGAGTCTTCTCCATTTGTAGACAATTTCTCTTACTATGGACTGACGAACACTCAGGTCTTTAGAAATCTTTTGCAGCCTTTTCCAGCTTCATGCATCTCTACAATTCTTCTTCTAAGGTCCTCTGAAAGTTGTTTTGATTGAGTCATGGTGCACATAAACAGATCTTTCTTGAGCAGATTCTGTCAGTAACCTGACTTTGTGTGACTTTTTTATAGGGCGGGGCACCTTTACAACCCACACCTCCAATCTCATCTCATTGATGGGAATATCTGACTTCAAATAGCTTTTGAAGAAGGTATTACCCCAGAGGTTCACTTACTTTTTCCAACAAATACATGTAATAAGGGATCGTTTTTCTTAATAAATAAATGAACAGGCATAATATTTTTGTGTTACTTACTTAATTGGGTTCTCGTTATTTAGTTTTAGGACTGGTGTGGTGGGGACCTTTTTTGAATTATTGTCATAATCTTTGATTTGCTATTAAGCACAGATGTTTGCAAATAATATGTTCTACTATATGTTAAGGATCCTTTCTTTTTCTTTTTTTTTAACCTAACATTGTTTTTTCTGGTAGTGGGCTTAGATTTTTTTTGTAATAATACAATTACCTCTTTTCAATATTATGTTTAAATTTAATTTTATATGGATATGGGTAACTACACCTTATCTGTGATTTCATTATATTATAATCAATATATATATATATTCTACTGTACTCTGTATTCTTTTATGTAAGAAATTAATAAGAATATTGGAAAAAGAAAAAAGGACTGGTGTGAAGATCTGATCACATTTTAGGTCATATTTATGCAGAAACAGTGAAAATTCTACGGGGTTACAAACTTTTTAGCACCACTGTATATATTATGCCTAATCATTAAATTTTTACAGGACTGAAAAGGAGACAATCTCCATAATGTTGAGCTGGTGAACACATGCATCTCTCTAAGTTGAGAGCTTTGCTGTGTACTGCCGAAAGGAATGGCTTCTGCTCACTTAACCTGTGTCTCCCTCATGCACAGACTATTGCCGTATCTAGAGGCAGTATCACAAGCAAAGTGAATAACAATTGAACACTAAATCTGGTGAACATTACTCAAACTCCACTGGCGTATTCCTGCAGCAAATCTTACAATTCATCATTGCATTATCATTGTTACTGCGCTGCCACAGGAAAGCAGCATCCATAATCAAGGACCCCTCACAATCCAGGCCATGCTCTCCTCTCGCTGTTCCAAAGGGAAAGAAACACAGGAGCCCTACATCCTACACAACCAAGTTCTTCAACCATTAGGCTCTAGAACCAGCAATGACAATCTCACTCACTTTAACTCTGAACTGATTCTACAGCCTACAGCTTCACTTTCAAGGACTCTACAGCTCATATTCTCAGTGTTACTGGTTTACTTACCTATATTTTTGTTTTATTTATACAGTTTGTCCTCTCCTGCACATTGGTGGTTTGTCAGTCTTTGTGTGTAGTTTCACGTTGATTTTATTGCATTTCTTTGTTTTATCACGACTTCCTGCAAGAAGATGAATTTCACGGTAGTATATGATGATGTGTACATACTTTGATAATAAATTTGCTTTCAAATTGAACTTTGAACTTAGCGATATGTTTGGCCCTTACATTGTAGTGAACCGACAATTTGCATGTAAGCCCCAGTATCTGCACAGGCACCAGGATTAATCCTGTTACTGTATTAATCCTTATCCGGCTAGAGAACAGCCAGTGGCACTCCTGAGACTGATAGACACTTGCAGAAGGTACTATGGAGCTTTGGTCTCTATTTGAAACATCTGTGAGAAATCGGATTTGCCGCCTGACATTGGATTCCACTGACTTGAATGAAGATGACCGGCAGAAATCAGGAACAACTCGTAGCTGATAGTCTCACATGCGTCCAGTGCAGATGCCAGAGGCAAATTTCTCCCCCAGACTGTCTCCTTGATAAGTTGACTTTCAACACATATTTGTATACAAGGGAGTGAGATGCAGCTTGAATGAGTGCAGCAATCACAATAGCAGCTGTGAGCTCTTTTCTTTTATAAATTAAAACCGCACTTAAAAAGTCACAGCATACAAAAGTGGCTCTCAGTACTTTGTACTCCAGCCCCATGACCTTCTCCCAGCAGCCAAAACAGAAACCTTGAACATTATTTCCTCACCAGCATACTGCAAAGATAAGCAAACTTGCTAAATGAGTTGATAAAGCTCCATTAATCTATTTAAAATTCTATCAGTGGAAACATTCCATAAAATGTCTCTTTTACATATGATAATGAGAAATTACAATGTGCTCCAATCACAACATTGTAGTTGATTGGTACATGCAAATGATTGGTTCACTATAATGTAACAGTCAGGCATATTATCACAGACATAGAAGTACAAGTTTAATGATATGTTGAAACATATGATTCACTGCAGGAGTACAAATCTCAGGCAAATTAAATGTTAATAGCACATAAATCATCTTGAAACTATTTATCACCCATGCAAAATGTAACTAATAAAATGAATGAATACCAATCATTTGCTTGATTAACTAAGCAATTTGCAATTATTTATAAAAGTCACGATGTGGAGGTGATGTAGGTGTAATTCACACCTGGTGAGTAAACTTTCATCATCTATTGACTCAATAGGGAAGCAAATAATTGACATTATAGGTGCAACGAAGAAAATTCGTCTGTTCTCTCCTTAATGCTGAGCAAAACAACTCAGTTAAAGTGAAAGATACTCAGAATTTGGAATGTGGGAACAAACAAACTTGACTACACAGTTGTACCAAGTTGAATGAAAAAAAAGCATTCAACTTTTCTGAACTTTTTAATCACATACCTTTGTAACTTATTAAGGAACAAAACTGAACATATTTGTTGTAAACTTTCATTCAAAAGTAAATAAAGTTAAACCATTTCCTCATTCTTGCGAAATAGCTCCTTGACGTGGCTATCAATGGCAAAGGTCTGCTGGCCTTCACTGACTATGTTTTGTCACATTTTTATGATGACCTGTTTCCCCCTGGATATTAGGTGTTTGCTGATGGTACTACATCGGTAATGTAAAACCCTAGGCTACAAACTAACTTCAGGAAAGACCGTTGAAAGATGGCAAATCGTCATAAAATGCAAGTAAGGTGGTTAAGGAGAAGATAATGTGCTTTTCTTCAAGCTTGCACTGGTTATAAATGAAAGGGAAAGTTTAGAAATGAAATAGGATTACAGCACAGAATTAAAGTGACACTGATAGGGTGCAGATGACACTTCTATTTTATTAATTTAAAAATTTTTTCTCGGCCCTTCTGGCCCAATGAGCCCACACCAATAAATTACAGACTTGTGACCAGTTTTGGCATATAGTCAAAGAAAATCCACATGGTCACAGGGGAGAACATGCCAATTCATTACAGGCAGCAGTGGGAATAGAAGCCAGGTTGCTGATGCTGTAATGATGTTACACTATCTACTACACTGCTGTGCCACCACATCATAGGTATTCAACAAATCAGTCAGCAAATTTGCATTTAGCATGTTTATACAGGCTGCTGAGTATTGGGGAAAAACACTTTACATACATATTTTTACCCATCCACTGAGTCTTTGCAGTCTACGATCTATGAATCCTCTGGACTCAAAAGCTTGGCCCGATCCTCAGACTACCATGCTGCCTGTTCTGCAGCTGCCTTTATAATAACCCTTGTTGGAACAATACAGAGATGGAAAGAGACATGTGCTGTTCATCTGCATGCAGCCATCTTTATTACTTTCTTCTCCATGTTGGCTAACAACCAATCAACACCATGGCAACCCAATGCAGACAAACACAACAGCATACCAGGATATTCAAGGTATTTATCATTTATTCTGGATCCTTGTTAACATGAGACTCTCTTGGCCTCCTGATCCAAATGTAAATGTTCAAAACCAATGTCAGATCTTGACCTTCAGCTTTGATGTGGTAAGTTCCAACAACTATTCCCAGATCCTGAACTTTCCATTGATCACAAAAGGCCCCATGTGAATCTGTTTAATAAAAAAAGCTCTGAATGTTGCTAATTTATGTTGCTACGTAATCAGGAAAAGTGATTGGTTCCGTAAGATATCTGTAGGTCACTGACTTACCCTTGAACTTGCCTTTGGAAAAATGTGTTAGACCATAACAGGTAAGGGGGAGGAAGTAAGGGTCCCTGTTAGGATTCTGCAGCTTATCAGAGCTTAGAAGGTGAGGCTCCATGATGAATTTAGTTTGGTCCTCAAGAAGCACAGTTTGGGAAGTGGGTCGCACTGTGTCACTGGAATTGTACCTCATTTGTGGGCTGAAACATTAGGCCCCACCAAAAAGAACAGTAATGCAAATGTATTGGAGTGGAATAGACAAACAGCAGTTGGGCATATGACCAAATGGAAAGACAGCCTTTAATAGATGCACAGATATGATACAAATTGCATTGGCTGACAGATTAGATTGATGGTTGGCATGCTTCAATAAAACTTACTAAGAAACAGCAGAACCTCATAACAGAGTTTCAATTTACAGTGATTCCAACCATTTGACCCTAGGTTGTAATTCATAATCCAAGACCCCCATCCTCCCCAGACATTCTCTCTTCTCCCCTCTCCCATTGGGTAGAAGATACAAAAGCTTGAAAGCATGTACCACCAGACTCAAGGATACCTTCTATCACACTGTTATCAAACTCCTGAATGGACCTCCTGGAGGATAAGATGGACTCTTGACCTCACATCTATCTTGTTATGACCTTGCATTTTATCATTCACCTGCACTGCACTTTTTTGGTAACTTTTATACTTTGTACTGCTTTGCTATTGTTTTACCTTATTCTAACTCAATGAACTGTATCATGATTTGATCAGTATAAACAGAATACAAGACAAGCTTTTCCTCTTGGTACTTGTGACAATAATGGATATCAATATCAATAATGGATTTACATATATCCCATTGGTTTACTAGGATATTACAGCCAAACCCATCTCTGGAAGGACAGGGGACAGGAGTGCTTGAGCACAACTGTATCATGCAATCTGGAAGCATAGGTTTTGCTGCAAAAACATTCACCTCAGACGATAATAGTAAGATCATGCCAATAACAGGGTTGGAAAAAAAAATCAAAACCTTAGAGACCAAGTGTGAAATAGGTAGTTTAGCTCAAACACACAGATGGAAAAGGAATTGTGGCGGAATATGGGAACAATTACATCCTGGCAAGTAAATCTGGCACAAAATTCTAAAGTTTTCTGACGTTAATCCTTGAACGAGTTCACTCCTACATGATTTGGTCTACATAACTAAGAATATGTCAGGACAGATTATTCATCATTAAAATGTGACAAGCACTTCAATACAAATCATCTGTTTCATGTAAAAATGACTACGATTATCATCGATCATACACACCCTTTCAACTGTATATATTTCAAATATGAACTGAATTATGAAGAAGAAAACTCCTCCTTTGCTTACTGAGGGAAGTTCATGTTAGTCGATGTTTAAGTAGTGTTTCTGATACAATGATTTAGTCTCAGCTAATTTAGATCCAACAGTCCTTGGCAATAATTGCTCTCTGCAGAATGGTTTAATTACTGCAGATTATCTTCTCTACTTAAGGCATGTTATTGCTCTAAAGAGAGACACCAGTATTTTTCTTAATATTAAAATATCTGTAATAAACTTCAACAAATTAAAAATGTCAGCATATCATTGCCCTAATAATTGTTGCTTGCAGAATAATGCAATTGACATTGTACATTTTACAACAAATAAAATAATATTTTTAAAAATGTTTCAACTTGTATTGGTCTGAAACCATTCATTGTGTTGCCCAGAGTTCAAGCACTTTACTGAAGATATTGTAAGGCAATATTTCTTCATGGACAGGTTCCAATGGTCAGCTCCATAACATTGGCCCCCAATGTTGATGTGTTCATATTGAATGCCAATCTCAAGAAAAAATATAGTAATTTGTAGGCAACTATCCAATGGGAGGGGATTCCCTCATTTTAAATTATTCCACATCCAAGAGGTTGTACCCTTTGTTATTTTTATATATATATAAAAATTGATTTTGACCAGAATCCACTTTGGAGCAGAGTTGAAAATGCACACAAAGTCTTTGAAGTGCCTTGAGCTGTACAAGAGTCAATTAATTCAATGTTTCTGTTTGCATAAATTTGTTGGAGCAGGCAATTATATCTCTAGTTTATTACTTCCACACCAATTTCTTATTGAAAAAGCAAGTTAGTAACTGACACCCAAAACAATTTTCAAGCCAAACCAAATCTTGAGGTCTGAAGCAGTTATTAGACTTCCTGGTTGAACTGATAAAACTCATCTTTAAAAGCATTAAGAAAAGGTATTTCATTATAATAGGGTAGTATCGAAATGGAGAGGGTGGCTTAGTGAAAAGTTGTGTAAATATTTGATGTACTGTATTCCCTTAGCTTCTCCATGGCTGCATGCTTGATTCATTGTAGCTCCTTCTTACTTTCAGCTCTGGGTTGATGGTGAGTAGCTGCCAGATATTTTAAACAGGGAAGGAAACAATTTAAAAATTAGTAAGGCTGAATTCCCTATTGCTCTTATTCGCCTCCTGGTGGCTGACTTAAAATAAGAATTAGCCTGCCTCCAAGCCTCTTTCTTGGCTGGATAATGTCACAACGCACAAGGGGATCCATGATGGAGTAAGCTGATACTTAAAAATACAAAGACGAGCCAACACAATCAAACAAAAAGTAAAACAGTATAGATGCTGGCAAAATGAAATAAAAACAGAACATATTAAACCTATTCACCATGTTAAGCAAGATCTGCAGGGAGAAGGGGGCCCAATTAATAATCAAACAGTGATGAATAGTTATGGAGCTGAAACTATATCTCTGTCTTCTTCTCACCACAGATGCTAGCTGACCTGCTAGATGTTTTTCATTTGCTTCTGTTAATAAAACTCTGGCACTGACTTTTCATTCCATGTCACATTGGTGTCCTAGTTTCTCTTTCAAAGCTAAGAAATATGATTAATTTAGTGTCCCATAACCATTGAACTTCCTTCAAAGTAACACACACAAAATGCTGGAGGAACTCAGCAGGTCAGGCAGCATCAATGGACAGGACATCTACAGAGATGTGCCCAACCATTGAGCACATCTACATGAAACATTGCCGTAAAAAAGCAGCATCCATCATCAAAGATCCTTACCACCCAGACAATGCTCTTTTCTAGCTGTTGCCACCAGATAGAAGACACAGGTGCCTCAGGACTCTCACCACCAGGTTCAAAAACAGTTACTACCCCTCAACCATCAGCCTCTTGAACAAAAGGGGATAACTACACTCATTTAACGACCCTTTTATCTTGTTATTTCATGCACATTATTTATTGCTATTTATTTATATCTGCATTTACATAGTTTGTTGTCCATTGATCCTGTTTACAGTTACTGTTCTATAGATTTGCTAAGTATGCCCAGAGAAAAAGAATCTCAGGTACATGGTGACATGTCTGTACTCCGATAATAAATTTTACTTTGAATAAAGAGCTGACATTTTGGGCCAAGACCCTTCACCAGGACTGGTAATTTGTTGGAGCAGACAATTAAATGTCTAACTTATTATTCCAGACCAATTCCTTATTCAGAAAGTGAGTTTGTAAATGACACTCTAAACCATTCAAAATACTTCTGCATAATATTGTACTTAAAAAATCTCTATCTGATTAATTTGGTAAATTCTCCAATAGTAATATATATGTAAATTGTACCTACATTAACTCATCATATTTTTGTATTCACTAATTCCCTTTAATGAGAAATCCCTATGTAAACGTTATAAATGCAACCCTCTGCCTGTGGGGGCAATGTAGAACCATTTTGTTTTAAATCTTTCAGTCCCTCAACCAATGCTGCAGAGGAATATCTATCCCTGTCAACATCTGTTCTCTGCTTCCCAAATTGTTGTAAATTTTGGATTTAACTGTAATAATAAAATTAAATTAAAGTATGTGTGAAATTGAAAACAGGTTGATTTATAATAACAGGGTCAGGATTATGTCTTTCTGCCCTCGTCCACCCACCCCATTTAATCTCGCAATTATGCACGGTTTTGATTTCCTATGTGCAGCAGCATAGGAGATAAACTGACCTATAAACAACTGTAGTGCTGGTAATAATTCAAGTGGTTTCAATGACAATAGTTTTTAAGTAAGCTGCTTGCATTAATTCAATGCCAGCATTTGTTAGCATATAGTAAATAATATTTAGAAGTTTTCCAAATTAAACACACCCAATATTATGAACTCCCCGAAGCTGTATAGACTTGTTCCCTGAGACTTGGGGATGACAATTTCCACATTCGAGATTGTTCATTGTCATTCTTCACTACACAAGTGTAAATGAGAGTAAAATGATTGTTACATAACAAAAAACAGTAAGCATAAAGAACAATTTTTTTAAAAAATGCTATGTATATAAATACAGAAGATTATCCTATATACATAGACTGACTGTATATACATAAAGCGACACTGGGTATAGGAGTATCTATATGTAGGGTGACTCTGACAGGAAGTGATAAAGTAGAGGCGGTGAAACTAATCACAAAGATTTACAATAGTCCTGAGAGTAGTTTGCCCACTCTGTTTCTCTTTCTGCATGCATGTTCTTCCTCTGTTCATTGTCTATTAAGGCGCTATTAAACCTTGATAACAAGGTTTAACTTAAGTCAAAGTCTTTGCTTTGAATGTCTTAGAATGGAAAATCCTACAAAATGTAGTGGATTCTGCCCAGTACATCATGTGTAAAGCCCTTCTGAGCATTGAGCACATCTACATGAAACACTGTCGTAGAAAAAGAGCATCCATCATGAGAGATCCCCACCACCACCCAGCCATGCTCTTTTCTCACTGCTGCCATCAGGTAGAAGGTACAAGAGCCTCAGGACTCACACCACCAGGTTCAAAAACAGTTACTACCCCTCAACCATCAGGCTCCTGAACAAAAAGGGTTAACTACACTCAATTGCCCATCCACTGAGGTGCTCCCACAACCAAGTATGCTTTATGCACACTTTATCTCATTATTTCAAGTTCTTGTTATTTATTGCTATTTATTCATATTTGCATTTGCAGAGCTTGTTGTCTTCTGCATTCTGGTTGATCTTTCATTGATCCTATTATAGCTACTACTCTCTAGATTTGCTAAGTATGCCCACAGGAAAATGAACCTCAGGGTTCTATATGGTGACACATATGTACTTTGATAATAAGTGTACTTTGATCCTTGAACTCAAAGTTAACCTGACATGAAGAGTGTTCCCATTTGACTACTTACAAGATATCCATAACTCAATAATATTTAAGGCAACTAATAAACCAAAGCTAGAATATACCAACACTGCACTGAACTGTCTTGCAAGCTTAAGAATATGAGCTGAGAAGAAGCCCGGTCCAGTTTTGAAATGTTTTATATAAATTTATAGAAAAGATTTTAGCAGATGCTATTGTTCCTTGTGGAGCTATCAATTATTATTATTGTTAAATGGCTGAGATTTCAAAAAGGAAACTTAAACATTGGAAACCTTTCAAAAATTGCATTTGCTAATAGTATACATATTGGTTTCTAACCCTATTAAAAGCTGATGGACAATACTGAGAAACGTTTATCATGATCTCAAACTCCAGTAAAGCCAATACTTTT
This sequence comes from Mobula birostris, assembly GCF_030028105.1. Taxonomy (NCBI): domain Eukaryota; kingdom Metazoa; phylum Chordata; class Chondrichthyes; order Myliobatiformes; family Myliobatidae; genus Mobula; species Mobula birostris. The sequence continues at coordinate 46,217,905 of NC_092393.1, read as the reverse complement.
CCCCCTAAAGACTAATAAACTACATCACTACAGATGTAATCCCCACCGGTCAATTTGACCGCAATTGTGAAAAACCAAGAAAGAAATAAGCTTTAATTTGTTAAAATATATCTCCTACTTTATGTTGGGAAATTAGTACAATTTGACTTTCCAAAAAAAAATTGCTCCAGTTTTAAATTTAGTTCAGAATCATCAGAAGTATTGACTATAAACACCATTTTGTATTTAACAGGTACTTATGTAAATACAGTGGGGAAACATTTTTTTTAGCTTTGTAACATATATGGGCGAATATCAACAGATAGACACACTCCCATAGCCATCTCAGCTGCTGCCCCTAAGCAACACAGTGGAAAGTAAAAATAAACTATACCAGATATGTAGTCACAAAATAAATTTCAAAATTAGCGTAACAAATTTATCTTAATAGTCAAGTGTAAAATGAGCATCAAAAAATGTTCTTGTGGAACTGCCAGCTGTTTCAAGCTTTCCCTTGCGTGGGTTCAGTTACTCTGGTACCAATAGAGTGAATTAAGTATTTCTCTCCTCCTTGCAATCCGCCCTCCTAACATTCACTCCTTCCAAGGAGCAAGATTCTTAAAGACTACGCACTCATTGATTGGTAATATAAAGCAATTGGGAATCAGTATATTCAGCATCACTTAGGTCAAAATGATTGTAACACAATGAACCACCGCATCCAAAATATTCCCCTGTCTCCAGTTTCCTACATCAAAACTAGCTGAACCGAGCAATCCAAAACTTTCCACTTTCAGTTTACTTTGGCAAATAGAACATTTGAAACAAAAGACAATATCAACAAGATGCTAATTTATCTCAGGGGAAACTATACAATCCAGACTGTCATAATCACCCAGTACTCCTCTGTGACTTAGGCTATCTAAAGTTATCTTTCCCGTCCACACTACCTGAGCATCAGTCACCGCTTAATCAGCCTGCAAGTGAAACACGACAGCTCAGTTTACCAAGAGAAGCAGACAAAGGTTAATTTTATAAAGCCTGGTTTTCCAAGGCTCGCAAAACACATCAAATGTATTAACATTCAAGCTCCTGTTGCTGTAAAAATAGTCAACGTCACAGCAGTTCAAAAGCACCATTTTATTTCTACCACCATCATTGCTGTTGCCACATTCCAGTTTCGTTGTACCACCCAGGAGTGTTGCCAGGGACGTCACCAGGGATTGGCCATTTTGCAGTTTCTTTACTGTACGCCTGCAATATTGAAAGGGTCATAAACATGTTCCAAAAATAAACCATGAAAATACTGCAACCTCAGGAGGCTTGATGAAATCTCATAAAAATAAAGTTAACGAAAGCATAAAGTCATAAGAATATCCTTTTCACTTTTGACAGAAAGTGACATTTTTATTAGAGCAAGCACATATCACTGACCATTTCTCTACTTATACAATATACACTGTTATTGTTCTTCTACAAAATGTCTTGAACTTATTGGATAGCAGCAATAAAAATTAGAAGATAAGTTGGATATCTAACCACTGAAATTTGGATGAAGGAAAGTTTTTATAACATGTAGTTTCTCAAAGATTTCATGGTATGTTGATTCACATAAATCTGAGTGATTGACTGATGTGGCCAGCTGTTATTGTGTATGAGTGCTCCCCTAGCTCCTCATTTTCATTCCAGAAAGCAGCCTTGTTGGAGTCAGGCTGAATGGAATGAACGTGTAGGCTGTCAACAAGGCAAAAACGAAAAAAACAAGGTTCAGAAGAATGGGAGACCTGCAATCGGTTGGATTAACACTGATGAAAGTCACAGAAGGAAGCTGCGTGGAACCAAGCTCCAGCCTTACAAGTCCCCATGAACCATAACGCCTGGTTACACCAATCACAGAATCCTAGAGTAATAAAATGCAGCAACAGTCCCTTCAGCCCAACCTGTCCATGCTGACCAAGGTGCCCACCTGAGCTAGTCCCATTTGACAGCACTTGGCCTATATCCCACTGCACCTTTCCTATCCATATAGTATACTTATCCATATATCCTTTAACTCCCATTACTTTACTTGCCTCAACTACTTTCTCATGCAGCTTGCACTACCCTTCGTGTGAAGATGTTGCCTCTAGGTTCCTTTTCCTATGCCCCTCAGGTCCTTTTTAGGTTGTCCCTCTCACCCTAAACCTATAACCTCTTGTCTTTGTTTTCCTTTCCTTGTGAAAAGATGGTGACCATTCACCCAATCTTTTGCCCCTCATGATTTTTTACCTCTCTGTAAGATCTCCCTCGTTTTCCTACACACCAAGGAATAATGTCCTCGCCTGTCCAACCTCTCCCAATAGCTCAGGGACTCAAGTCCACCAATCTCTACTTACAAATGGTGGTATATTTTACCCATCACTTTCTCCCAAATTGTATCAGCATAAGAATTTGACAAGTTCAGAGCAGAAGTAGGTCAGTCAGCCCTTCAAGCCTGACCTAATATTCAATATGTTCTTGGCTTTTCTGCCCATGCATCATCACCTCTTCTGTGCCATTTCCCATGGCACTCACCTTTCAGACTCAATCTACTAACCTACATATTTGGGAAGATGGAGAAAACTGGAACAGCTAGGGGAAATCCATGCAGTGTGAGGAAGAATGTGCAAACTCCACCTAGACAGTAGCGGAGGTCAGGACCAAGCCCAGGTTACTGAAGCTGTGGACTAAGACCATAGACCATAAGACACAGGAGCCCAGAAGTCAGCCATTCGGCCCATCGAGTCTGCTCCGCCATTTTATCATGAGCTGATCCATTCTCCTATTCAGTCCCACTCCCCCGCCTTCTCACCATAACCTTTGATGCCCTGGCTACTCAGATACCTATCAATCTCTGCCTTAAATACACCCAATGACTTGGCCTCCACTACTGCCCGTGGCAACAAATTCCATAGATTCACCACCCTCTGACTAAAAAAATTTCTTCATATTTCTGTTCTGAATGGGCGCCCTTCAATCCTTAAGTCATGCCCTCTCGTACTAGACTCCCCCATCATTGGAAACAACTTTGCCACATCCACTCTATCCATGCTTTTCAATATTCAAAATGTTTCTATGAGGCCTTCCCTCATTCTTCTAAACTCCAAGGAATACAGTCCGAGAGCAGACAAACGTTCCTCATATGTTAACCCTCTCATTCCCGGAATCATTCTAGTGAATTTTCTCTGTACCCTCTCCAACGTCAGCACATCCTTTCTTAAATAAGGAGACCAAAACTGCCCACAGTACTCAAGTGAGGTCTCACCAGCGCCTTATAGAGCCTCAACATCACATTCCTGCTCCTATACTGTATTCCTCTAGAAATGAATGCCAACATTGCATTCGCCTTCCTCACTACTGACTCAACCTGGAGGTTAACCTTAAGGGTATCCAGTACGAGGACTCCCAAGTCCCGTTGCATCTCCGAACTTTGAATTCTCTCCCCATTTAAATAATAGTCTGCCCATTTATTTCTTCTGCCAAAGTGCATAACCATACACTTTCCAACATTGTACTTCATTTGCCACTTCTCTGCCCATTCTTCCAATCTATCCAAGTCTCTCTGCAGACTCTCTGTTTCCTCAGCACTACCGGCCCCTCCACCTATCTTCGTATCGTCAGCAAACTTAGCCACAAAGCCATCTATTCCATAATCCAAATCGTTGATGTACAATGTAAAAAGAAGCGGCCCCAATACGGACCCCTATGGAACACCACTGGTAACCAGCAGCCAACCAGAATAGGATCCCTTTATTCCCACTCTCTGTTTCCTGCCAATCAGTCAATGCTCTATCCACATATGTAACTTTCCCGTAATTCCACGGGCTCTTACCTTGTTAAGTAGCCTCATGTGTGGCACCTTGTCAAAGGCCTTCTGAAAATCCAAATATACAACATCCACTGCATCTCCCTTGTCTAGCCTACTGGTAATTTCCTCAAAAAACTGTAATAGGTTTGTCAGGCAGGATTTTCCTTTAAGGAATCCATGCTGAGTTCTGCCTATCTTGTCATATGCCTCCAGGTACTCTGTAACCTCATCCTTGACAATTGACTCCAATTAACTTCCCAACCACCGATGTCAAGCTAACAGGTCTATAATTTCCTTTTTGCTTTCTTGCCCCTTTCTTAAATAGCGGAGTGGCACTTGCAATCTTCCAGCCCCCCGGAACCATGCCAGAATCTATCGAATTTTGAAAGATCATCGCTATCTCCCCACAGCCACTTCCTTCAGAACACGCGGGTGCATTCCATCTGGTCCGGGAGATTTATCTACCTTTACATTATTCAGCTTCCTGAGTACTTTCTCTGTCGTAATTGTGACTGCGCACACTTCTCTTCCCTGTCACCCCTGAGTGTCCAGTATACTGCTGATGTCTTCCTCAGTGAAGAGTGATACAAAATACTCGTTCAGTTCCTCTGCCATCTCCTTATCTCCCTTTACAATTTCTCCAGCATCATTTTCTATTGGTCCTATATCTATTCTCACCTGTCTTTTACTCTTTATATACTTGAAAAGGCTTTTAGTATCCTCCTTGATATTATTTGCTAGCTTCCTTTCACAGTTAATCTTTTGTCTCTTAATGACCTTCTTGGTTTTTTTTTGTAAGATTTTAAAAACTTCCCAATCCTCTGTCTTCCCACTAATTTTTGCTTCCTTGTATGCCCTCTCCTTTTCTTTAACTTTGGCTTTGACTTCTCTTGTCAACCACGGTTACATTCTTTTTCCATTCGAAAATTTCTTCTTTTTTGGAATATACCCCTCTTGCACCTTCCTCACTTCTCACTTAAACTCCAGTCACTGCTGCTCTGCCATCTTTCCCGCCAGTGTCCCTTTCCAGTCAACTTTGGCCAGTTCCTCTCTTATGCCACTGTAATTTCCTTTACTCCACTGAAAGACCGACACATCAGATTTCGGTTTCTCTTTTTCAAATTTCACAGTGAACTCAATCACGTTATGATCACTGCCTCCTAAGGGTTCCTTCACCTCAATCTCTCTAATCACCTCCGGTTCATTACACAATACCCGATCCAGTACAGCCCATCCCCTAGTGGGCTCAACAACAAGCTGTTCTAAAAAGCCATCTCGCAGGCATTCTACAAATTCTCTCTCTTGAGATCCAGTGCCGACCTGATTTTCCCAATCCACTCGCATGTTAAAATCCCCCACAATTATCATAACACTGCCCTTCTGACAAGTCTTTTCTATTTCCTGTTGTAATTTGTAGTCCACATCCCTGCAGCTGTTTGGAGGCCTATAAATAACTGCCGTCAGGGTCCTTTTACCCCAGCAATTTCTTAGCTCAACCCATAAAGATTCTGCACCTTCCGATCCTATATCACCTCTTTCTAATGATTTAATATCATTTCTTACCAATAAAGCCATGCCTCCCCCTCTGTCTACCTTCCTATCCTTCTGATACACCTTGTATCCTTGAACGTTCAGCTCCCAGAGGCATGCATCCTTTAGCCAGGTCTCTGTGATGGCCACAATATCATACCTGCCAATCTGTAGCTCTAGGCTCCTTCACCTAAGGAGGTGAAGGAGCCTAAACAGCCACACTCAACAATTCAGAAACAGTTTCTGTAATCATTCTGAACACTTTATGAACACTACCTCATTATTTCTTTTTTGGACTATGTATCTTGTAAATTGTAGTGATTTTATGTTGTTACCCTGTACTGCTGGAACAGAACAACAAATCTTGCACCACAGAATAGTAATAATAAATCAAATTGTGATTTCTGATTCTATTAGCTGCATCTGTAAGGATTTGCAAATACAAAAGTGAGAGCAAGACTTCCATTAGTTAAGATCGAGAAGGCAGGAGAATGGGGTTGAGAGGGATAACAGAGCAGCCATGATGGAATGGCGGAGCAGACTTGATTGGCCAAATTACCTAAATCTGCTCCTATGTCTAATGATCTTATGGTTTTAGTCATAATGCTGTGGATATTATAGGAGTTAACAGGATGTGGGAGGGGGAGGGGTGGAAATGTGTAGGCATGATATGGATGCTATTGTGAGAGTGTTAAACTTGGAAGAATAGGGCTTTTTGAATGATATTTACCTATTTATTTATTGAGATATGGCGCAGAATAGGTCCTTCTGTCCCTCAATCCACGCCACCCAACAATCCCCGATTTAATCCTTGCCTAATCACAGGACAATTTACAAACCAATTAACCTACCAACTGGTACATTTTTGGACTGTGGGAGGAAACCAGAGCACCTGGAGGAAACCCAGTCACAGGGAGAACACACAAACTCCTTATGTAGCTTTTAACACCAGAGGTTCTTTCTCTGTTAGCAACCAAGTTTGACAGGCAGGATTAAGATAGTAGCCCACTGCATGAGGCAGAAGCCAGAAGCACTCTTGAATGGATTCCGTTTTATGGGTTGCAGAAGTGGAAATTGGCCTGATTACAGATTTAGAAAGACTCCAACACTCAAACAGGGAGAAGATGGGAATGAGGCAAAGTGGACCGTCAAATCACTTTTATTGGGAGAGTGTTTCCTGGGCGATTCACTGGCTTGAAATAAATAATCCTTCTCCTGGCCCACAAACAGTGTGGGAGAGGTTTCCACATCATGCATTCAATTTCTCTTCCCATCAGGGTTTTGGGGGTGAATTTATAATTATTATCAGAAAGAAGGCCAAATGATTAACATGTGGAATGGCAATATACATCTGATCCAGTCCAACATGAACTGGGAAAGTTCAAATCATGCTACACTACAACTTCTGCCTTGACCTCCAACCAGGCCCACTCACTTTTTAGCAGTTAAAATTTGGAACTATATTTTTAAATCACTAAGTGTGCAGAGTGAACAGTACTGAGAAATTATTGTGGACCAAATGGAAGTGACATTCTAGTTTGTAATACACCGATAGCCGGCAAAGCAATTATTCGGTTTACCAGTGCTTCCCAATGAAGTGGTCCATATTTAAAGTGCTAAAACCAATGGCATCTAATTACATTTACTTAAAATCGACTCACGGCTATCAGTTGAGAAACTAAAATGTATTTCCTTTACAGTAAGTCTTAGCAAAAACATATGTAAGTTAAAACAGGCAAGATTTGACATCCCCTTAAAGGAAGGTAAAGCTTAGCAGCCCATGATTATTTGACACGGGGAGTACTGGATTCTATTTGTACATTTCTTTATAGAAGAAGATAAAAACTATATAAAAAAATCAGCATTACCTCACTGGAACATTACCGGAGTTTGAATTATAACACAGCCTTTTCTATAATACAGCTCTTTCTACAGAAACACCAATGCCCTTGAATGGAAAATCCTGCATTTAAGCACATTAACTGTACGTGGCGCACTATCGCAGGAAAGTAGCATCCATCATTGGGGGCCCCTACCACCCAGGTCATACTCTCTTTTTTCTGCTGCTATCAGGAAGCAGGTACAGGAGCCACAGGACGCACTCCACCAAATTCAGGAACAGTTATTATGCCTCAACGATCAGGCCTCTGCCTTGAACCAGAGAAGATAACTTCACTCACTTCACTTGCCCCTTTTCACTGAACTGTTGCCACAACCTATGGACTCACTTTCAAGGACTCATCTCATGTTGTTAGTATTTACTATTAATATTATTTCCTTTTTTTTCTTTCTTTTTGCATTTGCATGGTGTGTTGTCTCTTGCACACTAGTTATCCATCCACTTGATGTGGTCTTTCATTGATTCTATTATGGTTATTGGATTTATTGAGTATGCGTGCAAGAAAATGAATCTCAGGGTTATATAGGATGACATGTATATACTTTGGCAATAAATGTACTTTGAACTTTGATGAAGTGATGCACCATCAATAATTCCAAAAGACTGGAAGTAGGGTAAATACTGAAAGGCTTTTATTCGCAGTAAAATGTGACCTCCATGCTGCGTGTCTGCCCCTGGACTGAGGAGGAGGAGCAATGGTGAAATCGCCTTTATTCATGGATCTGTGGGAGGATCCACAGGGACAGTTAGCAGAGGGGCGTGTCCAGACAGGTAACTCAGTTACAACATATATATATGATTTACCACATGAAGATTAACCCAAATGGAACCTGAAACAGATCCTTCACAAATTTGAGTCCATGGAAGCTTTCAAAAGAGACTTGAGCTGTGGCTTGAGAAGGAAACATTAGAGATGCAGTAATGGAGGAAGTTCATACACCAGCAGGTGGAATATTCCAGCCTGACTCGGTGCATGTGAATAAAGTAATTGAATTAAACTCCAATCTATGGACAACTTTACAAAAGCTGACATCAAAGCCACCCATATCAGTTCTTGAAAAAGCCATCAAATTTGCAATTTAAAAGTATTGCACCTATGTCTCCAAACACAGGTGGAGCCTCACAGTGTGAAATGCATTGGCAGTTGGATTTCCAGCTAAGATTTAGTTCATTCACTCAAACATCAACAAAGTCACATGTTCCTCTACTGTGCCATCCCTTGTCACTGTACCCATGCCACAGGACGAATGCAGCCCTCATTTACTCGCAGGATATCAAGGTCTCGACGTGAAATGTCAACTGTTCCATTTCCTTCCACAGATTCCACCTGAGTTCCTCCAGCATTTTGGGTGTTTTCTTCTGCTCCAGATTCCAACATCCACAATCTCCCATGTCTCCAATTCTGCTCTGTCTAAATGTAATCAGCAAAATACCCTGCAGGTACGCACCCAGATTGTTCCTGAGAATCTTTGAAAGGCAGCAACAAGGCAAGGCTATAAGTTTATGGAAACACTGTTGCCGGCAAGATCTCCCTCAAGTTTCACAATGACAAGACTTAGAAATCTATCACCGTCACTGGGTTTGAATCCTGAAACTTCCTACCAAAAAACATCGATCAGAAGGACTGCAGTGGTTCAGAAAGCTGTCTTAAGACATTTATTGAAGTTGATAGTAGTTGTTAGCAATGCCTGGATACCAAAAAAAAAATACAGGCCAAAAAGGCCCTCTAGTACGTGAAATGTGAACTGAAGATGTGGTGGAACACATCTTGCCATAAATTAAGCTGCGATATACTCAACACGCAATCACTTTTATTCCAGGGGAAAAAAAATTGCAGCTTTCAACACTAGTGGATTCAGAAATTATGGGGAATGTAAGTACTAAAGGCAGAAGATTTATTTTCTAACTGGCCTGGGACATACTAGTTCCCTCAGATAATTTTAATCTTTGGCAATTGTTCTGGGCCATTTTGTATCATTTCAGTGCCTAATGTGATATGGCCTTTCAAGCCAAAAATACTTTTTCTTTCTGGAAGGGTCACAGTTATTTAAATTGTAAAAATAAGAGCAGTTGCAGAAATTTAACAGGGTCTTGTTTCTTCTCCTGTGAATGCAACCACAGATACATCATATTAAACCCGTGAAGTGAAATCTACATTAATTCTAACCAGCAGTACACTCACAGACAGAAATGGTTCATTCAACTTAAACGGGACAGCACCGAATCTAAGAAAGCGGATGAAGAAACGCTATATGAACACACAAATAGTGTTCGGATAATGCCCGCAGAAAGCTTTAAGTTACATCGCTCCTTTGACCATGTCAAAATAGATTCTTCAACCCACTTGAAATAAAAACCTTTAGCATACTGTAATTCCCCAGTCACTCAGACAAAACTATGGGACAGAGAAACAAATAATAACAAGCAAAGAGAGGTGACCATGCATCATGTAAAAAATAGTTCCAAAGGAGTTAAAGTTTACAGCAGGCCATGATCCTATTTCTTCATTTGTTTCATTATCTTTCTTTTTGCTTTCATTTTTACTGACATTTAATCATTCTTGTCCTTGCTGGTTGAGAAAGCTCACGTTCAATCCTAAATCTTTAAAATCTTTTCTTCGTACAGGTACAGTAGTTTCAAAACCAACTGAGAAAGACGAGAATCCAGACTATTGATCTGGGACTTGAATTCCAATCCCACCACAGTGAAGGATTTAAATTCAGCAAATTGAATAAACCTGGAATAAAAAAAAATTGTCATGATGTCATTAAAACCTTTTCCAGTTCACTAATATCTTACATCTTTACCCTGTCTGGCCCATATGTGATCTTAGAGCTGCAACAAATGTAGCTGAAATATCCAAGCAAATCATTTGGTTCAATCAAGATGGGCACCAAATACTAGTACAGCTTTTAACACCCCCATCCCCTGTTGCACTCATGTAATGGGAAGGAGGTGGGGGGGGGGAAATTAACATTCATTTGGACTGTTCATCAGACCTGCCAGGAACGGCCACATTGGTTAATAGTCAACAAGTTCCACTATGATGAAGAAAGGCTTTATACTGCTGACTGAAACGCCGACCACCAGCTTGGAATACCCGACAAATTAATTTGCCAAAGGGTCGTGCATCTGACTGGTTCTTCTCACAGTCAAGTTAGTACATTTGTTTGTGCATGTGGTTAGATGTAAACCGTGGAATAAATTAGTGACTGGTGACACTTCACACAGAAATGGAAATGATTGCCACAGAAGAGAACAAGAAGGTTAGTTCTGGAAGCACATGCTCTCCTCATGGAGCTTTTCAAGTCTGGAACAGCACATCTTTCGTAACTGTTTGGCTGCTGACTAGTGGGCCAATCCATGTGGCTGACCTTCAATTGAACTCCTGAGCAATCATATGGTAACAGTAATAATTTCACGCTTTAACCAGATAATTATTCATGGGTGCTACTGCTGCTTACACTTTAGTGAGGCAGATATTTAGTTTATTTCATTACTGCTTACTATACTTGAAAAGCATCTTATTTGATCGATAGATAATCAAAACTGATATGGAATCAGACTGTTTCTAATATTAGAACATAGAACATTAGAACACAGTACAGTCCATCTGGCTCTCGATGAGCCAGCCCTTTAACTTATTAATATTCTTTCCCTCTCTAAATACTAATTGGTATCTAGTTTATTATTGCTACCAAGAAAAAGTGAAAAGTTTTTATTGCACACCATTAGATAGGTAGGTTATTATGACCAGATGGAAAAATGGCTGGAGTCGCTTAGCACTTTAGTGCAAGGGTGTTTATTAGATGTGTCAAAAATCAAACTTGCAAAAATTAGTGAAAATATTGAAAACTGTCAATATTTACAAAAAGATATCCACCCAAAAACACAATAATAGTTTCATACTTATACTTGACCAGTGTGAATTGCTGGCAGCCCCAATCTCTCTCTCCTACTGAGGGCAATCAGCCCTTTAATTTACACCCGGACAAATGATCTTTAATTACCCCCAAAGTTAACTGAAGACTACACATGAATTAGAATATGATTCACCACACAATGTAGTTACAAAATAAACAGAAGTATCAACATTAAATACAGTATACAAACAATATATAAATATTTACATATCCCCATTACTAAAGAAATAGAATATTCTATTGTATATGGCAGGAAAGCCACCACAAAGCCAACCTGAGCCATTCAGCTCAGTTTAGGACCCATTATGAGAATATACCAGGGAAGACATTGACGTGCACCGACAGCAGAGTAACAAGGCAACGTTTATTGTGTGTAAATGTGTGTAAGAAATGCATTTATCAAGTGCTGTCTATCACACACGCCATCCTGACAGATCACTCCATGCAAGTAATAATCGTGTTATATTTTCACATAGCTGATACCTTTTGATTAAAGCAGTAAAAACAGGAGTTTAGGCTAGTCCATCAAACCAGATCATCAGCCATTTTGTCTACCCCCTTCTTGTGGAGAGGTTGTGACTGCAGCAGGTCTCCATATGGACCGAACAGGACCAAGTCAAAGCAATGGTCAGGACACAATAGGATCCAGATAATTTAACATCATTATCATAGATAGCCATACTTTGTTTCCCATGGAAGGGGTGTCTAAAACTAGAGGGATTTGAGTTTAAGGTGACGGGAAGGAGGCTTAAAGGGAATCTCAGGGGTAAATCTTTTGAACAAAGAATATATAGTATTATGAATGATCTGCTAGAAGAGATTGTGGAGGCAAGAACAGAAACAACATATAAGAGGCATTTGACCAAGTATTTGATTTAGCAAGGCATATATGGATAAAGGAATTTATTATATATTAATTTATTTGGCGATACAATGTGGAACACGCTCTTCCAGCCCAACAAGTCGCCCAGCAACCCACCTAGTTAACCTGAGACCATTCACAGAACAACTTATAATGATCTGTGATGTATATCTTTGGACTGTGGAAGGAAACCAAAGCACCTGGAGGAAACACACGTAATTTTGGGGAGAATGTATGTACAAACTCCTTAAATGGTGCCGTAATTAACTCCAAAATCCGACATTTCGAACTGTAATATTGTCATGCTAACCGCGATATTACTATTTGGGATTAGATCATAAGACCATAAGACATAGGAGCAGAATTAGGCTACTTGGCCCATTGAGTCTACTCCGCCATTCCATCATGGCTGATTTATTATCCCTTTCAACCCCATTCTCTTGCCTTCTCCCCGCCACCATGGTGGGCTTCACAGCTGAACAGGTGAGAAGACAGTTGAAACGTCTCAACCCAAGCAAGGCTGCAGGACCGGATGGTGTCAGTACCAGGGTGCTCAAAGTCTGTGCCCCTCAGATATGTGGAGTACTTCACCATGTCTTCAACCTGAGCCTGAGTCTCCTGACGGCTCCTGTGCTGTGGAAGACGTCCTGCCTTGTCCCTGTGCCGAAGACGCCATGCACCAGTGGCCTCAATGACTAGAGACCGGTGGCATTGACCTCCCACATCATGAAGACCCTGGAGGGACTTGTTCTAGAGCTGCTCCGGCCTATGGTTAGGTCACACTTAGATCCCCTCCAGTTCGCCTACCAGCCCCGACTAGGAGTGAAGGATGCCATCGTCTACCTGCTGAACCGTGTCTATGCCCACCTGGACAAGTCAGCTAGCACTGTGAGGGTCATGTTTTTTGACTTCTCCAGTGCGTTCAACACCATCCGCCCCGCTCTGCTGGGGGAGAAGCTGACAGCGATGCAGGTGGATGCTTTCCTGGTGTCATAGGTTCTTAATTACCTGACTGGTAGACCACAGTACGTGTGCTTGCAACACTGTGTGTCCGACAGTGATCAGCAGCACTGGGGCTCCACAGGGGACTGTCTTGTCTCCCTTTCTCTTCACCATTTACACCTCGGACTTCAACTACTGCACAGAGTCTTGTCATCTTCAGAAATTTTCTGATGACTCTGCCATAGTTGGATGCATCAGCAGGGGAGATGAGGCTGAGTACAGGGCTACGGTAGGAGACTTTGTCACATGGTGTGAGCAGAATTATCTGCAGCTTAATGTGAAAAAGACTAAAGACCTGGTGGTGGACCTGAGGAGGGTTAAGGCACCAGTGACCCCTGTTTCCATCCAGGGGGTCAGGGTGGACATGGTGGAGGATTACAAATACCTGGGGATACGAATTGACAATAAACTGGACTGGTCAAAGAGCGCTGAGGCTGTCTACAAGAAGGGTCAGAGCCGTCTCTATTTCCTGAAGAGACTGAGGTCCCTTAACATCTGTCGGACTATGCTGAGGATGTTCCATGAGTCTGTGGTGGCCAGTGCTATCTTGTTTGCTGTTATGTGCTGGGGCAGCAGGCTGAGGGTAGCAGACACCAAAAGAATCAACAAACTCATTCGTAAGGCCAGTGATGTTGTGGGGAAAGAAATGGACTCTCTGACGGTGGTGTCTGAAAAGAGGATGCTGTCCAAGTTGCATGCTATCTTGGTCAATGTCTCCCATCCACTACATAATGTACTGGGTGGGCACAGGAGTACATTCAGCCAGAGACTCAGTCCACCGAGATGCAACACAGAGCGTCATAGGAAGTGATTCCTGCCTGTGGCCATCAAACTTTACAACTCCTCCCTTAGAGGGTCAGACACACTGAGCCAATAGGCTGGTCCTGGACTTATTTCCCAGCATAATTTACATATTACTATTTAATTATTTATGGTTTTATTACTATTTAATTATTTATGGTGCAACTGTAACGAAAACCAATTTCCCTCGGGATCAATAAAGTATGACTATGACTATGACTACTATAACCTTTGGCGCCCTGATTAACCAAGAAATTATCAACCTCTGCTTTAAAAATTCTCAATGACTTGGCCTCCACAGCCATCCCTGCCAATGAATTCCGCAGATTCACCACCCTCTGAACCTCTGGCTAAAGAAACTCTTTCTCATCTCTGTTCTAGATGAACATCACTCTATTCTGAGGCGGGGCCTTCTGGTCCTAGACTCACCCACTGTAGGAAACTCTACATACATTCTGTCTAGCCCATTCAATATTCCATAAGTTTCAAGGAGATCCCCTCTCGTTCTTCTAAGCTCCAGCCAATACAGGCCCAGAGCCATCAAACACTCCCCATTCATCAACACTTTCATTCCCAGAATAATTCTTGTGAACTTCCTCTGGACCCACCCCAATACCAGCAAATGTTTTCTTAGGTAAGGGGCCCAACACTGCACACAATACTCATGTGGTCTGACTAATGCCTTTTAAAGTTTCAACATTGTATCCTTGCACTTACATTCTAGTCCTCTTGAAATGAATGCTTATATTGCATTTGCCTTCCTTACTGCCAACTCAACTTGCAAGTTAACCTTTAGAAAATCCCGTTCAAGGACTCCCAAGTCCCTTTGCCCCCCTGATTTTCGAACTTTTTCCCCGTTTAGAAAATAGTCTATATCTTTATTCCTTCTACCAAAATGCATGACCATACACTTCCTTACACTATATTACATCTGACATTTCTTTAAACATTCTCCCAATCTTTCCAAGTCTTTCTGCAGATTCCCTGCTTCCTCAGCTACCTGCCATTTCACCTATCTTTGTATTGTCTCTATACTTAGCTACAAATCCATCGCTTCCATATTCCAAATCATTGAAAAAAAGTGGTCCCACTACTGACCCCTGTGGAACACCATTTGTCACTGGCAGCCAACTAGAATAGGTCCCCTTTATTCCATATCTTTGCCTCCTCCCAATCAGCCAATCTTCTAATCATACTAGCATCTTTCCTGTAATACCATGGGCTCTTATCTTGTTAAGCATAGATTAGTAGAGATAGGCATTGTGGTCAGCATTAACATATCCATCTTCACAATATTTACAAAACTGTGAAGAAATAGTAAAAATGCTTGGCATACTGATCTTCACCAATCAGGGTATTGAAATTGGGATGTTAAACTGCAGTTGGACAAGACATTGGTGAAGCTGTGTTTGGATTATTGTGTTCAATTTTGGTCACCCTGCTATGGAAAGATGCTACTAAGATGGAAAGAGTGAAGAGGAGGTATACAAGGATGTTGACAGGACTCAAAATTTATGGAGAGAAATTAAGCAAATTGGGATTATTTACACTGGAGCATAAGAGAATGAGAGGTAATCTTATAGGGATGCATAAAATCTCAAGTGGCATAGAAAGGGTCAATATGCACAGTCATTTTCCCAGGACTGGAGTCAAGTTTTAGATAGCATAGTTTTAAGGTAAGAGGGGAGGGACTTAATAAAAAACCCTGAAGGGTGAATTTTTCACCCAGAGGTCAACATATATAATGGACTGCCAGCGAAATGACTGAGGCAGCTACATTCACAACAGTTAATAATAGTTGGGCAGATAGGGAAGGCTTAGAGTCAAGTGGGACGAGCTAAGATTGGAAATGTGTTTACCGTGGACCAGTTGGGCCAAGGGGCCCTTTTCCATGCTGTAGGACTCTATGACTTAGAAAAGCCTGATAAGACAGTTCTCAATCACTGGTCCAAAGGCAAAATTATGAGGTAGATGGAATAAAACAAAATTAAGACGGCTACAGGATCTATAGAAGTTAGGCAAAGTGGCATCAGCTTCATGGACCCTGTACAGATCACAGAGGAAGAGGTGGTGGCTATCCTGAGGCAAATCAGGGTGGATAAATCCCCAAGGCTTGACAAGTTGTTCACTTGGACCCTATGGGAGGCAAGTGCAGAAATTGCCAGGGCCCTCGCAGAGATATTTAAAACATCCTTAGTGACAGGAGAGGTACCAGAGGATTGGAGGACAGCCAATGTTGTTCTGCTGTTTTAAAAAGGCTCTGAACAGAAACCAGGAAATTATGGACCAGTGAGTCTGACATCAGTTTTGGGAAGGTATTGGAGGGACCTTCCAGTTGGAAGGTATTCTGAGGGACCGAATATACAAGTATTTGGATAGATGTGGACTGATTAAGGATGGTCAAAATGGCTTCATGGACAGCAGGTCAGGTCTAACCAATCTTACAGAGTTTTTCGAGGAAGTTAAAAATGAACAAAGGCAAGGCAATGAATGTTGCCTACGTGGACTTCAGCAAGGCGTTTGACAAGGTCCCGCATGTGAGGCTGGTCAAGAAGGTTCAGTCGCTTGGCATTCAGGATCAAATATTGGTTTTGTGGGAGAAGCCAGAGAGTGGTAGTTAGAGGGTTCCCTCTCCGACGGGAGATGGAATATTATGTTGAAGTTGTATATGACGTTGGTGAAGCCTAATTTGGAGTATTGTGTGCAGTTTTGGTCACCTACCTTCTGGAAAGATGCAAACAAGGTTCAAAGAGTGTAGAGACTATTTACAAGGATATTACTAGGTCTGGAGGATCTGAGTTATAAGAAAAGATTGAATAGGTTCAGACTGTACTCTTTAGAAAGTGAAGATTGAGAGGAGATTTGATAGAGGTATACAGAATTATGAGGGGTATAATAGGGTGAGTGCAAGCAGGCTCTTCCACTGAGGTTTCCGCTACAACCAGAAGTTATGGTTTATGGGTGAAAGATGAAAAGTTTAAGGGGAACATAAGAAGAAATTTCTTCACTCAGAGGGTCGTGAGAGTGTGGGATGGGCTGACAGCACAAGTGGTCCAAGCAAGCTTGATTTCAATGTTTAAGAGAATTTTGGATAGATACATGGATAGTGGGTATGTGGAGGGCTATGGTCCTGGTGCAGGCCGATGGGAGTGGGCAGTTTAAAAGGCTTCAGCATGGACTAGATGGGCTGAAAGGCCTGTTTCTGTGTTGTTCTCTATGACTCTGGCTCTATAACTTGGAAATCAAGCAATATCTTTCAGTAGGTTATTAAATTGAAAATCTGCAGATGCTGGAAATCCAAGCAACACATACAAAATGCTGGAGGAACTCAGTAGGCCAGGCAGCATCTATGAGAAAAGAGTAAACAGTCGACATTTTTGGCCATGACCTTCATCAAGACTGGAACATTAACTTCTCTTCTCTCCATTGACCTGCAGAGCACTTCCAACATTTTCTGTTCTATCAAAACACAACTTAGGATTTATATTTTGTCATTTTTTTAATTAATTACTTATCCTTCTCACTTGCTCCCATATTTAGTTTATCTTTTAAAAACATACTTATTCTTGGAAGATCTATGAAGAAATAATCAGAAATGTGATCTGCCCAGTGCTCTCAATTCCCTTCAGCAGCGGCCGATGCATTTTCATCATTAGTAGAGTATTGGCTTTGGAGCCATTGAGTTTGTGATATGTCTCATACTATCCTACCAACAAGCAGCCATAAGTGTAACAACGGCATGCTTTCCAACTCCCTGAAAGTTTAAGTGTTTAATTCTTCCTGGGCTAGCACAAGGATATAAACAAATATAAATCCTCAGAGGTACACTCAATATTATTGTTCAAGCAGTCAGTTATACATTACTCCTAATGAACATTTAGACACAGAATCACCCACTGCTGGTGCTCCTCCTTTTCCCCTTTCTTCCGTGGTCCACTGTCCTCTCCTTTCAGATGGCTTCTTCTCCAGCCCTTCACCTCTCCCACCTATCACCTCCCATCTTCTTACTTCATCCATCTACCCAACCACCCACCCTTCCCTTCATCTAGTTTCACCTATCACCTGCCAGCTTGTACTCCATCCCCTTCCCCCACTTCTTATTCTAGCTTCTTCCCCCTTTTTAGTCCTGATGAAGGGTCTCAGCCTGAAACATTTGTTCACCTTTATAGATGCTGCCTGGCTTGGTGAGTTCCTCCAGCACTTTGTGTGTGTTACATGAGATAACTGGCCAATTTTGGAAGGGATAAAAGTTGAAAATGTGTCATGGTTATAAATGCATTCATGTGGGCCCTTGTGTACCTTGAATGGTGTCAATGTAACTATTGGTATCATATTATGTAAGTGAATATTAAACTCCTGCGGGCACATGGCCAAGTGGTTAAGGCATTGGACTAGCGACCTGAAGGTTGAGAGTTCGAGTAAGGCACTTAATCTTACATTGCTTTGTGACGACACTGGTGCCAAGCTGTATGGGTCCTAATGCCCCTCCCTTGGACAACATTGGTGTCGTGGAGAGGGGAGACTTGCAGCATGGGCAACTGCTGGCCTTCCATACAACCTTGCCCAGGCCTGCGCCCTGGAGAGTAAAGACTTTCCAGGCGCAGATCCATGGTCTCGCAAGACTAACGGATGCCTTAGATTAAACTCCTAATAACTGAACAATAATGGCTTTGTTTTAACAGACCAGAGGCTCATCAAAACTTGATCATTAAATGTGGCAACAACACCCCCCTACCCCAACATCCTTACAGTCTAAAATCATTCGTGGATGTTTTCATGACTCCACAGGTGTAGACAAACTCCAGTTTAATAAGGAACACAGAACACTTTGGCTCAAAATAGTGAACAGAAGCATTTTGCGTATCTTGGATCCTAAGGAAGCTGAGAACATCAGGAACAAATCATTCCTTCAATTTTATTTCATGTCCAGATTAATGTAAGATGGTTCAGTAGGGTGCAATACTAGTTAAATAGCTTTTGAATTGGTTGAATATTATATTATGTTAAGTAGCTCTGCAACTTTAGCAGCAATAATATAATATGCAACCAATTCAAAAGCTACTTAAATGGTATTGCACCCCATTTCGAAGAGTTTTAGAGGGACACGTTACAAACGTGGGGAAATGAAACTATCTTAGACGGGCACCTTGCTCAGTGTCGACCAGTTGGGACTATTTCTATGTTGTAAGATTGTAAGTAACTACTTAACATTTTAATTACAACATCTAATGGTGGCATAAGGAAAATCAGAATTCCCTATAACTGTATTTACTCATAGTAAGTACGAGCATGGACTCAGTGGGCAGAAGGGTCTGCTTTCATGCTGTATGTCTGTAAGACTCAACAAGTGCTAAGAAACTAAATTCCATTTCAAATTGAAATACCCAGCATGGGATGAAGTGACGCAGAAGCTAACCCACCAGACAGCAACTGTAGTACTGAGTGTGAGTTGCTTATTTCACCAAGTTCTCTCTCCTGAGGCTTGCCGACTACTCCTCCAAGGCTTGAGATACCTGACCCAGTACTTGGTTGCACTAAGTAGCCGTGTATTAATTCCAGACTTTTTCTGTGTGTTGGAGACTAAGATGAAGTTTGGCTGCAATTTTCAAAGCAGCGCTCACTTGTAATCTTCAATACCATTGATATGCTAAAAGCCTTTTGTGCATGGCTTAGTGTGACTGAGAGAACAGATAGCAAGAAGGAGGAACTTAGATGAAGCGTGACGCAGTGGCACATCATTTACATTACTCAATGATTTATTACTTCCTTATAGAGGGTTAGAAATTGGATATTAGGGCCCTTTGCTCGAGTTAGCATTCTGCCTGTGATATGAAGCAGAATAAAGGAATTGTGATGCTTCCTTTACTGAGTTAAGTTTCCATGATATTCAAGACTGAGCATATGGTCCGAGGAAGGGTTTGACATGTATGTGCAGCCATTGGTTACATTTGATAGATTTGGGGGAAAAATTCATGCAAGGATTTGAACTTGGAATCAAACTGAACAGGCTCAGAATCATTCGCCCCAATACAGGACAGATATTAGCCCTGGGCCCAATAAGTCAATGTCTAGCAACAGTGATCCCAATGGTGTTCCAGACTGGACTTTATCATCCTTCATTTGCTACTTTGAACTAGTACCTTTTACCCCATTTCACTGTCTATTCTGTTGATGGTATCATCCCTGTAAATTCTGACATTATTCAGTCACCTATTTTGTGAGCTTTGTAAGTTTACTTACATTGCAACATATTCCTATGAAACCTGATGTCACAAATTTACATGATATGTAAGTGATTGCGTAAAGTGATAATACTTGATAAAAATAGTCATTAATAATAATAGACACTAATTTGGATAGCTACTATTTGGTACCTTTTTGCATTATTACAAATTGCGTTTGATTCCTGCAGCTAAAGAAGTATTAATAGAGGCTGAAATAATATCTGGTTGGTTACTTCCTCAGTTACGGAATGTTCCAGTTAATTATAACTCTGAGTTCTGTTGTGCATGTGTCCTACCAAATAAGTTATTAAGCTAATTATTTTTGATACACAGTCTCTCTTGTGTTCTATTAAAATTATTCACTTGGGTTTGCACCATATGTAGTGTGGAAAACATTAGTTATTTTTCTAACATTCATCCACCAACAGTCAATCCTTTTCCCAACAACAGTCTTTTGAAGTGCTTGGTGAACTCAGGGGGAGCAAAAATGCATGATTATTTCTTGCTACATCTATGTACATGCACTGTTTATGGTCCCCTCTCTGCAGCCCACTGTTAATTCTGCATACTTTTAAGGCTCGAGTCTTGAATCCACTCACGCACTTACAAGCTGTCACCACTTTCACACCCCAAGGAAGAAATGAACATTTCTGGCGCCGTCTGTAAAGAGTTTGAATGTTTCCCCTGTGGCTGCATGGATTTCCCCCCGGTCTTCTGGTTTTCTCCCACAGTCCAAAGATGTAGCAGTTAGTAGGATAATTGGCCATTGTAAATTGTCCTATGATTAGATTATGAAGACATGTAGTCCTCTTTTATTGTCATTTAGTAATGCATGCATTAAGAAATGATACGTTATTTCCTCCAGTGCAACAATACCATAACTTGATGACGAAGTCCCTGAGCACAGTAAAGTTCAAAGTCTCTCAAATGTCCCATATCTCACGCAGATGGGAGAAGGAAGAAAAACTCTCCCTGCCATGCCGACCACAATCCGACTCTGAGTCAACCGAAAACTTCGAGCTCTGATCAGCTCTCCGACACCGAGTACTGAGCGCCATCTCTGTCCGAACGTTTCGACCTCCTTCTTGGTCGCCAAAAGCAGGCAAGGCCGGGGATTTTGAGGCCTACCCTCTGAAAGATTACCAACCACACAGTAACGACAGCAGCGAACGAGCGTTTCAGAAATTTCTCCAGGTGTTCCTCTGTGCTTTCACGTCCATTCTCCATCAAATCAGAATTGTCCACGGCCCCTATTTAACAGATACAATATCATTTTTCACCGGAGGGCTGCGCGCCACCATCTTCTCCTCCTGCCTTTTTAGGTTAGGTGGATTGCTGGCCTGACCAACTCATTGGGCCAGAAGAGCCTGTTCTGTTCTGTATCGTCAAATAATAAAAAAAAATTAATTAAGAACAAAATATTGTAAGGGTGCTGGAAATCTGAAATAAAATACAGGTGAGGCAGCACCTGTAGGGAAAGAAGCAGAGTTTCAACAACCAATAATGTTAAATCGGTCACTCTGTAAATACTTCCTGACCCTGTGATCCTGTGATCTCTGTCTCAGAGGCTGACGTCAGGCTGTCTTTCAGGAGGTAGAACCCTCGCAAGGCGGCAGGCCCCGATGGAGTACCTGATAAGGCTCTGAAGTTTGAGCCAATCAACTGGCGGGAGTATTCAAGGATATTTTCAACCTCTCATTGCTACGGTCGGAAGTTCCCACCTGCTTCAAAAAGGCAACAATTATGCCAGTGCCTAAGAGGAGTAGTCTGAGCTGCCTTAGTGACTATCTATTTATCAGCAGTTGCCCCAGTTTACAATCCCAATATGTTAAACCATTTGCTGCAAGGTAGAACATCTGAACCAAGCAGTTAAAACCATGTCTGTCTCCAAAGGATTCTCACAAAACGGATTCATGAGGTACCTACCAGTTTACAATCATGAAGGAGATTTACGGTAAAAGTGGGATGTGGAATTGAGATGACAAGCAATTTTAAAAAATGCTCACTCTACCTGCAACCAACAGCAGTTTAAGTTAAATTCAGTGACGTGGATATTGCAACAATAACGATGGCTCAAAATAAAACGTTGCCGGCAGAGCCCCCATTCTGAGGAGCTAACAGAAGAAACTAAAGAACATTTCTTTATAGGTCTCCTTTATAAACTGTTTGTTGCAATGTTAACTCACAACACAAGGCTGTTGGCACTCCAGCCACGCTGTAAATACTTCATTCATCCACGCTAATGACCTATAAATTTTACACTGAAATTTTGGTATGAGGCATGATTGCAGAAAGATCTGCTTCTTAGTTTACTGATCGGTGCTATTTTGTGTGAGATTAAATGGGTGAATAATGCCAATCAAAAAATAATCATCTCGAAACAAGTTAAAATAAATAAAATTGGGCAGAGGTCTGCATTAAAGGCCTGAAATAAATGTTGCAACTGTCTACTGCAGTTTTTTAACTTTTCTGGAGTTGTGCAATTGAACCATGTAGAAATTATTTTTTGAAAAAAGGCAAGACTGAAATTTAAATAGCAGAAATGAACATGATCATCTATTTTCAACATCACACACAAGGAACCAGTTTAAAGTTCGACTTGAACCTAAAACAGATCCCATGTGATGCAGACCACAACACACAGAAAGACTTGTTTATTAACCTTCATAAATGTCTAGTAAGAGCTGTAAATTCAGGACAAAAATACATGCCTCACTAGTTTTTATTCTTAAACAGTCACTGAAAGCTAACCGAAAACTATGATTTACATCTTAATAATAACTTGCAAAGCTGATTTATATTTTGTGTTCTGTCAATCTGCACTTATGTTTCCAAACTGACACCAAGAGAACCAAATTAAAATAATAAATAGCTTTTACTGTTTTAGTGTTAAATGCATGAACATTCACTGACTATTGAGTGAGTAAAGTAAGTTATTTCAGTGCCAGTAGCTGCACTAATTAATTTTATTAACATTTAAAATTGTGAGCACAAGGTGTGTTACAGAATGAAAACATCCACATCATTTCACAATATCCTGGAACCATGATTGTCATCCTAAAATAATTTATGGTTTGGATTTAAACATTGATGACATCACAGATTCAACACCAACATTAAAGATCAAAAAATTATTAACTCATTCTGTGTGGATCATTCATTAGAAATAGTACCACGTAATTTTGATTTTCCCTCTATAGTACAAATTGGAAAATCATAAAATAAGTCTTTTTCTCATTAAGTAATTAGTATATATGAAGCAGTCTACAACAACACTGCAAAGTCTACTGAATATTTGCCAAGAAATTTTAGGGTATTCAAATGGGAACTGCAATGAGATACTAAGGATTGATCTAGTCATGGGTCTTCTACTGCAATCTTCAGTTGTATACAGGGCCTAACACCCAATGCTTAACTGAGGAGGCATTACATATTGTCATAAGGCAAATATGCTGTCTTTGAGCGAGGGCTGAAGTGGATGGTGAGGGTACGTCAAATTAGTGGATGGAGAATTTGGATTGGGCACTAGGTTCAAGATAACAGAGTTAATTGGCTGGAAATGGTGATAGGTAAGATAGTCCTCAAGAGGGATTGATGCCAGAAAGTGCATTTGCAAAGAAGATTAGGACCTTATAAGAACCGAGAATGGCAGGACCTTGACCATTGGGATATGGAGTGTGGAGTATCAGTACTATCAAGGGGTCAAAACATGGGGCCTGGGGCTCAGTGAGTTGGAAGTGAAGTTTAGCAAGTTGGGGAAAATTGATAGATCAAAGAATAGAATCAAAGTACTTGATTTATGGTCATAGATCCCAATCCAGTACAGTCCAACACAGAAATGTTTAACAATAATTACTGCTGGGAAGTTTTGTCTACGGTCTTTTCTTCAACATGATGATCAGACACATAAAGGTGAATCATCATAGAACGCGCCATATCCAATTTCCTTAGTGACCAAAAAAAATCAGGAAATGATCATTACGATAAAACACAGAGCTGAAGAATGTTATGCAATTAAATTCCTGAGCCTCATCATCCTGTACTGAATCATTTACAAACGGAATCATGTAAAGGATAAAGACAAGTTAATACTGGACAAGAGAGTCTTTGGTTTAGT
Source organism: Mobula birostris (assembly GCF_030028105.1). Classification (NCBI taxonomy): domain Eukaryota; kingdom Metazoa; phylum Chordata; class Chondrichthyes; order Myliobatiformes; family Myliobatidae; genus Mobula; species Mobula birostris. The sequence goes on along the minus strand of NC_092393.1, from coordinate 46,193,741 downwards.
GTAGCGACTATAGAAAATGTAAGTCCTCAACTACAGTACTGTATATAAAATTGAGCGACGTCATGATGCAGTTGTTCTAATCTGACCAAAATTGATAAGGTGTTGATTCATTGATGAGCAAATCGATAATTAAAAATGACATGAACTTGAATTATCAGGTAAAGGGACGGAGGAAAAGAGTAGCAGAATTTTTTTTAAAATCTTGGTCAATTACCCTTGAACTAGAATCAATGTTGATACTAACATTTAAAAGGTGTGTTGCTAAATATTTCAAGCCAAAAGAAAAAGTTATCAGAAGGAGGTAGAATTTGAGATTAGTGTAGATGGGCATTGGAGGACTGGAATGGGCTTGACAGGCTGAATGGCCTGTTTCTGTACCACATAATTCTGTGATTAATTATTTGCAGGCAAAACTACTAGATATTTCTCAATCATGCTATGAGATGTTGCAGTCATTTTCTATATTTACAACACTGAATAAGAATTAGCTCACAAAACATGCAAAAATTAAACTAACAGATGTTCATACAAAGAAAAATCTGAAATAAAACAGAAAAGATTCGATATAAGATTAGCTTTATTTGTCACATGTGCATCAAAAACCAGCACAATCCAAGTGTTGCCATGCTTCCAGCACCAACTTGGCATCCCCACAACTCACTAACCCTAACCATACGACTTTGGAATGTGGGAGGAAACTGAAGCACCCAGAGGGAATCCCATACATACACTGGGAGAACTTTCAGACTCCTTACAGACAGCAGTGGGAATCGAAAGCCAATTGGTGATCAGTGCTACCGTAAAGCTGTGCTGCCTATATTCAACAGGTTAGGCAGCATCAGTAGTAAGGGTAACAAGAGCTCATGAAAAAAAAATTCACCACAGCTGGGAATATTCAGAAATCATCAGGTTTTAAGATGCAGAAAAAGGAAGAACAGAGAACGTAAGTGAGGTTGGTATTAGGGTCTGACACAGTAGAAAATAAATGCAAAATGGGTGACGATACAATATAATAGGAGCAAAAGGGAAGTGTAAGTTCAGAAATATCATGTAAAATTAATCAAAGTTAACAAAATTAATTTTACACAATAAACTTTCATTTATGCTTAGCTTTGATTCAAGCACATCCTGAATAAAGTTAAAATATCGGCATTTGGTAACTGATTTTAATGACTGACGGCCTGCCTGGAATTCACAACTCAAGCGGATGCCTCTGTGGATTTTCATTTCTCAGACACCTGTATGAAAAGGTCAAATATTCACCAATCCTATCACGAGAAGCATTGAGCTAGGATCTCTAATTTCTAAATATGAATCAATATCCAGACTGCTGAAAAGAGATATCTGATAACAGTTTCAGATACACCCCCAAAACTGATATAAAGTATGATGCAATGCTCAAAATGTAGGAGATATAGTTCTGAATATATTGCAAAACCGTGCAAGTTATGAGGTGGTTCTCATTGACGTCTAAGAAACTAGCAGTAGCAGTTCTGGTAAAATGGGGTCAGTTATTTTCTGTAGTTACAGAATGTTCTTGCTAAATACAACCCTGAGGCTATATAGCCCATGTAAACGATTAATAACTCATGCTGTAATTGCTCCTAGGACACGTATTTCTGCATACCAGAGAAGTCTCATCATAGATGATATTAATCTAGATGGAGACTGGGATTAGAAAGGGGCAGGAACAAGTGAAGGGGTGAAGAACTAGGTCAAGCTGCTAGAACACATTCTCACATGAATCACAGTAGATCTGAGCACAATTGCAAAATAGCACACATCATCGTACCTATGGTACAAGCCATGTTTTTCCCTTTAGATACTCTGGTATGGAAAAACCTGTCCCGGAACAGAGAAGTCAAGAGAAAGTGCTGGATACAGCCCAGTCCATCATAGATAAAGTTCTCTCCACTGTTGAGCACACTTGAGTGCTACCTCAAGGAAAAAGCATCCATCATCACCAACCATGCCAGGCTCTTTTCTCCCTACTATCATTGGGCAGGAGCCTTTAGTCCCACGCCACCAGTTTCAAGAGTCAGGCTCCAGGATGACTTCACTCACCACAACTCCAAACTGATTCCACAACCTACAGACTCACTTTCAAGGACACTACAACTCATGTTCTCAGTCTTAATTAATTTTTATTTGCAAATTTTGTCTTCTTTTGCACATTGGTTTTCCGTCTTTGCTCATGTATAGTTTTTCATAAATGCTATTGTATTTCTTTATGTCCCTGTAAATACCTGGAAGAAAATGATTGTCAATGTAGTATATGGTAACATATACGCACTTTCATAATAAATTTACTTTGACTTTGACAGTGAGTAAGACTGCATGCAGAATTCCCTAAAGGCTCCACTCCATTATATCCACTCACAGCTAACATGAGCACGATGTTTTCCTACAAAGTGAAGTGCATTATTCCACAAGAAAGAAAATCAGCTCTGAATCAGGGAATGTCGCCAGTAAAATGGAAAATGAAAGCATACCCCAGTCTGATATGAACATACAAACCTTTCAAGTGTTCAGGTATATTTCATAATTCTTTGCCTAGACAAGATCTGACTATAATAAACAGGAGTGTGGTGCGTGGCCAGTGGTTAAGGCGTCGGTCTAGTGATCTGAAGGTCACTAGTTTGAACCTCAGCTGAGGCAGCGTGTTGCGTCCTTGAGCAAGGCACTTAACCACACATTGATCTGCAACGGCACTGGTGCTAAGTTGTATGGGTCCTAGTGCCCTTCCCTTGGGCAACATCGGTAGTGTAGAGAGGAAAGACTTGCAGCATGGGCAACTGCCATCTTCCATACAACCTTGCCCAGGCCTCAGTCAATATTGAAAATTGAGAGACAGCCGAAGAAGAATAAACAGGTAAAAAAGCTTTGCTGACTTTGAAACAAGGATGTTTACTATTTTTCTTTATCATAAATTTTACTTGTTTTTATTGGTATGCAACTTATATGCAGCAATAAAAAGGACACAGGCATTTTCTATTCCTCAAAGTAACTTTTTTTTTAATTGACCTGTTCGATTCGTACTACAATCCCTTGAGTAAATCATGACATACTCATCTTTGTACTGTTTGGCACAAACTGACAAGAAGATAGTGAATCAATATTTTTTTCTTGGTTTTAATATTACAGAAGCAAAAATATCAAGAGGATGAAACAGCATTACCAGGATGCTAACTAGATTAGCGAGCACGTGCTATAACGAGAGGTTGGACAAACTTGGGTTGATTTCTCTGGAGCGGTGAAAGCTGAGTAGAAATCTGGTAGAAGTTTATAAAATTATGAGGAGGCATAGATATAGTAGACAGACAGTATCTTTGTCCCAGGGTTGAAATGTCTTGTACCAGAGGTCATGCATTTAAGATGAGAGGCTGTAATTTCAGAGGAGATGCGAAGGGCAAGTTTTGTTTTCTGGAGTGTGCTGCCTAGGGTGGTGCTGAGACAGAGACATTAGGAACTTTTATCAGACATTTGGATAGGCACCTGAACGTGAGGAAATGGAAGGACATGGACATTGTGTAGGCGGAAGAGATTAGTTTAGATGGCCATTTGATTACTAATTTAAATGGTTCAGCACAACATTGTAGGCCAAAGGGCCTGTTCCTAAGCTGTATTGTTCTATGTTCTAACATAAAGGTGAGGCAATTATTAAAAAATAAATCCCATAACATCCCATATCTTTTTTGCCAAATTATCTAATTCAGTTTATGGAATGACTGAACATTGTTGTGATCATATTCTTTTGTTGTGTTTCATTCACATAGTTGAGCAATGCACTTTTTATTTTTTTATTACTTTAGAGATACAGAATGGTAACAGGCCCTTCTGGCCTAATGAGTCCGCACTACACAATCACACCCATGTAATCATCTGACCTACCAACCTGTGCGTCTTTGGAATGTGGGAGGAAACCACAGCACCGTGGGGAAATCCATGCAGTCATGGGGAACACATACTTACAGTCAGCAGCAGAATTGAACCAGGGTCACTGAAGCTGTAGTAGCGTTACGCTAACTGCTATACTGTCATGCCACCCACAAAATACCCGCTGACCAAGATGCCTCGCCTGATTTGCTACGCACAGCTCCAATTTGCTGATCAAATTTGCAGATGACATGACATTGATAGGCCTAATTTCCAACAATGATGAGACAGCCTACAGAGGAGAAATCAACACCCTGACACAGTGGTGCCAAGAAAACAAATCCCCCCCCGCCGCTATGTTGAAAAAACAAAGGAGTTGATTACAGGAGGAATGGAGATAGGCTAGCAGGCTAGCTCCTATTGACATTAATAGGACAGTATTTGAGAGGGTAAGTAGCTTCAAGTAGTAATTTATCCGAAGAACATTTATTTCTGAATAAAAGGCTAAAACCAGTCATCATTACAGTGTTGTTTTCAGAATCATGCTGTGCATATATTCACTCCATTTCTTCCCCTTTATTATCACAGTTGCTACATCACAGAAAAATTTAATTGGGTGCAAGGCATTTCAGAATATTCTGAATGAGATGTGAAAGAACCTATATGCATTTTTTCTTTCTTTCTTAAATCATAACTACACCTAATGAAACTGCCTTAGCCATGCTTTGAAGCTATAGAAGTTACCAGAAAAGTTAAGAACCTCATTAAGAATTACTGATTCAGCTAAGAAAATGTAATCAATGACCAAACAGCTTCTTTACAGGAAATAACTGTACGTGGTAAACATATTAGCTAGTTACCAATGTAAAACATCTGCACATATTTTTGGATATTTGTCCATTACATTGCTATTATCATCTTTAAGTTCAGCTACACAGTTCAATGACCCAAGAAGTATGCCAGCAATTTCCTAATATTAACCAACTTTTAATCATTATACTTTATTTGATATAAATATCTTCAATCCAAATAAATTCAATGCAAATATAACTTCCAATTTATACTCATTTGGTACATTGAACCAAGGATATCATTATCGGTGATACGGTAGTATAGTGATTAACACAATGCTTCCTGTAAGGATTTTGTTCTCACCACGGCTGCATGGGTTTCCTCCAAGTGCTCCAATTTCCTCCCACAGTCCAAGACGTGCTGGTTGATGGGTTAAGTGGTCATTGTAAATTGTCCCATGATTAGGCTAGGGTTAAGTTGGGGGTTGCTGGGTAGCACGGCTCTGAGGGCCTGTTCTGCACTGTATCTTAATAAAACAATAAAATTAAATCAAAGTCAAGTTTATTAGCTTCTGCACAAGTACATGTATGCAGAGGTGCAATGAAACCCTTACTTGCAGCAGCAGCAGTACAGCGACATAGTATCACAGCAGCAGCGTTCATAATGCATAATTTTTGGTAGAATGAGCAAAATCAGAATAAAAAGGTTATTTTAATGCGAAATGATTCAAAGTGGTCATAATGTTCTAAACTGTAGTAATTAGAGTTTTGCCAGTAGATTTAAGAACCAAAAAGTTGAAGGGAAGTAGTTGTTCATGGACCTGGTGATGTAGGACTTCAGGGTTCTGTATCTCCTTCCCAACTGTAGCTGCAAGATGATGACATGGCCCAGACAGTGGGGATCTTCAATAACGGCCATTGCCCTCTTGAGGCATCACCTCATTTAGATACTAACAATGGTGGGGAGAGGTGTGCCCTCATTAATTTGTAAGGCATACAATCATTCCAGAGACCAGTAAACCACAGCAACAAAATATTAGAATTATTCGTCAGCCCATTATAACCCTACAAGCCGCTTATAAAGAAATTCCATCAGTCCTCTTCCCTCTGTTTTTATATATTTGTTCTGAAGACATAGTCCAGCTCAATTGACCATGAAATGCATGATTTGTTCAAACATTGCAGACTGGAATAAAGAGTCTACCACATTCATGCACCTGAAATTGCTTATAGACTAGACCAGGTAAGGATGGTCTATTTTCCTCGCCAAAGAACATTCATGAATCAATGAATCAGAATTTAACAAAAAAGCAGCAGTTTCACAGTTTTCATTACCACCACCAGCATTTTATTCCAGATTTATGTATTCAGACTCCATGGTGGGAATCAAGCTCATGTTGGAGTCAGACTGCTGCTCTCCAGCCCAGTAATCGAACTACCTTGCTAACCTCATCACATTATGTATACATGTAATGTACACAATTACATGGACAGTATAGGTCACAAGAATGGCACGAGGCAATATTTCTAAATCACTAGCGCTATCTACCTTCTAAAAAACAATCCTCGCCATCATGGGGCAAATTGTCCCCTACCTCAGAAGGGGCTCCTCCTTGTCTTTTACTATTCAGTCTGCGTTTAGAACAAATGCACAGTCCAAAGTATATTTAACACTCGTTTGTTAATAATAATGTTTTACAAGTACTGTCATTGAGTGACTCAGAATGGAAAAAAAAGATTTTTTGGCCTAATTCTTCTCTGCCAACCAAGATGTTCATCTAAGTCAAATATGGCTATTTACCCATATCTGACCTATCATTCAAACCAGAACAATTCAGCCTTATTCTGGCCTCTAAATACAGTTACTTTTTGAAGTGGCAGAGGAAACAGCGTGCTTGATCATACATTTGGATGCTTGAAAATAGGCCAAAAATACGTTGTCCAAACCTTCATCAAATATGTTCACAATAAGTCAGAAGTAACAATCACGTTGGAAGTAAGGAATACCAGTCCACATATACTTACATTTCCCCTGATGAAAAAAAATACATTAATTTGTAATTATTCATAATTAACTGTATAATTATAGGTATACAGTATTGTGCAAAAGTCTTAGGCATACACACAGTGATTGATAAGTTCATGGCCTAAGGTAGAAGGAGTTAATTTTAGAAAACCTAGCACATTTATTTTTCAACATAGTCCCCTCCTACATTTACACACTGTTACGTACCCCGTAACTGGGTTGCCAAACCAGCAGAAATGGATCACTCAGTTGGAGTCTGGATTACTAGAACTAAGAAAGTTTTATTAAAGAAACAAGAAACAGTACTCTAATCAAAAGGATAATAAATGCAACAGTTCAGCAATGATAAACACACATGTACACAGAATTAAGATAACAGGATTAATCAAGCTCTATCGTTGTCTAGGGGTAAATGACCAGTTTCAAAGTGATGCAAAGTTCAGTTCAATTTAGTTCAGTTCAGTTCGCAGTAATCGCTGCCGTGGCGATGGACAGTGGGGGGAAGGAGAGAGGGAGCAAAACGAATGAATATTCAAAGTTTCCAGACAGACATTCGCAGTCAGCTTTCGGACGAGTCCTTTGTGATGTCATCTGAGGTCACCGACCGTGACCCCTCCGTTTCCAGATACAATCGCTTCCCTGCGCTGAACCTGGCACCCAGGCAAGGATGGGCACACACCAGGTTCCCGCCGATCGTGCCTTTCCACCCTGTGCGTTTATGGCCTGGTACTTCCCACCGACTTGTGAGAGACGCACCGCTTCCAGGGTCTTGTTATCTCGGGTGTCATGTGTGTGTTGCCTTAGCAAACCTGTCCCCTTTTATTCCCCTGCTGGGGTATCGCCTGTCCATCACTTCAAACAGTTCAGGGTTCAAAGGGGGAGCCGCTCTTGACAGCTCCCTCCTTCTGTTACTCTTTCTCCCGTCCCTTCATTACACATCTCCAAATGCTGCCCCATTGTTTTCCTTATCTCTCTCTCTCCTGAAGATAGGTGGCAGACCAACTGCTGATCACACAGGACAGCTAACATCTTAATCTATGTGTATTCTTGTCACACTTCCCTCCTTTAAGGATTTTTACCAGGGGGTAAAAACTACAAACATGAATACATTATTTGATACACACAAATATACATCTTTATCAGCTATTTGGCTAATACAGCGAATTTGAAGTTGTCAACACCTTGACAGACAGTCAGCAATCACATTTTCCGTTCCTTTTATATGTGTTATTAATAATCCCTTAGACCAGGCTCCAACTTAGCAAACTTCATAGTGGCCAAAAACACTGATGAAGTGCGATCAATGTAACCTCTCATTTGGCTTTGTCCCAGACCACAATAACAAGGGCCGTCCCATTCCGACTTAGTTTTCTCTCGCAAGGGCTTAGTAGGAGGGGGAGGGGTAGTGACCGCAGAGTTATTGCAAAACTTCCTACAGTACCCCACCATCTCCAAGAGCCTTCTGAGGGCCCTCTTGTCTGTCGGGGTTGGGAGGTCAGCGATAGCCTGCACTGTAGCTTGCATCGCTGCCAGCTGCCCCTGTGTCACCACAATTCCCAGGTAAGTGACCTTCGTGTGGCCGAGCTCATTTTTTTCAAGGTTCACTATCAAGCTGGCCTCAGACAGTCGTATTAAATTGCCAATACACACCTCTGTGTTCGTCAGCCCTTTAGTCACTGAATTACTCATTCTATATAGATGGTGCTCGCTAGGCTGACCTAGTATAACAGACACCACCCAACGTCCCAGTTCTTTGCATCGCCTCGGGACAATCAAACACACGTGTGCGAGTCCTTTAATTACTTCTCCTAAAGAGTCGCTTTGTTCGGGGATTAAGGGAGAGGCCTTATCAGCAGACCTGGCCAAAACAATAGCCTTCTCCCATCTGGTCGATACCATACTCATCTTTTCAAAATGGTTTTTCTCTTATCGGGGGGACCCTAGCTTCATTGATTTCCGCGCTAACACCGACTAGGTTTGTTAGCATATCAAAAGCCTGTGACCGTCTCAGTTCGCGTCGGTCATAATCAGTAACATCCTTCCCCCGGGCAGCCGGTAAACCTCTTTCATGATTCCACCAACTGTTCCCTCCAGTACCGCAAAATGTCCACCGGGGGGTACCTTGTGGGCCAGGTTAAAAACTTCATCCCCATAACTCTTCTGCACCACCCCCCATTCCTCATCTGCGGGTACGTTACTTGGTCTCCCTTTCTTCCTTAGCACTTCCTCCTCCACCAAAACCATCAGCCCCTCGTCTCGCTCCTGCGTCTGCACAAATTCTTTCCTGGCTACTGCTACGTCTGTCCCAGCTCCCTCACTACCTCTTGTCTCACTACGCTCCTTCTTTTCACTTTCTATCCCCTTCTCGTACAAGGTTGGCAGAAACGTCTCAGCTAAATTTACTACCGCAGTCCCGTGATGAACCTGTGAGTCCATGGGTGGGGCCTCAATGCTGGCAGGCTGACCTGTCAATCTCACAGCTGGGAACACGATTCCCCCGGCGACGTCATTACCGAGAAAGACTTCCACGCCTTTCATCGGTAATTCGGACCTCACCCCGATCATGACTAGTCCAGAGACCAGGTTGCTTTGTAAGTGTACCTGGTGCAAAGGGACTGTCTCTGTCCCTTCTCCAATACCTTTGACCTTGGCCTCCCCAGTCTGGGTCTCTGAGCTAAACTCTAATACACTCTTCAGTATTAGTGACTGACACGCTCCCGTGTCTCTCCAGATCCGCACTGGAACTGGTTTTAACCCCTCCTTCACCGACACCAATCCGGCCGAGATAAACTTCTCGCGCCCTTCCTGAACTTTGGCAGACCTTTCCTTCCCTAGCAGTTCGCTTACCAGCTCGATACAGCCAGTCAAAATCGCCGTTTTTCCTTTTCCCGTCTCCTTCTTTGGGGCAAAGCACCTGGACGCAAAGTGTCCGACTTTCCCGCAATTATAACAGACGACCCCAGGAGACTTCCTACCAGACTGCTCCCGGTCTACCTTATCCTTCTCACTAGTCCCCGGCTTACTTTCTGACTTCTCCGGTAGACTCTCCCCGCCGTCCTGACTACCCTTCTGGTAGCCTTTACTCAGGGCAAACTTCATTTTATGCGTCAACGCATACTCATCCACTAACTTAGCAGTTGCGGCTAACGTGGCTGCCTCTTTCTCATCTAGGTAGGGTCTCATACCCTCAGGAACATAACCTTTAAACTGCTCAATCAGGATCAGCTGTAGCTGTCTGTCATAATCCCCCTCTACCCCCTTCGAGGCGCACCAACGCTCACAATATGTCTGCATCTCACGGGCAAACTCTAAATACGTGCGGTCCCACTGCTTCCTCGCATTCCGGAACCTCTGCTGGTATGCCTCCGGGACCAACTCATAAATCCTGAGGATAGCCTCTTTCACCACCTCATACCTCTGGGCATCTTCCGCGGACAAAGCTGAGTAAGCTTGTTGGGCTTTCCCTTTCAGTACACTTTGAAGCAAAACAGCCCACTTATCCCTCGGCCAGTCCTGACTTATAGCAACTTCTTCAAAATGGAGAAAGTACCGATCCACGTCGGTATCGTCAAATGGGGGAACCAGCCTAACCTCCTGGGTCGCCTGGAACCCTCCACCTTGGTTCGGCACGAGCCCCTGCTCTGCCCTTATCTTTAACTTCTCCAGCTCGAATTCCCTTTCCCTCTGTTTCTCCTCTTGCTCTAGCTGTCTCTCTCTCTCTCCTGCCTTTCTAACTGTTTCTCTTTCTCTTCTCGCTCCAACTGCCTTACCCGGAACTCGTGCTCAAGTCTCAGTTTTTCAAGCTGCACCTGTACCGCGTCTCCAGCAGGTTTTTCAGTAGACACCACCCCCAGCTCGCCTTGGGGAAACACACCTTTAGATACATAGTGCTCTACGATAGCTCTGTGTATCTCCTCTCTCCACATTGTCGACTTCCCCTTAGCAAGATTCAACAGTTTGGCCACAGCTACCAATTCCGATTTCCTGGAATCCTCTAATGCCTCCAAGGTCGGCGCCTTTATAAATTCCTCAGCCTGCATTTCTGCCGTTTGTCTTTTCTTTCTTTCGGGAATTTTGACCCAATCAATTTACTCCGTCCCAAATTTAGCATTCAAAATCGCGGACGAGAACCCTACTTATCTTTCGTACCCCGTAACTGGGTTGCCAAACCAGCAGAAATGGATCACTCAGTTGGAGTCTGGATTACTAGAACTAAGAAAGTTTTATTAAAGAAACAAGCAACACAGTACTCTAATCAAAAGGATAATAAATGCAACAGTTCAGCAATGATAAACACACATGTAAACAGAATTAAGATAACAGGATCAATCAAGCTCTATCGTTGTCTAGGGGTAAATGACCAGTTTCAAAGTGACGCAAAGTTCAGTTCAATTTAGTTCAGTTCAGTTCGCAGTAATCGCTACCGTGGCGATGGACAGTGGAGGGAAGGAGAGAGAGAGAGCAAAACGAATGAATATTCAAGGTTTCCAGACAGACCTTCGCAGTCAGTTTTCGGGCGAGTCCTTTGTGATGTCATCTGAGGTCACCGACCGTGACCCCTCCGTTTCCAGATACGATCGTTTCCCTGCGCTGAACCTGGCACCCAGGCAAGGGTGGACACACACCAGGTTCCCGCCGATCGTGCCTTTCCACCCTGTGCGTTTATGGCCTGGTACTTCCCACCGACTTGTGAGAGACGCACCGCTTCCAGGGTCTTGTTACCTCGGGTGTCGTGTGTGTGTTGCCTTAGCGAACCTGTCCCCTTTTATTCCCCTGCTGGGGTATCGCCTGTCCATCACTTCAAACAGTTCAGGATTCAAAGGGGGAGCCGCTCTTGACAGCTCCCTCCTTCTGTTACTCTCTCTCCGGTCCCTTCATTACACATCTCCAAATGCTGCCCCATTGTTTTCCTTATCTCTCTCTCTCCTGAAGACAGGTGGCAGACCAACTGCTGATCACACAGGACAGCTAACATCTTAATCTATGTGTATTCTTGTCACAACACTTAGTCCAGCAGTTGTGGAGCATACAGATCTTGGACCTCCAGAAAGTGTCCACAGCAGGGGTGATTGATAAGGTCGTGGCCTAAGGTAGAAGGAGATGAGTTATACGGCTCTCGTTACATGTACATGCAGGTCAACTCTTTGAGTGATTATGCAGAAAGTTTGAAGTTAATAACTCATCTCCTTCTGCCTTAGGCCACGAACTTATCAATCACTTACCGAAGACCCCAGACACCATGCAAGGTATTTGATTCTGAATGATTGGTTTATTGGTCATTACAGAATATTTCTCTGATGCTTTCAGCTCCCTCTCCTTTCCCTTCCCCTATCCCAACCATGATTTGTCTCTCTTCCATCTTCCCATTCAGTCCACAACAGAGACCCATATCAGAATCAGGTTTATCATCACTCACATATGTCATGATTTGTTTTTATGGCAGCAGTACAATATATAAAATTACTAGAGTACTGTGCAAAAGTCTTAGGCACCCTAGCTATATATACATCAAGTCCAGGCATTGCACAGTTTGGTTCAATTGATATCACTCCCTCAGGAAAGCAGCCAACGCAATAAAAGACTTCTTTGTATTCCAATCATTCTCTCTTCTCTCCCCTTCCATCAAGAAGGGACAAAATTTTGAAAACTCATACCACCAAGCTCAAAGACAGCTTCTATAAATCTCTTAAGCATACCTCTTGTATGATAAGTATGAACTCTTGATCTACCTCGTTGTGACCCTTGTACCTTATCTGCCTATTTCTATAACTTTAACACTCTATTCTGCATTCCGTTACTATTTTTCACCACCTGAACGCCATAATGTTTGGAATGATCTATCTGGATAACATGCAAAACAAAAGTTTTTTACTCTATTTTGATACGTGTGGCCATTACAAAACCAATTGCCTATGTGATTGTAACATGTATGTGTACGCAAATCACTGGTAATTGCAGCTTTAAGATAATATTCACAATACTATTATTGTGTTAATAAGGATGACAAGTCCATAAAGAGATTGAATACTATGACCACAATTATCAAACTAGATCATGGAAATCAGTCATTCTGTCTCAGCTGAAAGTTGAAAAGAAATATGAAAGATTTTGACAAAAATAAGAAAAAAGTAAAATTTCAATTATTTGGTGAATTAACAAATTGCCAACAAAGAAACAGGACAGGGTTGAGATTTTCATTATATTTTCGCTTTTATAAGAGAATTTTTAAGAGTTTTTGAAAGTCTAGAATTTAAAATGGTACACACTTTAAGAAAAATGCAGGTAAATGGGACTAAATTAATACAGTACTGTGCAAAAGTCTTAGGCACATATATATAGTTAGGGCGCCTAAGACTTTTGCACAGTACTGTATTTGTCAGCGTGGAGCCGACAGCAACTTTGTAAATCTGGTGGGGAGCAAAGGATGTTGGGAATGGTGAGGGTGGCGCACCGCGGGAAGGGTGTGGGACAGGTAGCAGAGGCGGAGTGCCTGGGGCAGTGAGTGGCACAGGTGCCAGCCCTGAGACACCAGGCAAGGTCATTTGATTCTTAGCAACTGGTTCATTGATGTCTCTCTAGTGCATTCCACTTCTTCCCCTCTTCCCAACCATGATTCTCCTCTCCTGCCTCCTTTTCTCTCTCAGTCCAACATATATACCCATATCAGAATCAGGTTTATCATCACTCATGTATGTCATGAAATTTGTTATTTTACAGTAACAGCAGCTGCAGCAATACAGTGCAATACATAAAATTACTACAGTGGTATGCAAAAGCCTTAGGCACCCTAACTATATAAGACTTTTGCACAGTACTGTACATCTTTCAGAGAGCTAATGAAGGTCACATGAAGGGCAGAACTGCCTGTTTCTGAATTTAATTCTCAAATAAAATGCTAAATCAGCAACTAAACATGTTCTTAATGGCACTGTGCACTCCTTTAATGAAAAACTTCAAAGGTTCACTGCTTGCAGGAATTATCTGACCACTCCCTCTTATGTGTTTACTTAAGACAAATATTCATCCTCAGCTCTGCTTCAAAAGAGGTCAAACACAGGTATACATGGTTCTACAAATTCCGCATTCAACCCCTATTAAAAACGCAAAAGCATTTCTCTACAGCACTGATTCTATCTTAATCTTGGTAGATTTAAACGAACAGGGTTTGGTTTAACATAAATTGTTAAATGCGAGGTGTCTCTCTAAAGCAGAGTCTCGGTGATACAATTTTAACTCTGAGATGTTATGCGAATGAAGAGACGGGGAAGTCTTCAATATCACCGTCCCAACTTTTACTTAGAAACTGTGGACAGGCCGCAACAGGTGATTGGTGTCCCCATTGATCACTAGCTGACTTTCAAGCAGGAGTCAAAATGGCGCTACTAGCTCAATAACCAACAGTGGACAGCGGAGAATCCAGGTAAAACAAAAGTTTTCCTGAACACCTTTTCCTGAACACCGGGTGTTCTGTTGAGTCACCGCAGTAAAACTTCTAATTAATGGTTAACCCACAACAGTGTCATCTAGTTACTACAGCAGCACCGTCCTGTTGATGTAACAAAACCCCAACTATCAAAAGCCTATAAAATTCAAGTCTGCTTTATTTGGGTGCAAATCTTTTAGGTTAGATTGCAAATAGATGAGAGCCAAAATGCTATTTTGAGAAAGATAAATAAGGTGAGTGATAATAAAGTTGTTTGTAGATTTTCATTGCTCAGGGAGGAGCAAAATATCTGACCACTGGTGTGTCACACAGTATTGACACTACATTCTTACAGAAACAGTTCAAGCTACTTTGAAGGTTCATATAAGCTTTCCTATAGAGGCCAAGTCATTGGTATATTTAAAGGAGAGGTTGATAGATACTTGTTTATTAAAGGTTATGGCGAAAAAGCAGGAGAATGGGTTTGAGAGACCAGCCATGAAGGAATGCCACAGCAGGCTTGTCGGGCCAAATGGCCTAATTCAGCTCCTATGTCTAATAGTCTATGATCTTATTGCACATTCTCATTCAAAACAGCATGTTCGAATTAAGTTATTTTATATTACATACAACATTACCATTGCAACAAATATAAAAAATGCAAGATTTTATCAATTACTTATCCTGACATAATTTAACAAAATTTTATAGTATGCACAAACAGAAATGGCATGTTATCTGTTATCATTATAAAGTCTGATAAATTGCAGAAGATTTAAGCACAACTAAATTTGATTTAAGAAAAGTCACCCAATTCAACATTTTGCTGAACTTAAGTAGCAAATGGTATTTTGATCAGAAACAGATTTGCACAAAAATACTAAACAGCATCTCCAAGTTGCTAAAGAATAAAATGAATTTCTCCATTAACTTCATCCACCAGATGTTAACTACTTTCAGAATATCTGAATGTGAATATTGCAGTAACATTCCTCGACAGCTTGAATGCTTATCTCTCATTTTAAAGCAGATTATTTTGTCACATAATATCTACAGATACTTTTTATAAAATGTTTAAATGAACTTTAAGATGTTTTTACTTATTTTAAGAAGTACAGAGCATGTAAAATTGAACAAATGAAATACTTTCACCTTCAATTAACCTGAGATTAATTTGAAAACTTATCCTTATCCTAAGGTTGTACAACTTTGAACTTTTAAAATGAGTTGCTATGGTGGTAAAATTTTAGAACCACTAAAAAGGGATCAACATATTTATATAGCATAAAGAGTTTTTGACTTCATTCAACAAAATATTTATCAGCCTTATACAGTAGCAAGCAGTATCGTCAAATAATACGTTTTTGTTCTGTGCCAGCCTATCCTTATCTGATCCATTTGGGGTTTTGAGATATAGATAAATCACTCTCGTGGAGGATGAACATCAGCCAAGACAATCAAGAGCAGTGGTTCCCAAACTCTTTTGGTTCCCAGACCACATCCCCCCCTCCCTTTCTGGCCATTACATAAAAACTATAAAGAATTTTGATTTACAATGCACAGTAAAAGAAAATAGGTACTGCAAATTCAAAGCAGAGACAAATAATTGAAAAAAAAATGCTCAAATCAATTTTAAAAGATTTATAAAGCTACTCATAAAATTATATCTTTATTTAATTACAGGTAAAACAATTTTCATCAATAATTTCACAAACAAGAGAAAATCTGCAGATGCTGGAAATCCAAGTAACACACAAGTGCAAATTTGCTGACTGATTTGTTGAATACCTATGACATGGAGAGGCACGGTAGCGTAGTAGATAGTGTAACATTATTCCAGCATCAGAAACCAGGGTTCAATTCCCGCTGCTGTCTGTAAAGAATTGGCATATTCTCTCCTGTGACCACGTGGATTTTCTTTGTCTGCTCCTATATGTCAAAACTGGTCACAAGTCCTGTAACTTACTGCAGTGGGCTCATTGGGTCAGAAGGGCCGAGAAAAAAATGTCTAAGCAAATAAAATAGAAGTAAGTGTCATCTGTACCCTGTCATTCACAAAATGCTGGAGGAACTCAGCAGGCCAGGCAGCATCTATGGAAAAAAAAAGTACCGTCAACGTTTCAGGCCAAAACCCTTCGGCAGGACTGGAGCAAAAAAAAAGCTGAGGAGTATATTTGAAAGGTGGAGGGGAGGGAGAGAGAAATGCCAGGCGACGGGTGGAACTTGGGAGAGGGAGGGATTAAGCAAAGAGCTAGGAAGTTCATTGGTGAAAGAGACAGAAGGCTGTGGAAGAAAGAAGAAGGGGGGAGGAACACCAGAGGGAGGCGATGGGTGGGCAAGGAGATAATGTGAGAGAGAGACAAGGGGATGGGAAATGGTGAAGTGGGGGTTGGTGGAGGCATTACTAGAAGCTTGAGAAATCAATGTTCATTCCATCAGGTTGAAGGCTACCCAAACGAAATATAAGACGTTGTTCTTCCAACCTAAGTGGGGCCTTATCCCGACAGTGGAGGAGGCCATGGATGGACGTATCCGAATGGGAATGGGATGTGGAATTAAAATGGGTGGCGACTGGGAGATCCCACTTGTTCTAGCAGACAGAGCATAAATGCTCGGCGAATCAGTCTCTCAACCTACGTTGGGTCTCACTGATATACAAGAGGCCAGACTGGGAGCACGAAACACAGTATATGACCCCAACAGACTCACAGGTGAAGTGTTGCCTCACCTTGAAGGACTGTTTGGGGTCCTGAATGGTAGTGAGGGAGGAGGTGTAGGGGCAGGTGAAGCACTTGTTCCGCTCGCAAGGATAAGTGCCGGGGGGACATCAGTAGGGAGGAATGAATGGACAAGGGAGTCGCGTAAGGAGCGAACCCTGCAGAAAGTGAGGGGGTGGGGGATGGAAAGATGTGTTTGTTGGTGGGATCCAGTTGGAGCTGGCAGAAGTTTCAGAGAATGATGTGCTGGATGCAGAGGCTGGTGGGGTGGTAGTTGAGGTTGAAAGGAACGCTCTCCCTTGTAGCGTGGCGGGAGGATGGGGTAAGAGCAGACGTGCCTGAAATGGAACAGATGTGGTTGAGGGCACTGTTGATGCTGGAGGAAGGGAAGCCCTTTCTTTGAAAAAGGAGGTCATGTGCTTCGTTCTAGAATGAAAAGCCTCATCCTGAGAGCAGGTGTGGTGGAGACGGAGGAATTGAGAGAAGGGGGTGGCATTTTTACAAGTACAATCAATAATTTAGCAGGCACATTAGTAGTCCAACTTTTCACTACTTCATTTCTCTTTCACTTTTCACTGAGATGGATGGGCTTGGTACAGTGATGTCAGCTGATCAACATCAGGTTGAAAGTCACTCAGAAGGAGTCTCCGATCACCATGTTCAGTAATTCGCAGTCTGTTACATTGCTTTGAAAGAAGTTGGGTGACTGCACTGAAACAGTGCTCCATGAAATATAGTGTTGGGAAGGCATTAAGTAACATATTGAACAAGAGAAAATCTGCAGATGCTGGAAATCTTGATCTTTTTCCACTGTGCAGGATAGCGTTCAGAGATTTCTTTCTGCAACCAAAAGTCTTGATATGATTTTTTTGAACCTCAGCTTCAGCTCAAAGTCTTTTTGTACTGAGATCAGTTCTTCCTTCGTCCTTATAATTCCTCCTTACAAGTGTTCAGGAATGGATTTATTACACAATCTGGAATTTGGGTCAAGAGAGGATCCTGAAAAACCTCTGGCTTGTGTTTAAGCAGCTCACTCAGGTGGACATCACATACTTGAAGATCATCATTAGGTACTTTTTTTTCTCTTCCAACTCAGAGAGACTTGGAAATTGGAAAAGGTCACGGTGGCCAATACTGCATTTAAATAAAGTTAACTTGGAGACAACTGATTTGACCTTGATATGATTCACAGCAATTCCTTGCTTTTGAAGATTGATTTCATTAAACTTTGTGAATAATTCTGACAAATAAGCAATGTCATGCCTAATAATATTCTTGAGTCGATTACTGAATGAGCATTGGAGTCTTCAAAAATTTTTTCACAGTTTCAAGAAGTGCATAAGAGTGTCTCAGGCAGTTTCTTTTAAGAGCCATCTGACTTCTGTGTGCAACAGCAAGCATTCAAACGGTTCATCATTCTCAACACAAAGCTCTCAAAATAGTTGAGAATTGAGAGTACGGGAGTTGATTTTATTTTCTATTCTTATAACAGTAGTTAATGATTCGTGGCACCAGTCAGTTGGGTTTTTTGCAACAAGACGTAGTCTGTGATTTACAAGATGAATGATAAGTGCAGCGAATCTCAAGTAAGTAATAGGCCCACAGTGGTGTTTTGTCATTGATGGTGCCCCATTTGTTGCACATGCAAGAATATTTGTAAACGGAGTGTCCTTTTGAAAAATTGCTCAGCACCCTGTTATATTGATTTCTCCCTCATATCCTTTTAGTCCCCTTGCAAATAACAGCCTCTTGAATCTTGATCTCATTTTTATGAAGTGAACATAACCAAGAAGCAAAAGTTTGTTGCCTGGCAAAGTTCACTTCTCCAACTGCAGAGCAAATTCTGTTGTCCAACATATGTTGCAAAATATGTGTTCCCCATTCTCCGACATTTCATCTATTTATCTCTGAATAGAGATGTTGCTGAGTGGAATCGCTTTAATCATTTGGTCTGGTGACTTATGCACAACCGTACTCAGAATCTCCCTTACTGCTGGCAGAATCAGTTCTTCTCCAATTGTATGGGGTTTTCCAGCAATAGCAGGGAACAATGAAATGTTGTATGAAGCACGCAAACCATCACCGTTTTGTTGTGAAGTGTTGGCTAGCATGTTTTGAAGTGTTATCTATTTCTGAGAGTTTTCATAAAGTAACCTTAAATAAGCCAAGTTCTTGTTTGTCTTACAAGAGTGTATTCTCTGCAAATGTTCAAGGAACCTGGATGGTTTCATTGTCTCATTTGAAAACATCTTTTTCACACAACGGACATATTGGCTGCTGTTGGTTGCTTGAAGCTGGTATAAATCTATATTTCAGATACTCCAGATTATACTATCCACACTTATTTTTCACTTGGCATGTTTCTGCTATTTTTGTTATGGATTAATAACCACAGTCAATTGTTTAAAGTTCAACCTCAAGTGTCATGATCAATAAAGGGGTAAGTTATGACATCATCATAGCCCAGGAAAAACCTGACTCTCTGCCTGAAGGTACATAAAGTGGGGCAGTGATATCTCATTTAGGTCGTGGTCTAGAGAAATGCGGTCAAGACAATTCGAAAGAGCAGATTCTCAACTTTACCCCATTGAATCACATACCCTAATTCATAGGAATTACGCCGCTGTGTCATTAAAGTGTGGGAATCATACTAGCTAACACCATACTACAGTAGTGAACGACAATATTGCACAGGCCGGGCCTAAAAATAATATGATTTCTTCAATGCAGATTTCTCATGATATGCCAAACACAGTACTGTCACATCGCTTTTCAAAGACTACAATGTGCTTCGAGCAAAGTCTAAAAGAAGGGTTGGTTAGTGTGAAATGAGGTGAGTACGTGATCATTGTAATCAATTATGAGGCATAGAGGATCTGATATTTATAATAAGTAATACATTTATTAAATTAAGCCTGTAATCCTTCAGCTGTCCCCCTTGTTATGGGGCACTCCCCCGGTGCCCCCTTATCTTTATTGCCCTTTTAGAAACCTCCACCCTCCACCCCCAGAAAATTCATCTGTAGCAATAAACCATCACTGGCAGGGCCTGACCTATTGTTTCTATTCAGTGATTGGAGGACAAAAGAGGGCAGGAGGGGGGAGAAGAAATAAAGTGAGGTAGGAGGGGATTGAAAATTATTATACATGAGTTTACATTGTTCAAAGATATTCTCTTTTCCAATATTTTTATTATTAATTTTACATATAATAGAGTACATGAAAAAATATATATCATTACATTATACTAAATCGCATATAAAGACTCCTTACCCTATATTCACACAGATTAATTAATTCATAACATTGAAATATAGTAATTTTATTATGTAAAAAAAATCTAACCCACTACCAAGACCGAAGCTGATTTGTAAAGAAAAAAAGGAAAAAAATGATTAGGCATCATCTGTGGTTTAACAGCAAATCAAAGGTTTTGAAAATAATTCAAAAAAGGTCCCCAGAATGTTTGAACATCTTGGCTAGGTTCAGAGACTGAACATCGAATCTTCTCTAAATATAAACATGACATCACATCGCGTAACCATTGAGCGTGAATAGGAGGGGCCGCATCTTTCCATTTAAGCAAGAGCGTCCTTCTGGCCATAAGATAAATAAAAGCCAAAACATGCAAGTCAGACGACTCCAAAATAATATCCTTTCCTCCAACAATACCAAATAAAGCAGTCAAAGGATTAGGCTTAACGTTTACTTTGAAAAGTATCGAGAAAGTTTGAAATACTTCTTTCCAATATTTTCCAAGATTGAGGCATGTCAAAGACATATGAATGAGTTAAGCTTCTTCATTATTACATTTATCACAATACGGAGATATATATAAATAAAAACAAGACAACTTATCCTTCTCTAAATAATGCTTTTAGAGAATTTTATTCTAAACTCTATAGTTCTGAATCTTCTAAGGATAACACTGTAAAGAACAATTTTTTAGATCAACTAAACTTTCCTACAATTTCTGCCAACAACAGAAAGTTATCGGAACAACCTATTTCTTTTGAGGAAATTGTTGAGGCTGTGTGCTCACTACATTTGTGGAAAGCTCCGAGTCCAAATAGATTTTCTGCAGAGTTTTACAAGACCTTTTCCTCACTGCTTATACCTCACTTATGTTCAGTTTTTTCAGATTCATTCAAGTAGGGCAGACTCCCTCAATCTTTTTATGAGGCTTCCATTTCACTTATCCTTAAAAAGAATAAGGATCCAACTGAATGCTCTTCTTATAGACCAACTTTTTTCCTTAATGTGAATACTAAGATCCTATCCAAAGTTTTGGCCTGTAGGATTGAAAATATTTTACCATCTGTCATTTCCGATACCCAAACTGGATTTATCAAAAATCGATATTCTCATTTTAATATTTGTCGGTTCTCAAATGTTATTTATTCTCCTTCTAACATGATATCAGAATGTGTGGTATCCCTAGATGCTGAGAAAGATATTCTCAAGCAATTATTTTAAGATATTTTACAATGCAAAACTGTGCTTTAAAAGGACTGCAAATAACTCAGTAAATAATAATCACATATGCTTGCATAAGTAACGGTGTAGATATCCTATCTGAAGCAAAAGCATGTAAATTAAAATATAGCTTTTTGGCAATGGAAATAGATGCCATTAGCCTAACTTGCAAGACAAAGAAATTCAGTAAAACTTGAAATGTTAGGAAATGCATGATGAGATTTTAAGTAAAGTCAAACAGCATAGCAAATACATTACTGCACAAATGAGCAACTCCATTCATTGAAGGAGGAACTGGAGATAATTTCAGTCTATTTTCATTCAAAATCCTATGTAAAGAGAAGGAGTGGTTTAGCATGAAATTAAAAATTCTTTGCACAGATAAAAATCTCTTGGCACACCATTAAAAAGATATTTCAGTTTGTGGATGGACAGCCAAATTAAATAGTGATAGAGGACAAATAATAAACTGCAATCTATAGTGTCTGTTGATGGATTGAGGCTCATATTTGCTGCCTGCTCAAGAACATTTGGTGGAAGTATTAAAAGAACTATCTGAAAGAAACACACATACAAGCAACAATGCTGCAATTCTTCATGACCCAATGCATCCAACTCAAAGAGTTCCAACATTTGAAAATGAAAACCTAACACAGCTAGCCAATTAAAACCAAAATAAAATGGCTGAATGATTGCTGGAAAGAACGCTCTGCTGCATAAAGAGAACAGTTATGTTCTATATTGGTTCAGATTTTAAACAAATAATCAAAAAATATGGTTTAATGCAAAGGAAGTTCCTTAAGATTTACTAACCTTATCCAATAAGCAGAAAGGAGATTCGCTATGAAGTTACTGAAAACACAGCCTCCAAACACTTCAAATTAAGTCCAATGGACTTGCGCCAAACCAGTTAAGGCTATCAAAGTGTAATGTTGTTTACAATACAAATTAATACAATAAGACTACAGAGCTAACCTCTGCAATAAGCCATTCTTGACCCTGAGGCATTGACTAAAACGATGAGTGCTAGAAGAATTATTGCCATGATTCTTAATTACAGTTTTTTAGCTTATGTTTGCACTAAGAGGACAAAAATACCACTGCAACCCACGTTAATTTCAAAAGGAAATAATTGCATTCGCAATCTCAGACTACCATACAAATAATTCATGTAACAGATCCACATTCACACCAGAAAGTATTTGGTCAAAAGTAATTATCTGTTAAAGAGAACTTAACCCTTCAAATATTAACTCCCACTGCAAATATTCAAAATATTAAACAGATACAATCAAGCAATATTTCTACATTCATATTAGAAATGAAAATATAGAATAGACATATGAGAGCATGTGTTGCATTCTTTGAGTGTGAATACAATATAGCTTAGCTCTCAAAGCTTATCCTAACATTGAAATAATTTTCATCTTATCTGTATCTTACCCCATTAACCCAAGTTTGCTCCCTTGGTATCTTAATCTAACAAAAAAGTAAAAATCTCAATACTGGCAATTTAAATCAAGCCATAATCTATTTACTTTTTGAGCAAAAGTGTTCTACATTTCAACCACTCTTTTAGAGAAAAAATTGGCACATTCAACTCCTCCACTGGATATGACAGAAAGGCTAAGTGTTCAATCCTGCAGTACAATGTTTTTGTATACTTATTATCAAAAAGTCAAAAGTGATCAACTCTGCAATTGCACCATGCCCTTTGAGAAACTGTACTGCAGTGCTCCTAGTGTTAGATGCACAAGCACCACTGGTGAATTAAGACAAAAACAAAATGGCTGAAAGTTTGATGGGAAAGTGTGTGCTGTTGTATGTTAGGTCCCTAAACCAGTTAGCATCCTGGTAAGCTTTCTCTGCATCTTCTCCAAAGCGACTATATCCTTCCCGTAATGTGATTGGAACTGGATGCAATACTCTAGATAAAATCAAAGCAGAGTTATTTAAATTGTAACATAGATCAGAATCAGGTTTGATGTCACTGGCATATGTCGTAAATTACAGTGAGGAGTATATATATTTAAAAAGTTAAATTAAGTAGTACAAAAAGAGAAAAGAAAGTAGTGAGGTAGCGTTCATGGGTTCAATATCCATTCAGGGATCAGATGGCAGAGATGAAGAAACACATACCCCAAGGATGTGGTCTACAAATTACAACAGGAGGTAGAAAATGCTTGCCAAAAGGGCAAAGTTACAATAGTCATGGGGGATTTCAGTATGCAAGTAGTTTGGGAAAATCAGGTTGGTGCTGGATTCCAAGAGGGAATTTCTAGAATGCCTACGAGATAGCTTTTTCGAGCAGCCCATGGTTGAGCCCACAAGCTATTCTGGATTTGGTGTTGTGCAATGAACCAGAATTGATTAGAGAGCTTAAGGTAAAAGAACCTTTAGGGGAAAGTGATCATAATATGATCGAATTCATGCTGAAATTTGAGGAGGAGAAGCTAAAGTCAGATGTATCAGTATTACAGTGAAGGGAATTACAGAGACATGAGAGAGGAGTTGGCAAGAATTGTTTGAAAAAAACAACTGGCAGGGATGATTGCAGAGCAGGAGTGGCTGGAATTTCTGGAAACAATTTGGAAGGCACAGGATATATACATCCCAAAGAGGAAGAATTATTTTAAAGGAAAGATGACACTACTGTGCCTAACAAGAGAAGTCAAAGCCAAAGAGAGGGAATATAATAGAGCAAAAATTAGTGGGAATGGGAGGATTGGGAAGCTTTTACAACCCAACAGAAACCAACCAAAAAAATCATTAAGAATTTAAAGATGGAATACAAAAGTAAGCTAGCCAATAATATTAAAGAAGATACCAAAAGTTTCTTCAGATACATAAAGTGTAAAAGAGAAGCCAGAGTGGATATTGGACTACTGGAAAATGATGCTGGAGAGGTAGCAATGAGGGACAACAAAATGGCAGATGAACTGAATAAGTATTTTGCATCAGTCTTCACTTTGGAAGACACTAGCAGTATGGTGGAAGTTCCAGGTGTCAGAAGTCATGAAGTTTACGGAGTTACGATTACTAGGGAGAAGGTTCTTGGGAAATTGAAAGGTCTGAAGGTAGATAAATTATCTGGACCAGATAGTGTACACCTCAGGGTTCTGAAAGAGGTGACTAAAGAGATTGAGGAGGCATTAGTAGTGATCTTTCAAGAATCACTGGATTCTGGAATAGTTCCAGAAGACTGGAAAACTGCAAATGTCACTCCACTCTTCAGGAAGGGACAGAGGCAGAAGAAAGGAAATAGTAGGCCAGTTAGTCTGACCTCAGTCAATATTCAAGTTGATTGTTAAGGTTGTGGTTTGGGGGTACTTGGATAAAATAGGCTGTTGTCAGCATGGTTTCCTCAAGGGACAATCTTGCTTAATAAATCTGTTGGAACTCTTTGAAGAAATAATAAGCAGGACAGCTAAAGGAGAATTGGTTGATATTGTGTATTTGGATTTTCTGAAAGCCTTTAACAAGGTGCCATACATGAGGCTGCTTAACAGGCTATGAGCCCATAGTATTACAGGGACGATTCTAGAATGGATAAAGCAGTGGCTGACTGGCAGGAAGCAAAGTGTGGGAATAAAGGGAGCCTTTTCTGGTTGGCTGCCGGTGACGAGTGGTGTTCCACAGGGGTCCATTTTTGGACATATTCTTTATAGGTTATATGTTCATGATTTGGACGATGGAATTGATGACTATGTTACAAAGCTTGCAGAGGATATGAAGATAGCTGGAGAACAGGTAGTTTTGAGGAAGTACAGAGGCTACAGAAGGACTTCGACAGATTAGGAGAATGGGCAAATAACTGGCAGCTGGAATACAGTGTCGAGAAGTGTATGGTCATACACTTTGGTAGAAGAAATGATAGGGTTGACTATTTTCTTAATGGAGAGAAAATTTTTAAAAATCTGAAGCGCAAAGGGACTTGGGAGTGCTTGTCCAGGATTGAACAGCTTGTCACATGAAAAACATTTGATGACTCTGGGCCTATATTTGCTGGAATTCAGAAGGATGAGGGGTGATCTTATTGAAACCTATCGAATGGTGAAAGGCCTTGATAGAGTACATGCCGAGAGGATGTTCCTATGGTGAGAGTAACACAATGGGGGCGTTGATGGTGGACCCAAATGCAAGACACAGACACTGAAGTACAAGGAACAAGACTTGGGTAGAGTAGGGACGTGACAGGATACAGACAAGGAGCAGGGAAAAGAACGCAGACTTGGGCTTGGACCCTGAGCCACAGACTAGACAAGGACCCAGAACCTGGGGCTTGGGCCCCAGAACCAGGCATGGACATGACATGACTGGATGAGAGGCTGGGGTCTTGAGGCTTGAGGCTTGGAGACAAGCTTGGGGTCCTGAGGCTTGGAGACAGGCTTGGGGTCTTGAGGCTTGAGGCTTGGAGACAGGCATGGGGTCTTGAGGCTTGGAGACAGGCTTGGGGTCTTGAGGCTTGAGGCTTGGAGACAGGCTTGGGGTCTTGAGGCTTGAGGCTTGGAGACAGGCTTGGGGTCTTGAGCCTACAGGCTGGGGTCTTGGGTCTTGGGTCTTCGAATGTGGAAGCTGAAGCTCGGAGACAGACTGGGAACTGTACATCAACATGCAGCCGGGACTTACCCTTCAACACGACACCAACATGAGACAGGACAGTACATAGACATAGAGCCGGGACTTATACTTAGACAAGCCGGGACTCAACTTCATCTCCACACTAGGGTGGGACAGGACCATCCATCGGGTAATGGCAGAACAGCCGGACTTACCCAACAGAGGCAAAGACAAGACAAGACAAAATAGGTCCCCCCACAGGGCAACGGCAGAATGGCCTGATTTACCCCACGGAGGCGAGGACAAGACAAGAAAGATCCCCCTGTAGGGCAATGGCAGAACGGCCTGACTTACCCCACGGAGGCGAGGAGAAGAGACAAACACCGAACAACGACAGACAGTTCCATCTCTGCATTGGCGATTGAACTCGACAGTGGTGCAGGCGAAGTATCCAGTCCAGGCAGAGAGTCAGGCAAGGTATCCAGGGCAGAGAGTCAGGGAGGGGAACAGGACAGTCCAGCAGGGAATCCCTGGTTTGCAGAGGTATTTATGACTCATCCCCAAAACAAGAATCATGTGCCCACAACAGAAACTGGGGAAAACCAGAAACCCCAGAACAAGGAACCATGAACCAGACCGTGAACCAGAACACGGACTTCACGGACCAGACCATGACAGAGAGAGTCTAAGACCAGAGGACACAACCTCAGAATAGAGGGGCGTCCTTTTAGAATGGATATGAAGAGGAATTTCTTTAGCCAGAGAGTAGTGAATCTACGGAATTTGTTGCCACATGCAGCTGTGCAGGCAAATCTGTATGTATATTTAAAGCAGAGGTTGATAGATTCTTGATTGGTCAGAGCATGAAGAGGTATGGGGAGAAGGTAGGACAGTGGGACCAAGAGGAAAATTGGATCAACCATGATGAAATGGCAGTGCAGAGACGATGGGCCAAATGGCGTAATTCTGCTCCTAAATCTTATGGTTTTATGGTCTTATGATCTTTTTACACTCAAGAGGACACAAGCCACATAAAAAAACTTATCTTCAATTTAATCTCTTAAGATTTAATATCATTCTGGAGACTCAGCCCTCAACAGCCTTTGAGAGCAACACATTGATGCCTATAAACACAGATAATGTTTCACCATTACTTGGTAGATCTCTTCAGAAGAATGCAAATATTCCACAAATGTACTTCAATACGTGTACTTCAGTACTTTCCAAAGTGGACACTAGTTTTAGTCGACTAGAATGAATTAATACTCATATCTCTGGTCCTTAGCAGATCCTAGTGAAAAGACTATTGCATTTGCCTCTGTTAAATTATCCCACACATCTCTACAGTGCAATTCAATTAATCTGAACCGTGTATTTATTTTTCTGTCAACTGCTGTGCCTCCACCAAGCCACCTGGAATTTTAGATATGCAAATTGCTTTTCCTTCAACCAAGCCTTTGATAAACATGGTTAAAAGGTGGGGAAAACCCATTAACCTCGTCACACTATCAATCATTTATTTCAAAGCTATATCTCTGACTTCCTAGCAATCTTCATTTATCGAAAACCCAATGTGGTTACAACCTAATAACCAAAGTTAGCAAGGATATATAAAGAGATTGAAAAACAATTTTAAGAGGCCATGCTGAATATTCTTTGGAATGCTGAATTCCATGAAATATATAGCAGAATTATATCTGATTCTATGGGAAAGGACAAAAGATTTTAAATTCTCTCTTAATGAAGGTTCCAGGTCTGAAATGTTGACTCTTTATTCCTCTCCATAAATGCTGCCTGATCTGCTGAGTCCATATAATATTTTGTGCAGGTTACTCTGGATTTCCAGCATCTGCAGAATCTCGAGAGTCTTTAAGTTCAATAGATGGTCCTCCCAAACAAATGCATAAAATAAGATGAGACCATACTGCGAGGCTCAACTTGACTCAAAAATCAGTTATGAACCATTCTTTCAAATGCAACATACCTCTGGTTTCTGTGGGCTAATTCAACCCCAGTTCAAATAAACAATGCCTGCATTTATAGTGCATGTTAAAAATGGTAGCGTTGCAATGTGCTTTGCTGAAGATTTGCTCTCACAACAATCACTCAACACAGCTTAGACTTGGAGTTAGCATGCCCTGACGAAGAACCCAAAGCTCTTCTTCCTCCCACCCATATATGAATCACTTTATTTCCCTCATTCCATTTGTCATCTGTTCTTACCACATTATTAAAGCAAGCCCACTGCCCCGGGCTGATTTGCACTGTTTACAAAGGTTGCTCCCTAATGCATAATAAACTCTCAGTTCATATTTGGCTTGATACTGAAACTTGTGTGAAAGGGGAGGTGAAGGGTGTGTAATTAACATCAACTTTTGAAGACTTTCTGTCAACGTTGAAAAGGGTGTGACTGTGTGAGATATAAATAAAATCAGTGCAGCCAATTCAAAGGTTTCCCGTGTCTCAAGTATTCTTTGCTTATCGCTAAATTTCATAGGGATGCAAAAGAACCACGAAGGTTAGACACTTAAGGCATTCAACATAGTATAGTTTGTGTTTTGCGGCACATTGGGTGGCAACCTTGCTGTTACTTTAGCATTCTGAGTAGTTTTTATGAGGCCAAGTTACTAACTCAACACTCAACCCAGCATGGATGGAAGGCATGCAAGAAGCTGACCAGTTTAGAACAGGGGACCACTGGCCTTGAAGTCCAGTGCTGATGCCACTACACCACTGGCAAGTCAACATAATATAGTGGTATCATAGTTATGCGTTCACCATGGTAGCTATGGAATTAAAATTATAAGAATAAGTTTGCAATTTAAAATATAAAAATGTTGTCAATGTATTGATATGAATTATCTTTATTAATATCCTTGACAGGGAGGAAATATTCGACGCTAACCCAGCCTGGCCAACGCATGACGTCAGGCCCACCAATAGCCCCTGAAAGGAGGATGTGGTTCTTTTCATTGGTCAAAAAGGGCAGACATTGCCTGTATCTATCCCATGAACAAATGCATTACTTAAATGGCCTGGAAGGAAATGGTGACCTGGTTCAATGCTGATAGACTATGTGCATGATTTGCAAATAATTATGGAAAAAAAGGTGGAACGCCTTGGCTGTCATCAGAGCAAGACCATGCAACAATCTCATTGACTCGACCCAGATGGTACGTGCCAATTTCTGTAGTTGTTCAACTGGCCCAACGACGTCTGCGCTCCACTTCCACTCCTGCTTTTTCATTGTTTCTAATAACTCTCACCTACTGCTTGCTCAAGTTAAAAACTTAGGTTAAAATTTCTGAGCAGCCATTTGTAAAAACTTAAGCTAACATCACATAAGTTCATGTATGGATGAAGGAACTGTGAATTCGGAAAAAGCAGCCATCATTTTGTTCCAGATTGGCAAAGCACTATTTTTCAAAACAGAAAACATGCATAGGTGCCTGGAACAAGTTGCCAGGGGAAGCCAGGTACAACAGGCAAATCAGCAGGTAGGGAATTGAGGGATATGCATTACATTGTAGATGGGATTAGTTTAAACTGACATCAGGCTTTGCACAGGCATCATGACCTGAAGGGCCTGTTTCTGTGTTGTACTGTTCCATGTTCTCTGTTCTAAACTTTTACATTATTACATAGTGAAGCTGTAGTGAAATCCCTTAAATGCAACAGTTTCTAGGCTGGTAGTCAGGGCATTTGGTGAATGTATTTTTAAGTAACTAAATACATCTGGCTTCAGCAATAATGACCATAAAACTACTGTATTACCATAAAAATGCATCCAGGGAAGCAAATGTGTAAAACCTGCTCTGCCTGTTGTGCAGTTGCCGATGTGTGACCTAGATTGCTTACTTTTAATTGGCCTCTGAGATCGCCTCACCGACTACTCAGTTTACACTGCTGCTGAAGAATCACGTCCAAATTCTATGGAAAAGGAAAGCAAAGTTGACGGTTAGCCAATCACAAAATAATTCTTATAACTGGGGGAAGAAAAATTAGGAAGCAATTAATTGAATATTATATAGACTTGAAATTAAATATTGGAACATACACATATGATGAATGCACAAGAAAAAATACACAAATAATTATTTTAAAGATACATTTTATTTTAAAAATTGCTTATATCTTGCAGTGTACAAAACTTGTGTTTAGCGCCACTTGAAAAGTTCTTCTTAGGTAGTCCCTCAGGTTCGAAGATTTTGGTTTTCTGGGTTCTGAAGGTGACTGATGAGGTCAATGTGGGAAATGCTCGTTCTTTTATGAATGGGGCACTAAATGCCTGATACTGGATGGTGTGTCCTCACACCTTCTATGCAGTGCTTCTGTGTACTCCCAATGGAGAACCTCAAAGTTCTCTACACCATCCCAAATGCTTCTTCTCCACTTTGAGCAATCTTGGGCCAGGGATTTTCAAGAGTCAGCATGGTCATTGTATTTCTTCAAGGAGCCTTTCAACATATTAGAAAATCTTTTCCTTTGTCCATGCCGTCATCTCTTCCCATGACAGAGCTCAGAGTTGTATTTTTTCAGAGATCTGGCGTAGAGAATGCAATCATTATGGTATAATCAACAGAGCTGATTGAATGCAACCTGGGCCTCTAATACTAAGCACTAGTGAGTATTTGACATCTGTGTGCTTGTTCTCAGTAAAGTGGAGGATCTGCAGAAACAGCATTGATGGTATCTCTCCAGTGTGTTGTTGCTTGCAGAATGTAGTCCAACTCTTAGAAGCAGAATTGAGGTCAAGAATCATTGCTGACTGATAGACTTCAAGTTTTAAAGTGGTCCTGCAATCCTGACTTTCCTCAGTAGTTATGACTTCGTTCACATCTAAAATCTCAATTAAATCTCACAACGACATGCAAGTCTTTAAACTATTTATAGTGGGACAAGTTTAAAAGAAAATTAAATCCATGCCCGTTCAAATGATTCTTCTTTGAATGTCTTGGAGCAATGCCAAATAGAGAACACAGAGATAAGCTTGATCTCTGATAAAGCTCTCCGGATTTCCTACTTTGAACTATTGAGGTGTGTCAATTTTGAAATTGTACTCCTTTGCCAAAAATAATAGTGATGAACACCAGTAGCTTCACCCTAATTCCTGTTGCAAAATCATACCCTTAAACATGCCATGCTTCGTTGTATTTGAGGCTAACACTACTTAAGAGTGTGTTTTGGAACAGATCTTCCCTAGTTCAGAATTGCTTGCCCTTCAGTTCCATTCATTTCAGTCACTAAAGGTACAAAGATTTTGAAAATCTAAGTTCAAAGTTCAAAAAGTTCAAAGCAAATTTATTATCAAAGTATGTATATGTTATCAGGAGATTAATTTTCTAGCAGGCATTCACAGTAAAACGAAGAACTATAATGGAATCAATGAAAAACTACATACAAAGACTGAGAAACAACTAATGTGCAGAAGAAGACAAAATGTGCAAAATGCAAAAATAAATAGTAAATAAATAATACTGAGAACATGAGTTACCAATACACGTGTAGATTGGTTCTCATTCTTCGCCAAGTGCCTCAGTGATCTGCTGGCCTTAGTGGAGAAGTTACTCCTTGATGTTTTAACCCTGGCTTAGGTCTTATTTAAATTTGACAACTGTGCCACAGTGCCGTGAGCTGAAATCCCCTGGGCTAAATTCTCAAGTTGAAGCTGAAGGATGCATTAACATGAGAGTTTTGTTTGGGAAGGAAAGCTGTACTGTGCGTGCTTGAATGCTCTGTGACCAACACCCACTAGATCAGTCAATGACCCCTGAAGGACTTCTCCTTGGGCTAATAGATAATCCGCCTCTCTTCTTTGGCAGGATTCATTGGTTTCCTAACTCATTCCAAACTAAAGTTGCAAGTTGGGTCTGAATGAACACTGAAGAAGTCTTCTTTCATACTCAAGATCTTTCAGCTGAATAGAGGCATGCTTTGGAAATGCAGCTCCTGGTCTTTTTCAAATTGAAGCCGGCTTCATAGATTCCAGTGGAAACATAAATCAGTGGAGGGGTTTAATAGACGGCTGAATTTATGAGTGGGTATGGACCACAATTTTGTGAGCACAAAAGTCTCCTTGGACAATAGTGATAAATATGCAATAAAGGGACAAGCTTCAGATGTCATTTTCCTTGCCATCTTAAGAGCTTGGTGACATGTTTGTATAAATACACCATACTATTACAGATTCAGAACTTTGTAATCACTGAAAGTTTGACAACTGTTCAAACTAGGAATGGAATGGACCAATGTGGTGCTTGCAGACAGAAAAATGTAACAGTTTACAAATATACTTACAGAGGTGGAACCTCAAATAAAATATAATTTCTACAACAGTGAAAGCTCTTCTTGCAGTCTGGCTAACCAATGTTATTATTCAGTTGGGAATTTTTTATAGAAAAGAAAACTTCTCTAGTCTCCAAGTGAGATAGAGCATGAAATGTATATATCTTTTTCCTCTGCAGTAAGGTAATACAACCAAGGAAAAAAGACTTTTTTTTCTTGAGAATCAGGATCACCAGGATACTTGGACTAAAATTAAAGCCTGAGTAGGTTGCAGGCTTTTTTACCATATCCTCTTCAGCTCTAACTGTTTTCATTTACTGATTTGAAACTGCAAATGAATTCACTCCAACTGCAATAAAAAAAATCTCAATCTAATGTGCAATACTTTGCAGCAACTTATAACAAAAAACACAACATGATCTGGAAATCATCCTGCTGAAATTATCTTTCTTTAATTAAGACCATAAGACACAGGAAGAAAGCCAGGCCTTTTGGCCTATCAAGTCTATTCTATCATGCCATCATGGCTAATTGATTATCCCTCTAAACCCTATTCTCCTGTCTTCTCCCTGAAACTTTTGATGTCCTTACTAATCAAGAAACTATCAACCTCCGCTTTAAATATACTCAATGACTTGGCCTCAACAGCTGACTGTGGCAATGAATTCCACAGATTCACCACCCTCTGAATAAAGAAATTCCTCCTTAACTTTGTTCTAAAGGTACGTCCTTCTCTTCTGTGGCTGTGGTCTCTGGTGCTAGATCCCCCACCACTGGAAGCTTCCTCTCCACATGAAGCCTATCTAGGCCTTTCAATATTCAAAAAGTTTGAATGAGATCCCCCTTCATTCTTCTTAACTCCAGCGTGCATAGGCGCAGAGCCATCCAAAGCTCCTCATATGTTAACCCTGTCATTCCCAGGATCATTCTCATGAAGCCTCTCCAATGCCAGCACATTGTTTCTTAGAAAAGGACCCAAAACTGGTCACAATACTCCAAGTGCGGTTTGCACATTCATTGTCTAAGTTTTTTTACATTATTTTCTAAATGCATTATTAGCTGAGAGAGCTTTCTTTCCTAAGAATTATCCCAAGACATAGGAAGACAAGTGAGCCATATAGTCACAAAGAAGAGAAAATCTGCACTTGCTGGAAATCAAAATAATACACACATAATGCTGGAGGAACTAAGCAGGTCAGGCAGTATCTATGGAAAAGAGTAATCAGTCAATATTCTAGGCCATCATCAGGACTGGAAAAAGGAGACAAGAAGTTAGAGTAAGAAGGTGGGGGGGAGGGGAGGAAGAAGTACAAAGTAGTAGGTGATGGGTGAAACCAAGAGAGGGAGAGTGGTGAAGTAAAGAGCTGGGAAGTCAAATGGTGGAAGAGATAAAGGGCTGGAGAAGGGAGAATCTGATAGGAAAGGACAGAAGGCATGGAAGAAAGGGAAGGAGGAGGGAAGGGAGAGGAGCACCTAAGGGAAGCAATGGCAGGTAAGGAGATAAGGTGAGAGAGAAAAATGGGAATGGGGATTGGTGAAGGGGGGGCAATTACCAGAAATTTGAGAAATCAGTGTTCATGCCATCAGTTTGGAGACTACCAAGAGGGAATACAAGTGGGTTGCTACTCCAGCCTGAGCGTGGTCTCATCGCGGCGGTAGAGGAGGCTGTGGACTAACATGGGCTATATAGTCCATGAAGTAGTTGCATCACTTAGCATGCCATGTTAAATCGAACAACCCAACTCAATAGTTCTGACCTATTCAAAAAAACTTATTATACATCCTGCATAGAATTACTGACAAAAAAAACTTCAGTGAAGCTCCAGTGGCAATGTTACAACTGTTAACTAGATCTTGTAACTTATGATTCCAACAGTGCACACCGACACTCATTATTACCACCACTGGGAGAAGAGCCCAAAACGAAATACTGAATAAAATTACAACTATATATTAAAAAAGATACAATGGGTTGATAACTATAATTGGGTTCCAAGGTGGAGTTTATTATCCTATCCAAAACCTGTGATTAGATTACTGCATTGAGATCACTCTTAGCTATCCATTGTTCTGTTATTTAAACTAATATTTCACTAAGTGAGGAACCAAGATTACTATTACATTCTGAAGCAGATGGAATGCATTCCACTTGATGTTGCACTTAATAAGCAATTGTTCAGCATTGTCAGTCAAATACCAAAATAAATCAAGTAGCCAGAACAATCACAGTCTATTCATGCTTGAAATGTTCAAGGATATTACACAACAAATCAGAGTCACCTCTTATTGCAAAAATGGGTGAAGTAATCAAGAAGGGAATCTAGATTTAGAGAAGGAAACAGTAAACCAGAAACACAAGAGATTCTGCAGAGAAACACATACAAAATGCTGGAGGAACTCTGCAGGTCTGGCAACATCCATGGAAAGGAATAAACAGATGATATTTCGGGCCGAGAACGCTCATCGGAACTGGAAAGGAAGCTCAAAGTAAGTTTATTATCATAGTACTGTGAAAAAGTCTTAGGCATATATAAAAAAAATTCTATAAAGCAAAGATGCTTTCAAGTATAATGAAATTAAATTTTTTTAAATATCAAAAAATTTACTATAAAGTACAGTAAACAGTAAAAAAACCAAATTAAACCATATAAATATCTAAGGAGGATAAGACTTCTGCACAGTAATGCATATGTCACCATATACCATCCTGAAGTTTGTTTTCTTGCTGGCATTCACAGTAAATAGAAAGAAACTCAATAGAAGCAATGAAAAACCACACAAGGCAGAGATGAACAAACAACTAAGTGCAAAAAGCAACAAACTGTGCAAATACAAACAGAAAATAAAAAGAAAATAATAAATAGATAAATATTCAGAACACGAGTTGTAGAGCCCTTAAAAGAGAGTCCATAGGTTGTGGTAACAGTTCAGTGTTGGAGTGAGTGAAGCTGAGGGGAGTTATTGCCTCTGATTCAAGAGCCTGATGGTTGAAGGGTAATAACTGTTCCTCAACCTGTTGGTGTGGGACTGTACCCTTTTCCTGATGGCAGAAGCATGAGAGCATGGCCTTGATGGTGGGGGTCCTTGACAATGGCTGCTGCTTTCCTGTGACAGCACTCCGTGTAAATGTGGTGAGGAAAGGGGGAGAAGCCAAAAGGTGGGGGAGGGGAAGTGCAAGCTAGAAAAGGGGGAGTCCTCTCATATCCCCTTTGCCAATCACCTGTCCAGCTCTTGGCTCCATCCCTCCCCCTCCTGTCTTCTCCTATCATTTTGGATCTCCCCCTCCCCCTCCCACTTTCAAATCTCTTACTCACTCTTCCTTCAGTTAGTCCTGACGAAGGGTCTCGGCCTGAAACGTCGACTGCACCTCTTCCTAGAGATGCTGCCTGACCTGCTGCGTTCACCAGCAACTTTGATGTGTGTTGCTTGAATTGCCAGCATCTGCAGAATTCCTGTTGTTTGAGTTAGACTGACAGATGTAGATTGGATTAGATTAGATTATGAGGATACGCAGTCCTCTTTTATTGTCATTTAGTAATGCATGCATTAAGAAATGATACAATATTCCTCCAGAGTGATATCACAAAAACACAGGGCAGGCCAAGACTGAAAAACTGACAAAACCTACATAATTATAACATATAGTTACAACAGTGCAAGCAATACCGTAACCTGATGAAGAACAGGCCATTAGCACGGTAAAAAGTTCAAAATCTCTTGAAAGTCCCATATCTCACGCAGACAGGAGAAGGAAGAAAACTCTCCCTGCCATACCCGACCACAGTCCGACTCTGAGTGTCCAAAAACTCGAGCCTCCGACCAGCCCTCTGACACCCAGCACCATCTCTGCCGAACACTTCGACCCCAGCCCCAGCTGCCAGCAGCAGGCAAAGCCGAGGATTTTGAGGCCTTCCCTCCGGAGATTCTCGATCGCACAGAAGCAATGGCAGTGAACCGGGCATTTCAGAAGTTACTCCAGATGTTCCTCCATGCTCTCAAGGCTGTCTCCATCAAATCAGAATTGTGCACAGCCCCTATTTAACAATACAATATCATTTCACCGGAGAGGCTACGTGCACTACTGCATCGCGCCACCATCTTCTCCTCCTGTCTACCTATTAACTTTAGAGGAAATTAAGATTTAGAGGAAATTAAAAAGATTGAAGTGGATTATAAATGCTAGCATGGACTAAAGAGGCTGAATGGCCTGCTCTTGTATAGTATCTCCTATGTAATCTGTAAGGTACACCTAGAAAGTGGACAAGGGCACCCCCATGTCAGAGAGTCATTGGCAGGTTCCAGAGTCAGAATTCTGTGTGGGCAAGAGCAATGAGTTCCAATGACCCCTGGGTTCATAAATTGGTGAGACCACAGACTGAGGTCTGGTGTTCGGTGTACCGTTATCGGAGAGCCCAAAGTTCAAGGCCTAGTATTCAGTAATCGGCATGTACCTGGATCAATACCGAGTATTAAGGCCCAAGGGTCAAATTGGAGGCTTGGCCAGAGCCAAGTCTGCGAATCTCGACAAGTCGAATCCTAATGTCTGCAAACCCGAGTCTGAGTCTACTGGAAGCTAGAGGCCGAAGGAGATGGCCTGACCTGGGGTTAAAGGACTGCATATGTGCATGGCTGAGAGGGAAGAACAGGACCTGTTTTGCTGCTGTTGTCTTGTTGCTCGCTGTGTTCTGCCGAACATTGTGGGCATGCTATCCTGGCATTCGAATGTGTGGCAAATGATGCATTTCACTGTATGTTTCAATGTACAAGTGATAAGTAACCTTGAATCTTGAACTTCAGCAATGCACTGAAAGTGCCAACCCAGAACTTTCATGCTCAGCTCTCCAGAATGAGATTTGAATCCACAACTCTCTGCCTGAGTGGCAAGGATATGATTGACTGCTGACATGAGAAATACAAAAAGAAAATTATGTCGGAGGTATAACAGTGTAGTCAATGAAACTCTGGTGCCTCAAATGCTTTGATTGGCTTGCAGGCCTAAAGATAATAATTTAAAAAATGAAGGGAGAATTTCATCTTATCCAAATGAATATTAGTTGCTGCTACTATGCAATCATATCTCAAAATATTAAACTAATTCAAAGGAAGACACAGGAGTCCAGGAATGCTGGGCTAACTTCAGGTAAGTGTGCACGTATCACGTGGTATCATCATGATGTATGCAATTCACATATTTAAACATATAACTCATAATGAATTATTTAAATAAACAAGAATGCTTAATTAACCTATATATACATGATTACTCAAATATTACTTAAATATTAATACATAACACTCCTCCCTGCTTAGCTATAAACTCCAAGTCAATAGAGAATGCATCTCCGCCATATACGCAGTATACTATATAATACAACTACTATAAAGACATCCATAGCACAGTCAATTTTTAAGTTTTCCCATCCAGGTCTAAAGGTTTAATCACCGTGGAAGATGTCTTACTCTTGTGGGATAACATCTTTCCTGACAAGGGGGATCACTCTGCTTGGCAGGTGAAACTTGGGGCTGTGAAAACAATCACAGCTTCTGTGGTCCTCTCCATGGTGATTGTAGGATTTGACTCTGAGACTGCAGGAAGTGGTTCTGACAGCGGTAGCCTACGTACTTCTCTAACAATTGACTTTGCCCTCCTCAACTGATTGATAAGTCATCTCCAGATAATATCAGACGCAATCTCCACTGTGTAGGAGAGTGGTCTAGTTCTGTCCTTAATCTTTCCCAGTAGCCATTTCTATCGCCTCTGCAGTCCCGCACCAGGACTGCTTGTCCAGGGGTGAAACATTAAACCTCCTTGTCTGAGGAGCCTTCAATTTGTCTCAGTTGTTTGTCCTGCATACTCTGTCTGAGATTGGGTTTGAGCGTGAGCACAAAGGACAACCCAGGTACAACATTCTAGTGAATTGTTGCTTAGAACCACAGAACACTACAGCACAGGAAACAGGCTATTCGGCCCTTCTAGTCTGTGTCAAAACATTATTCCGCTAGTCCCATTGACCTGCATCCAGTTCATAGCCCTCCAGACCTAGCCCATCCATGTAACTATCCAATGTATTCTTAGCACTTAAGAGTGAGTCCGCATTTACCATGTTAGATGGCAGCTTGTTCCACACTCCCACCACTTTCTGTTCAGCTCCCCCTAAACCTTTCCCCTTTCACCCTAAAGCCATATCCTCTCGTATTTATCTCTCCTAATCTAAGTGGAAACAGCCTATTCACATTTACTCTGTTTATACCCCTTATAATTCTGTAAACCTCTATCACATCTCCCCTCATTCTTCCACGCTCCTAAGAATAAAGTCCTAACCTGTTCAATCTTTCCCTGTAGCTCAACTCCTGCAGACTCGGCAACATTCTAGTAAATCTTCTCTGCACTCTTTCAATCCTACTGATATCCTTCCTATAGTTAGGTGACCAGAACTGTACACAATACTCCAAATTTGGCCTCACCAATGTCTTATACAACCTCCCCATGATATCTCAACTCCTATACTCAGTACTTTGATTTATGAATGCCAGGATGCCAAAAGCCTTCTTTACAACCCTGTCTAACTGTGATGCCACTTTCAGGGAATTATGTATCTGAACTCCCAGATCCCTTTGTTCCTCCACACTCCTCAGTGCCCTACCATTTACTGTGTATGTCCGACCGTGATTTGTCCTTCCAAGGTGCAACACCTCACACTTGTGGAGTATGTTGCATAACGATATGCAAGGAGGAAATTGGTGAGCTTCTGGTTCAGTGTTAGTGTAGTGTGTTCTGCTGACATTGCTTGCAGTGTGTTCTTGGTGGTACAACGCAGAATAAAACAATACTGCTCCATTCATTGTTAGGAATGTCTGAAATTGCTCCCCCAGAAACTGTGGTCCATTGTCACTGACTAAGTCACTGTTGGTGTGTTGAGGAGCCTCTTTGCAAAAACACCAGTCCTTGTAAAGAGGCTTCTCAATAGATCAATAGTATGTAAGGCAAGGCTGTAGTGGAGGCGATTAGGAACACTTCTGGCCACTTTGTAGCTGCATCCACTACTACCAAGAAATTGGTGCCCATGAACGGGCTGGTAAAATCCACATGAATCCTCTGCCAGGGCAATGCAGACCATTCCTAGGGATGGAGAGATGCTGCTCTTGGCATCTTCAAGACATGTTGGCATCCCAAACAGTACATGGCAAGCTGCTGCAATCTGTTGATCTATTCCAGGCCACTAGACAAAACTTTAAGCTAACTCTTTCATTTTAACAAGAGAAAATCTACAGATGCTGGAAATCAAAGTAAAACACACAAAATGCTGGAGGAGCTAGGCAGCATGCATGAAAAAGAGTAAACAGTCAATGTTTCGTGCCAAGATCTTTCACCAGGACAGCATTTCCACGATTAGTTTTTTATAATTGAATTCAAGAGGACAACTAATCACCACTGCATTCATGCTGCTACTGTTAGAGGAACACCCTCCTGTTCATTGAAAATGGACACTAGCGGTTGATGATCAGTAATGAGGGTAAACTCTTTCCCATACAAGTACTGAATGAAATGTTCTTTGCCCCAAACCAGACTCCAGACCTCTTTGTCAATTTGTGCGTAAATTTTCTCTACAGTGCTATAGGAAAAGCTATGCGGTATTCACTTCCATTACTCATAATGTAACATGACTGCACCTATAATGTGAGGCATCACAGGCAGGCTTCACTGGATGATGTGAATCATGATGTGTGAGTACAGTGTCTGATATCACTATTTTCTTTACCTTATTGAAAACCATTTCACACAGCTTTGTCCATTGCCACTTCTTCCCAATCTCAAGTGATGAGTTCAAGGGGCGGAGCACAGTGGCCAGGTTTGGCCAAAACTTGTTATTGTAGCAGACAAATCCTAAAAAAGACCACAACCATGACACATCCTTTGGCCTTGGGGAATCCAGCGCTCTTTGAATTTTCTCAGCACACTTGTGTAATCTTTGAACTCATTTGTGTGACCACAGTAAGTGATGTTAGGTTTAAAAAATTCATACTTCGTGCATTGTGCTCGGAGTCCATAATCTTCTAATCTTTTTTAACACTGTCTTGAGGTTTTGGAAAAGTTCCTAGTCACCTTACCAGTAAGAATGATGTCATCCAGGTAACATGGAGGGCTGGGCAGCCTTGCAACACCTCGTCCATAGCTTTCTGCCAGAGTGCAGTTGCAGATGCTACTGCAAAAATAAGCCTATTAAAGTGATAAAGCCCTTTGTGAGTGTTTATGGTGAGAAACATTTTGGACTCTTCATCCACCTCCATCTGCAGGTAGGCCTCAGCTAAGTCCACTTTTCTTAAGTGTTTTCCTTTAGAAAGTTTTGCAAAGATATCCTTTATCCTGGTAGAGGATATTGATCTACTTTCAGTAATGGGTTGATGGTAACCTTAAAATCACCACAGATCCTGACAAACCCATTCTTCTTGGCTACTGTGACCACTGGTATTGCCCATGGGCTCCACTCAACCTTGGAAAGAATTCCATGCAATCTAGCTTACTGGCTACTTTATCATGGATGGTATAAGGGAACCAGATGGGCTTTGCAGAACCTGGGTGTGGCAATTTCATTTAACACTATTTTACCCTTGATACGTTTGAGTTTTCCATTATCATCCTTGCACACTGCTGTGGTATCATCCAGTACCTTTCTCAATTCACTTTCAGTTGATTCTATTGCAGAGGATGTGCAGGCAAATGGTGGATGGATCTCTAATCAAGTTGTAGTTGTTTCAGCCAATCATAGCCCCACAATGTTGGCCCTCCTGTATTTACCAAATGCAAGCCCAGTGTGGCATGTTGGTTATTGTATTTCACTATTATGAATGTCATTCCCACCAGAGTTATTTTTTTTCTCCAGTATAAGTTCTTGGTTGGATATCTGTAGGTTTCAGTCCAGAATCTTTGAAATGCCATTCGTACTGATTTTGTGGAATGACTGAAAGAGCCGATTTCAGTGTCCAATTCCATTTTATTTAATTTACGGTTCATTCGGGTGTAAGCCATATTGCTCATCTTCTGTTATTTTTCACAATGTAAATTTCAAGGCTACCCAGTCCTCATTGTTATCAGATGTCTTATTTATTTTTTTAAAATTTATTGAGATGCAGAGTGGGATAGGTCGAACCACACCGTCCAGAAATCCTCCATTTAATCCTAGCCTAATTACAGGATAATTTACAAGGACAAGTTAATCTACCTACCAGTAAGTCTTTAGACTGTGGGAGGAAACCGGGAAGAACATACAAACTCCTTACAGGCAGCAGTGAGAACTGAACCTGGGTTGCTGGCACTGCAAAGCATTGTGCTAGATTAGTGTTCTTTTTGAAACTGCAACTGGATTTTCTATTTTTTCTCTCCCTGTCCCTTTGTTGCATTTTCTGCCAGTTTCATCTTTAACCCTTCTTTGGCTTTGTGTATGTGAGCCCCTACCACAATGTTAACACAATTTGCTCAGCTAGGCCAATTTCCCTTTAGATGTTTTAATTTTCTTCACACTTACCTTCATTCCTAACTGCAACTCACTTGCATCTCTGGCTGCTGTTTCCATTGATACAGTGATTCCAACTGGTCTTTTAAATGCTTCAATTAGGAGCCATTTTTGAATGCCTTATTGTACGATTCCACAATCTAAACAATCTCTCAGTGCATCATTAAGCCCACTACTGAACTGACAATGTTCAGACATTCTCTTCAGTTCAGCCATATACACTGAAATGGACTCCCCTTCTTTTGATTCCACCTATGAAACCTAAAGTAACATTGCAATCAACATTGGTTTCAGTTCTAAGTGTTCCTGCATTACTTTCACAATTTCAGCCAGGCTAATTTCAGATAGTTTGATTGGAGCAGTTAATCTTCAAAGCAAACTGTATGCTTTCAAACCCAATGCATTGAGCAAAATTGGTGCAGGTGTCCCCCACTTTTCGAACATTCGTTTTACGACACCTCACTGTTATGAAAGACCTACATTAGTTACCTGTTTTCGCTAACAGAAGGTGTTTTCACTGTTATGAAAAAAGGGAGCGTGCACGCCGAGCAGCCAAGCTCCTCCCCCGGAACTGCATTCTAGCCGGCATTGCTTAAACACGTGCCTGTGAGCATTTGTGCTTTATGTCGATTTATTTTGAGCATCCGTTAGCAAGATGAGTTCTAAGGTATCGGAAAAGCCTAAAAGAGCTCGTAAGGGTGTTACGCTTAGCGTAAAACTAGACATAATTAAGCGTTTTGATCGTGGTGAACGAAGTAAGGACAAAGTGAGTCTGGCTTGTGGAAGATGACGAAGATGATGTTGAAGAGGTTTTGGTATCCCATGACCAAGAGCCGATAAATGAAGAGCTAATGCAATTGGAAGAGGAAAGGATAACAATCGAAACCGAATGCAGCAGCGAACAGACCAAAAGTGAAGTCGTCCAGGAACTGAACGTGAAGCAACTGCATGAGACTTTCACTGCAATGACTGCAGAAAAGTACGACTTTAATTTTGACAGGGTATGTAGGTTTAGGGCATATTTGCAGGATTGTTTCAGTGCTTACAAAGAACTGTATGATAGAAAAATGTGAGAGGCTAAGCTGTCAAGCCTACTGTCGTTTTTCAAGCCTTCCACACCAGCCACAGCAGACGATGAACCTCGACCTTCAACATCGAGGCAGGCAGACATAGAAGATGATCTCCTGCCCTGATGGAAACAGACGACAATGAGATGACACCCCAGTGTCCCACCACCCCAACCTCCAGGCCGCGGACCGATACATTGCCGCGAAG
The DNA here is from genome assembly GCF_030028105.1 of Mobula birostris. Classification (NCBI taxonomy): domain Eukaryota; kingdom Metazoa; phylum Chordata; class Chondrichthyes; order Myliobatiformes; family Myliobatidae; genus Mobula; species Mobula birostris. The sequence goes on along the minus strand of NC_092393.1, from coordinate 46,150,800 downwards.
AATGCAGTGGTGCAGCAGTAGCCGGGACGCACCCAGCGCGTCTTTAAGAAAAAAGCGGAAATAAACATGCTAATTAATTAGGTGCCACCCGGCACCTAATTAATTAGCTTGTTTATTTCGGCTTTTTTTCTTAAAGGTGTGCTGGGTGCGTCCCGGCCACCACTGCACCCCTGTATGCTTTGCAGATCGGTATCGGACGCAGCCTGGCGGTTGGGGTCCACTGCACCACCCCAACCTCCGACGACTCAGCCTAACACACCATCATCAGTGCGCTTGGCGCTGTCTTCCCGATTCCGGTAAGTGATACTACACTGTACATACATTATTTCTACTTTATATAGGCTGTGTATTTTTATGTTATTTGGTATGATTTGGCAGCTTCATAGCTTAAAGGTTACTGGAGAGAGTGTTTCTGCCACGAGCGCTGGCGTGAGATTTTCACTACTGTGGACATTGGGGCAATGATTGTAGAGAAGTATTTCTACTTTATACAGGCTGTGTATTTATCATATCATTCCTGCTTTTACTATATGTTACTGTTATTTTAGGTTTTATGTGTTATTCGGCATGATTTGGCAGGTTATTTTTTGGGTCTGTGAACGCTCACAAATTTTTCCCATATAAGTAAATGGTAATTGCTTCTTCACTTTATGACATTCCGGCTTACGAACCATTTCATAGGAACGCTCTACCTTTGGATGGTGGGGGAAACCTGTACTGGTTTCTAATTGGCTATTTCATTTGCTTCAAAATATTGTTCAATTAACTCAGTACACTTGAGCCAGATACCCGTTATGTAATCAAACGCATCAATTTTATGATGTAGCCAGCCATTTTTGCGTTATGCTTATTATCACCCTGTAACTCACTCTTTTTGAACCTGTGAATTCTTCCTTTTTCTGACTTCTTTTGTTAACTCAATTGTGTCTTCCCTTCTAAACAACATGTGCTACACTGCTTTTTTTTAAAAAATCTCAACCGTCTCTGCATGTGCTGTGCGGCATGTTTTACTCACAGTGTTTTTCTTTTAGTTCAAATGTCTCACTGTGCTTCAACAGGTCGATAGCCATCCCAGGTTTGTTTTAAAACTACCTCATTGCCATTGATATGTTTTGTAACTTCAAAACATGAAACTGATTCAAAGGAAGACACGGGAGTCCGGGAATACTGGACTAACTTCAGTTTTACTCGAAGAGAGATACACACGTATCGTGTGGTAGCATCATGACATATGCAATTCATGGATTTATACATGTAACTCATAACGAATTAAACAAGAATGCTTAATCAACACATATATATAAAAGATCAGTCAAATATTACTTAAATATTAAGTATACAACATAATTCATCTCACCTAAAATGCTGCAATGAAAGAAAAGAAACAGGTACTGTAGCTGATTTAATCTTGGCATCAGCTTTACTTTCTTCCCTGGTCCTCAGCTATTCCTTATTCCAGAAGTTTCTCTCTTCAAGCCTGGAATATGTTTAATGATTCAGCCTTTATTCTTCTCTGGAGGAGGGAATTCAAGCTCTCTGAGAGAAGAAATGTACCTTCATTTCTATCTTAAATTGGGCATACCTTTATTTTAAAACTACACCCACTCATCTGAGGATTCCCGATGAGTGGGCATATTCCCTCAGCACCTGCCCTGTCAATGCCCTTAAAATCATAAATGGAAAACCATTTCCCATAAAAATTTTGGATTACAAAATTTGCACAGTGCTGCTGATCAATAACTTACATCTTTTTAAGAAAAATATAAGACAGAAAAAAGTTAAAATAGTTATGCCAGTGTGGTATAGCCATGTGCCCAGACCTCAGACAAGCCAACATTCAATGGGTAGCACTGCAAGCTGCAGTTCATTTGGAATCACACTTAATTTGTTTTGACACAAATCTTCCAGCCAATTCCTAACAAGAGGTCTAGAGCTCATCCTCCTGTTATAAAGTTTTGCCAGATGTGTCCTAGTCAAGATTTCAAACAGCCACTGTTCCTTTTATCCCTCTTCAAATTTCATGACCTGCTGGGTGTAACTTCATTTCTAAAACATCCACATAAGAATTGTAACTCCCAACCCACAGTCCATCCACAACCTTCCCATTTAATTGCAACTGTGAGAATTTTTCTCTCTGCTGAGCCATTTGGTTTGGTCCTGAGTTACGAAAGTTCTTCCTGTCACTGTGTTTTCAGAAGTTTTGTTAAATAATTGCAAGGTTTCTAGGTTTATAGTATATTTCCTTTGCAATAGCTTTTATAGAATGGCCTAAGTAAGTAGGCATATCCTACTCTAGTTAAAAACTGGATCCTAAAATGCAACTGACACTGAGGACCTGAGGGGAGACAGTTTTATTTGGATTGAATGTTCTGACCATTCATCCATATTTCTTAAATTTTTGGCATGCAAACTCTACAGGATTTTGGGTTATAATGAAGGAAAAGAAACAGGATGCGGTTCTCATGTGCATTAAATATGATCCTGTAACTCAACAGCCCAACCAGTCACATTTTATTTTTAACTCATTGATCACCTGAAGTAAAGATGAGAAGTTGAAAAATGAGCTGGGTCTTCAGGTAAAGCACGGTTAGAGAGAAAGAGGTAATTGGACTACAATATGCTTCAACCTCCATTCATAAAGTAATACCATTTATAATTCCATATTTCCTAAATGTCTACCCTCTCTATGTGCTGGTGTACATTTCTTCTGCCATAATCACATTCTTTTGCCACAGAGCCACACATGCTCAGAAGAAGAAAATACAACACAACAATTTTATGTTCATAGCTTCTTTCACAAATGCAACACCTAAAATGCTAAAAATTGACATCTGTGCTGATGTATTTGCCTAGAAACTGAATGAAAGGGGAAAAAATGTGCCTGCATTTTTTCAACATAGATTTATGCATAGAAACAATTGTTCTATGTTATTGTTGGACCCTCTTGTTTTGTTGAAGTCCCCTTCTTTGGGCAAGTAGGCAAGACACTTCCCATTGCAGGTCACCCTTACATCAATGTTCACACATAGTTCGATTTACCAGCAGAAACTGGATCAAGAGGCAGTGACCTATGGACTTCACTCTTTACTCAGTTAAACAAGGGAGAACTCTCAGAGCCAGTCTGAAACCAGAAACACAAGAGATTCTGCAAATGCTGGAAATCCAGAGCAGCATGCACAAAATACTGCAGGACATCAACACGCCAGGTAGCACGTATGGAAAGGAATAAGGAATGGGCATTTCCGGTTGAAACTCCTCATTGGGACACACCCCGATGAAGAGCCTCAGCCCGAAACATCAACTCTTTATTCCCTTCCATAGACACATTTTGTGCACCACAGTTCCCAAGCAGACATTGGATTGTAAATAATTAGACATTTGGCAAGGACAAATGAAAAGAATTTAGGTTTAAGTGGAGTGGGCAATGTGTGAGTGGGCTAGTGTTGGAGTGGGTGTTGAGGCTTTGGCTCATCATGTTTTCAGCAAGAAGAGGTGTAGGCCATAGGTAATTTTCTTTTTGTTATTTATTCTTTCTTTCTTACTTATTGCACGTTTAGAAAAATGCAGAAGCAGAGAAGATACTTGAATGCTCCTCTTGTGGGGTATGGGAAGGCAGGGAGACCTCCAGTGTCTATGACTACACATTCAAGAAGTGTATTCAGCTGCAGATACTAACAGACCATGTTAAGGAGTTGGAGCTGCAAATGGATGAAATCCGGATCATACAAGGAAGTAGCTATACCCAGGGTGCAGGACACAACTAACTGGGTGACCAACACTCGCAACAAAGATATACCACTTTGGATACTGCTGGGAGGTGGGGGAAATGACCGAACAAAGAAAAGCAACAACATTCAGGTCTCTATGGCTCAGAAGGTAAGTGGGGAGAAGAGCGAGCGTAAGTGATAGGGGACTCATTGGTTCGGGGAACAGAAAGAAGGCTCTGTGGACATGAATGAGATTTTCAGGTAGTTTGATCGTTTGTTGTCTCCTGGGTACCAGTGTCAGAGACATCTTGGATCAAGTCCACAGCATTCTTAAGTGGGAAGGTGAGCAGCCAGAGGTCCTGTTCCACGTAGGTACCAATGACATGGGTACGATGGGTGACTTGGTCCTGCAAAGTGAGTTCAGGGAGTTAGGTGCTAAGTTGAAAGACAGGACCTCTGGTTTGTGACCTCAGGATTCCTACCTGTGCCACAAGTTAGTGACGTTAGAAATAGTAAGACCATACAGTTTAACACATGGCTAAGCAGTTGGTGCAGGAGGGAGGGCTTCAGGTTTTTCGATCACAGGGCTCTCTTCCAGGGAAGGTGGGACCTGTACAAAAGGGAAAGTTTGCCCCTGACTAATATCCTAGCAGGAAGGTTGCACGAGAGCTGGGGAGACAGCAGGTTTAAACTAGAATTGCAGGGGGATGCGAACTAGAACACCAGAACGGTTAGTGGAGTGGCTGTGAAGGAAGATGCTGCTAGGCCTACATACATGGTCGAGAATCAAAAGGTTCAGCGTGGTGGAACTAATGTTTTGAGCTGCGTATATTTCAATGCAAGGAGTATTGTAGAAAAGGTGAATAAGCCTTTGACAAGGTCCCACATGGGAGACTGGTCGAGAAGGTTCAGTCACTCAAGATGAAAGATAGGGCTATGGGTAACCCTAGTAATTTTTAAGGTAGGGATATGTTCGACACAACTTTGTGGGCCAAAGGGCCTGTATTGAGCTATAGGTTTGCTATGTTTCTATGAAGAAGTAAACTACATTAACATTGGTTTCACGGAAGAAGACGAAGAGTCATTGTAGATGGTTGCCTCTCTGACTGGAGGCCCATGACTGGTGTGTTGCACGGATCAGTGCTAAGTCTGTTGTTGTTAGTGATCTATATCAAAGAGCTAGATGATGCGGCAAAATGGATCCGCAATTTGGCAATGACATCTATTGGAAAAATGGATTGAAAAATGGCAGGTAGAATTAATGTAGACAGTTATGAGTTGTTGCACCTTGGGAGGATCAACCAAGGTATGTCTTATACAGTGAGCAGTAGGTCACTGAGGGGTACAGTAGAACAGAGGGATCAGGGAATACAGATCCATATTCCTTGAAAGTGGCATCACAGGTAGATAGGGTCATATGGAAAGCGTTTGGCACATTGGCCTTCATAAATCAATGTACTGAGTACAAGTGTTAGGATGTTATGTTAAAATCGTACAAGACATCGGTGAGGCCTAATTTGGAGAATTGTGTGCAGTTTTGGTAACCCACCTACAGAAAAGATATAACTTAATATAAAAAGTGCAGAGAAAATTTACAAAAATGTTGCCAGAACTTGAGTTACAGGGAAAAGTTGAAAATGTTAAGTCTTTATTCCATAGAATGTAGAAGATTGAGGGGAGATTTGATAGAGGTATACAAAATTGTGAGGGGTAAATGCAAGCAGGCGTTCTCCACTGAGGTTGGGAGAGTCTAGAACTAGAGGCCATGGATTAAGTGTGAAAGGGGAATTTCTTCACGCAGAGGCTGGTGAGAGTGTGGAATAAGCTGCCAGCCCAAGTGGTGGACTCAAGGTTGATTTCAAAATTGAACAGAAATGTGGATAGGTACACAGATGAGAGGGGTATGAAAGGCTATGGTCTGGGTGCAGGTCAATGGGACTAGGCAAATTAATGGTTCAGAACAAACAAGACCAGTTGAAGGGCCTGTTTCTGTCCTGTAGTGTTCTATGACTCTGAGACTCTATGCTGCCGGAACCTCAGGGTTCCTCTAGTGTTACTTAAGAAACCAGATGTACTTTAAATGCTTCGCACTGAGACATTGATTTTATCAATGCTCCATCCCCTAAATTGTTTTCCATGTGTGGCTATTTTGCATGCAGTCAGCATTCAGAAATATCATAAGCATCTGTTTGCTGCTTTTCTGTGATCCCAATGGTCATAGTGCCCATGGTCTAATTATGGCAGTGTGTGATCAGGCTACTATGCACCTTGAAGGACCTCATCAGAGTCTCAAGGGATTCCCCCACTTAATTTTCCCTCACTTTGTGCCAGCTTCCAAATAATCACGGGGTCTGAAATATGTCATTCATAAAGCACAAGTATAATCCATAAGGGAAGAGCAAAAAATATAACTGTAAATATCTCATGATAAAGCAAAGATTGCATCTTATACATTTGCCACATTCTCCAATACTTCATGCCCAATTGTTTCATCCTTGACAGTCATTTAGTTTTTGAGACCAGGAGGCAAATGATATGCATTGCTTCAAACTTATATTGTGACCTGGTAAGAAAATATTGCAAGGCCCTGTGTATGTCAGCATTAGCAACGTGCATCATACTTATAACCTGTGTCAGTAAGACGATAGATGGTTTCAGAAGATTATATCTGAGGGCAATCAAGAATTTCTGCAAAAACTAAAAAGTAACATTGGAAATATTTTAATCCAGCTCGGTGGGTAAAAGATTCCTGGTGCTGGGTGCTCCCTGTCTGACTTTTCTCTCTATTGACTTTAACTTAGAGCGAAATTGCAGTCAAATCTGTCCATTTTTTGATTACGTGGATTAAGGAAAATCTGCCCACTAAAACACAGCGTTTCAAAATCATTATAACTTAGAAAACAAAAGAACAGAATTTAAGATCCTGCTCTGCTGTATTCAGTTTAATATAGTTGCAGTTGCGAATTATACACCAGCTTCTATGGAGATGAATTTCAGAACCACAGAAGCAACACATTACCTCTACTTTAAATTCCAGTTAACTTATGGACAAAGGTTGAATTTCTACTCCTAAGGTTTGTTAAAAATTAACTAGATATAATATCTTTGATAGTGAGGTATTCCAGGCAAGTTATATTAAAATTTATATCTTAAACAGTACATTGAAGAGGAAAGAAAAATGTTTCAGTCAAAATCATAGGCCCTTCTCATTCATCCCAGAGTCTCTTTGACCTTCTACCGTCAGGCAGAAGATACTGCAGTACAAGAACAAGGACTGTTCAGTGGGAACAGCTTCTTCCTGCAGGTTATGAGACTTCTGAACACGCTGCTACCGCCCAGTACACATTAATCATGACAGTGCTGGTAACATTTAATTGTTGTACATTTAATTATATGTTGTATATGTACTTTAAGTGATCTTGTACATCTACAAAACTTTTTTATTATCTGTTAACTTCATTCTGTTAATATTATTTTATCTGCTGTCTGTGATATACGTACAGTGTTTTACACCTTGATCCCAGAGAAACACTGTTTCATTTAGGTATATACATGTGTATGGCTGAATGAGAATAAACTTCAACTTGAACTTGAAAATGGAGCCAGCTTCTTTCATCATTTCAAACAGAGACCATGCCATCACAAAGAAGCAACCTGAGGTGGGGGACGTTTCTCTTAATTCAATTACATCTATACGTTACTAAAATTCTCATTCTGTTTATCTGTTTGTGCCCTCAAGGTAGCCCAAACAGTGCATTAAAGCGGCACTTTTTTTTGACTAAATGGACTTAAAATGCGCTTAACTTACAGAATGCTGGCAAAGGTCAGGGTTAAATTGGGTTATATTCATTTAAAATTGCTTACTCGTCAACAGGCCCCACTTTCCACAACCAATTCCAGCTTTCATGGAAACCACTATGCGACACAACGATGCATGCGCATGACCAGCCTCAGCAGCGACACCAACTGCAGCAAAAGGGCAGGGCACCTCTATTTCGAGCAGTCACATTCTGCTAATCACCAACAGCACGTGCAGGATTGGGACAGATCAAACTGCAACCCATCAATAAGAGATAATTAAATCTTATTGTAATGAAGTACTTCAAAACACCCATCAAACCCTTTGCTGCAGTCAAGGAAAGCGGTGACTATATCACGTCCATTTAGGAGAGCCCCAACCACATCATCAAGAGAAATCAGCATCCTGGAGGCTTTGGTGTTATTGGTTCGTATCTTCTATCCAGCATTAAGGTACAAAAATATGGTCAGCCTAATTATGCCACGTGGAAAGAGAAGGGGGACATTATGGTTAAGAGATTACAGCAAACGTTGTCAGACAGCGGCAAGGAGACGGAGAGAACAAGAATCGGATCAGGCCAGGGCCGCACAACTCCAGGACCAGAGAGAAAGAACAAATGGTAGAAGAGATGACGAGACAAAGGATGAAAGGGCTGCGTTTCTCCAGAATGACAACAACTGGCACAGGAGGAGAGAGGAAAAGACAAAGGAGCTGAGAAATGCATGTCTCCGGGATCAGAGACGAAAAACAAACGGCAAAAGAGATGAAGAGACAGGGGATGAAAGGGTTGCACACCTCCAGAATGACAAAAGCAGGCACAGAAGGAGGAGAGAGGAAGAGACAGAGGAGAAAAGGAAAGATCGGCTCGAGAATATGCAGCAAAGAGTAATTATTGCGAGAGCTGCTGAAGACGACAATGCCCGGTTTTAACGACAATACCTCGACAGAGAAAGAGCAAGGCAAAATGCACGATTCGCATGCCATAATATTTCTGCTGATGTTGGTACGATGAACAGAGTATGCCCTCACTGTCATGCCTTCCTATTCACTGGAGAAACCCCAAATTTCTGCTGTATGAAGGGAAAGGTCAGGATAGGCAATTTGCAACCACTACCCAATGAACTCCTCAATTTATACAGCAGTGATGAACCTATTGCAAACGAGTTCAGGAAGAACATCAGACAATACAATTGCCTCTTCCAAATGACATCCTTTAGTGCCAAGAAGTCCTTCCAACGAGGAATTGATGGAATCCTTTTGTGATTATTCAAGGCCAAATCCATCATTACATCGGACATTTAATGCCAGACCCCAAACAGCAAGCCCGATTCCTTCAAATTTACTTCGTGGATCCTTAAGACAGCGTAGAATTGAGAATGGGGATACTACAGAATGAAGGAATTCAACGTGAGATTGTTGAATTATTGGAAAACCCACTACGACAACGAAACATTGCGTCCCTTCAACTTGCAAAAGAACAAATTCGAGGCATGCCAGAGGCATCCATTGTCATTGATCCTGATCGGAAACCAGCATTTGAACATGAGAGAAGATTTAATGCACAAATTACCAACAAAGTCACTGTCATTATACCGAACAGCACCGAACCTGAAGCAAGATCACGGTATCCCATGATTTCAATGAGGAACTTGGATCCACTAAGGCTTTGCAATGGAACGCAAACGATGGTGGAAGAACTGCACGACAATCTCATCGTAGCAAAGATAATCATTGGTGCGTTCAAAAATGACATTGTCGTGATTCCAAGAATTACTCCCAGTTTATCAGAAGGGGAAGATGTCCCTCTTCAGCGGAGCCAGTTCCCAATACAGTCATGCTTTCCTATGACTATACATAAGGCTCAAGGCCAATCCATGGAGAATGTGTTGATTTATCTGGAGAAACTGCTATTCCAGCATGGTCAGCTGTATGTGGCTTTAAGCCGGGGAAAAAGAAATGAAAACATTACAGTATTCTTGAAGGGTGGTAGATCAACCAGAAATGTTGTCATCAAAAGTGTCCTTCGTTAAACAAGGAGGAGCTATAAGTGTCTTGCTACGCGTCTTTCTTCTTTAATAAACTGAGTTTTTCTTCTTTAATTTCCAAAGCAAAGTGATAGCAATAGCATTCAGGGAAATTTAATGTTCATTCTGGTCACATCAGACTGTACTACCTTTCTCTTCAAGGGTGCCCCAACGGGTCACCCCGTTGTCTAATACCTTCTAAATTCATATCGGTCAGTCAGAAAGATGATGACATTGAGATTTGGTCACCATGATTTTAATGTACCAGTGCACTGTTAAGTCTACTTTAAGTCCATTTGGACATAACCAAGCAAACTGATTTACTTTGCCCTTAATATGTCAAAAGATTGTGTTTTCTATGAGAAGGTTTAACAGCGTCCCTGTTAGAAGGAATTGGATTAGGAAAATGAATTGCAGTCAAGTTTCTTTCCAAAAGACTTAACAATCATATAAGCAGCAATAATAGAAATACTTGCGTTTCCATAGCATCTTTCTCAAGCTCAGTGTAACCTAATGTAATCTTAATATTAGGGTTAGCAAATTCAAATTCCTACTGTATTTATCCCCACTGGTATTATTTTGGAGGACCTGTCCTGGGCCCAGCATGAAAATGCAATTATGAAGAAAACACGGCAGTGCCTCTACTTCCTTAGGAGTTTGCAGAGATTTGACATGACATCTAAAACTCTGACAAACTTCTATAGATGTGTAGTGAAGAGCATATCGACTGGCCGCATCACAGCCTGGTATGGAAACAGCAAAATCCTACAAAAAGTAGTGGATACGGCCCAATCCATCACAGCTAAAGCTGAGCACATCTGCATGAAATGCTGCTGTCACAGGAAAGCAGCATCCAGCGTCAGGGACCCCCACCACCCAGAATATGCTCTCCTCTCATTGCTGCCAACAGGAAGAAAGTGCAAGAGCCTCAGAAATCACAACACCGGGTTCAGGAACAATTACCACCCCTCAGTCATCAGGGTCTTGAACCAAAGAGGATAACTTTACTCAACTTCACTTGCCACATCACTGAAATGTTCCCACAACTTACCGACTGACTTTTGAGTACTCCTCATCGCATGTTCTGGACATTTGTTGCTTACTTATTTATTATTATTACAGTACATCTTCTTTTTGTATTTACAGTTTGTTGTCTTCTGCACTCTGGTTGAACATCCTAGTTTGGGGGAGGGGGGTCTTTCATTGATTCTGTCATGGTCATCATTCTATATATTTATTAAGTATGCCCACAAGAAAATGAATCTCAGGGTTGTAAATGTGCCTTAATAACAATAGTTACTTTGAAATTTTTATATACTCCTATGGGGCAAATGACACCTCATTTTAATTCCTCACACTGAAATGGCCTTGTCTTCCAGTAGAGGCATAGATTTTTTAGGTTTCAATGCTTATGTCAGTCTTGAACCCGCAACCTATCTGACTCTTGCAACCTATCTAACTACCTGTGGAGTCATTATCTGCATCTGATTAATTTTGCTGACCTGAGTCAATAGTTCCATTCTGAACTGCCTGCTTTCAAGTCCTTGGAATCACAACAAGTCTTGAGTCCCACAGTTGAATGTGACTCAAGTTCAATAAAATTGTAGTTTATGTCTTCCCAAAGATCTTGCAACTTGGAAGTTTTTCCCAAACAGCAAAAATGAGTAGGAACCTCTCTCGTCCTCTCTGAATAGGAGAATCCCACATCATTCTGACTTGGACATTAATTGTTTTTGATATTTTTGTCTCAATAAATTCTAGAAAGCCCATAACTTGGGAGAAGTTTCTTCATATGTCTTATAGCAGTTCAAGGGAAAACTGACTTGGCATTAAAAATGTACCTTACTGTCAGCTACCTTGGCACAAGAATGAATTTTTAAACAATTTTATTATTTCACAAAATTAAATGGGTTAGGGATTGAAAGAGAATAAACTGTAGATTATCAGCGAAAGTTCAAAGAATAAATTGTAGCCCCCGTAGTGGTCACTGTGAAAGCAATGTAAGTACAAATGAATATTACCCAACATTCCTTAGTGTACTACTGGGTAATAAGCTGTACCACTTGTTAGACAAAACCAAGAGCAACAGCTCAATTCATCATTCCTTCCTGCAGTTATCTTTATTACACATTGTTAAGTACCTGCTTAAAAGTCTCCACTTATATCATTTAATTGAAATAAATTTAAAATGCTTTTGCATCAATGAAGGGAAAACAATAATATCCATCACAACTGTGTCCAATGACAATAGAACAATTAAGGAGAGAAACATATGGCATTCATATAGTGCCTCCCTGACCTCTAGACATCACAAAACACTTCACGGCCAATGAAGTGTAGGCATTGTTGTGATGTGGACAACTTACTCACAGCAAACTTCCACAAATGTCAAAATGAGAGCGATGTAATAATGCGAGTTGCCTGAGCAAACGTTGGTGGCTGAGACACATTGGAAAATAACCTGAGTGTTCTTCAGAATTATGCCTTGAGACTTTTTACATCTACTCAGCAGGGCTAATGAGGCTTCAGTTTAAAATCTCAAAGAAAAACAGCACCAACTAACAACACTGCAATCTATGTGTAATCGTACCAAAATGCAACATTTGTCACTTTTTACTTTTCCTTCCTTCCTCCTCCCTGATGGAACAGTGAGGTTCTTCTGCACTTGTGACAGACATGGAAAGGTTAGCAGGAGTTCATGACAACTGTTGCACACATTAATCAAATCTCATAATATCTATCATCTCTTTTAATGGAATAAAATTTAACAGCTGCTGTGAAAAATTGCCATTTGCTTACCTTAATATTACTAACATGGAAAAAGAACACATTTGAAAATGTTGATTAAATCAGTACAACAGTGCTAAAATAACACTTAAACAATCTAAATCCAGCTGCTTGACACTGGGTGCAATGTAATTACACAACCCATTGCATTCATGTAAATGATACAGCACAGTAGCTTCTGTGACTTTAGTATGGCAAATGTTGATTCCAGTACTTTTTTCCCAGTTGCTGACAGACATCCCACTCATTAATATGCATTGCTATACTTCTGGGTATTAAAAGCACCAAATTCTTCTTTCATCTGGACTTGCAACAACTAATAACATACAGCCGAGGAGCTGCATGTGCCTTCCTCAAGACATCCTTCCTTCCTCCATTACAGTCAATTACTGAGGAAAAACTTCCAAGATTTTTCCTTCCTCTTGCTCCACATGGGTGTTTCTATAATTACCCCAGAGATTAAGGTCCAGAACTTCAGAAAGCTGTTCCTGCTCTGGTCAGGGCACAGAAGCCAACTTTGCTTTCTCCTTTTCTTCCTCTCTTCCTCTGACTCCCTGACTAAGCAGTTGTGCCCTGTCTCGATAGTCTCTGGACAGGTATTAGGTTTTCTGAAGAGATTATTTACAACACGATGTAAATTGAACAGCCTTTGTGGTAAATTAGATTTTTTAAAAACTATAATCACCAACAATCTTCTCAAATTAGTAACAAAACATCTGCCTTAGTCACTACCACAAAAAGATATCCATCAAGAAGAAAATTCGAGGAAGTCTGATGAAATAAAATCAGCAAATAATATGTCCATGGTGGAAAAAAGATCATTCAAAGTACGCTATTTCTTCTCCAAGCTAACTTTCCATGCTAAAAAGGTAGGTTCTCTTTCAATATCTGTGCTTGACAGTACAAAGAAAGATTTAGAATAACATTAGTCAAATGTGACCAAATTACATTAGTAATGTTTTGAATTAATGTACATTTTAAAACAAAAAATGCTTTTATATATATATATTCACAAAACAGAAAACATGCTCCAGATTTGTCAACATGAAGAAAGCAAGAAGGTGTGAAGTTTATCTTCATACACATTACACACCAATAATCACTAAAATATTGTAGGAAATGACATGTTCATGAACTACTTACTAAGTGCTTCTTCAGAGTGCCCACTGCCACCCTGACGTCCTGTCAGAGGTCAGTTACAATAAACTTGATGCAAGGTTGAGGAAAGCTTCTCCCAACTTTAATAAATACAAACTTCCAGCCTCAGTACTGAATTCAACAGTTTCAAACAATCCAGCCTTTGAATTCCCATATCCAGCATTCAGTTTCCTTTTCACCTTTCCTTCAATATTTTCAGATTTCATGCATTCCTCAGCGGCACTGTCGTCAGACACACCTTTTTGTTATCCATTATCCTTTCAAAATACTTACATCATTTCTGCTATTCGATCACTCCTGCTCTCTGACCTATCTCAGACCTTCCCTTCAATACTTCCTGCTTTCATCCACAACTTAATATCCATTTTATCTCTAATTCTTTCCAGAGTCATTGACCAGGAACATTCACTGTTTCACTCTCTATGGCTGCAACCTAGCTTGATGGTATTTCTCACTGATTCATGTTTTATTAGATTATAGCAAATTGAAAAGCAAATGAGTTTCAAAGAAAAAAAAACTTCATATTATATGGCAAAAGTTCTATTTGTCATCAGGTACATTTAATCCATTCTAATCATGTGACAATACAAACCAATAAAATTTAAGGATCACAGGATGACTGGTTGCCTCATGGTCCGGTACAGCAATTCAAGCGTGTAGGAAAATAAGAAGCTGCAGAGAGCAGAGGACTCAGTCGTTAACATCATGGCACATGCCCCTCCATCACTGGTAGTATCTGCACAAGGTACTGCCTCAAGAAAGCAACATCTTATCAATGAATCCTCAGATGTTATCTGACTTGCTGAGTTCCTTCGGCTTTTTGCGGGTGTTGCTCAAGATTTCCAGCATTTGCAGAAACGCATCTGTGTACCTGTGTGTATTATGGGAGATCCCCACCATCCAGACCATGTCATCTTCTCACAGCTACTATCGGGCAGGAGGTGCAGAAGCCTGAAGTCCCACAACACCAAGTTGAAGCGCAGCTATTCTCCTTCAACTATTCAATTCTTAGACTTATCAGATCAACCCTGATCACCAGCTCAATATAGCAAGACCTTGACCACTTTGATCATGTTTTTATTTCTAATAGTCTTTCTTATTTAAAAAATTATAATTTATGTTCAATGTGTGTTGTTCTTGTGGAAGGAGTTCATCTGATGTCCTGTGCCTGTGATGCTGGTACAAGTTTGTCTTTGCAGCTGTGCAGACATGTACTTGTGCCTATGACAATAAACTCGACTCTGATTTTGATATTAACACTAGTAAGGAGTGTAGAGCCAGAGGCTATCAATGTATGATAGTAATTTAAAAAACTCAAGAGGAAATCCGCAACAGGCTTCCCTTTCAGAGAATGGACAGAATGTGAAACTTGCAAACATACGAACCCAGTGCTTAAAGACAAGTGCCATGGAGAGACTTAAGGGGAAACTAGAGGAAGGGAATAAAGGGTTATGAGGATAGAAAGCATGCTTGAGTGGCACATGAATACCAGCATGACTGGACAGACCAATGACTTGTTCTTGTTCTGTATATTTTAAGGTTTTCTACTTGAGTACAAAATGTGGTTAAATATCCTAAAGAGTTTAATGGTACTAATGGAAATAACAGAATGAATGATTTTTTAAAATGGTAATAGGCTCTTAGAATGAAAGAGTAATGAAGAGAGTGTCCATTTCCTTTACTCAGTCAATGGTAGTGGAATTCCCATTAACCAGTCAAAATCTCAGTTGAATAGAAATCCAGAGAGCGGGAAATGGATACCATCTTTTGTAATATACTTGCAGATCCAAATTGTGTCTTTGGTTTCTTAAATGAAAATCTGTGAATTTCTCAATATTGTTCACAAAATCACATTTGTTTCAGACTCAGCATCAAAAAGTCATGCTTGATTTTGAGTGTTAAGTTCAAGTTCATGGTCCTTCAACAGTACACATGTATACCACCAAATGAAACAACATTCCTCTAGACTAAGGTGCACAACACAATACATATAACCTTTTTGTTATCCAGAAATAAAGTAACAAATAATAAGGTAACAACACTAGTTAAAATGTAAACAGCATAATGCTATGGCATTTCATATGTGATGAGACCTGGGCAGTGGCAGCAAGTTCAGTTTCTTATGGTCTGGGGAAAAATGCAGTTTCCCATCGGAACAGTTCTTGTCCTAATGCTAAGGTACCTCCTGCCTGATAGTTTTGGTCAAAGATTTTGTTGGATGGACAGGAGGGAGCATTGACAAGGACCCTGCATATGTAGCACTCCTGATAAACATCTCTGATCAGTGGAAGACCCTGATGATCCTCTCAGCAGTCACCACAATCATTTTTAGGGACTGGCAATCAGATGCCTTGCAATTCCTGCACCAGACGGTGACCCAGCTGGTCAGGACACTCTTGGTGGTGCCCCCGTAAAAATTCATTAGAATGGGGGATGGGGGCAATGGGATCCTCACTCACCCCAGTCCCCTCAGGAAGTGGAGACACTGCTGTGCTTTCTTAATGAAAGAGGTGCTGTTGGGGAAGATCGTCTGTTATGGGCATTCCCAGAAACTGGGTGCTCACCGCAGAGGAGCCATATGCATGCAGTGAGGAGTGGTCACCCTGCACGTTCCTAACATGTAGATAGTATGAACCATGGCATTGCATAAGTCTGGTGTATTTTACTTCCCAGATCATAAAGTGTGCCAAAGAACCAAACATTGCTGTTGTGCCATAAAAATAAAGTCTACAGATTGCCTCTCCACCAAAGATAAAATAATTAAAAACACATTAACAAGATTATTTACATAAACCCCAGTTAAAATTCAAATACATTGTGTAACTATATATTGGCATTAACTTAACTAAAGATTACTGGTGAAAGTTTAGCTGTATGCAATAACTTTTAAGGTCTGTGCCTTCAGAATAACTAATTTAAACAGCTTGACTTCCATGGACTCTCGGTTCAAATAAATATTAAAAAAAGACTTTTTCAGTATTTTGTTTCATAAATCAAAGGCCAATCTGAGTTTCATTCCCCTGGTTTAATATTGAATTAAAGAGGTATTGATTTTCATATTTCTAAGACAATGACAGCAAAGTTTCAAATTCTAAAGTGCTCTCCAACTTTTGCCCTTAATTTCCATATAGTCTCCATGGAACATCCACAGCAGAGACAAATGGTAATTACATGTGGGGTGCAGGTAAAACTTAGCCTCCCACTTCCAGTCTGCAGTGAAAGTTCTGGGTAGGAAACTAATACATGCAGAACCCTGACTGCATTGGTGCTGCCTCTTGCACCCATGCTGAGCTTGTCAATTTCATCAACTTTGCTTCTCACTTTCACCCTGCCCTTAAATTCACTTAACCAACACACATAAAAGTTGCTGGTGAACGCAGCAGGCCAGGCAGCATCTCTAGGAAGAGGAACAGTCGACGTTTCGGGCCGAGACCCTTCGTCAGGACTAACTGAAAGAAGAGCTACTAAGAGATTTGAAAGTGGGAGGGGGAGGGGGAGATCTGAAATGATAAGAGAAGACAGGAGGGGGAGGGATGGAGCCAAGAGCTGGACAGTGGATTGGCAAAAGGAATATGAGAGGACCATGGGATGGGAGGCCTAGGGAGAAAGAAAGGGGGAGGGGGGAAGCCCAGAGGATGGGCAAGGAGTATAGTGAGAGGGACAGAGGGAGAAAAAGGAAAGAGAGAATAAATAAATAAATAAATAAAGGATGGGGTACGAGGGGGAGGTGGCGCATTAACAGAAGTTAGAGAAGTCAATGTTCATGAAATCAGGTTGGAGGCTACCCAAACAAGGTATTGTTCCTCCAACCTGAGTGTGGCTTCATCTTAACAGTAGCGGAGGCCGTGGATAGACATATCAGAATGGGAATGGGACGTGGAATTAATCCATTTCTAACACCTCCCTCCCCTTCCTCAATCAGTCTGTCTCCATTCTGGAGACAAACTGTCTGCCGACATCTTTTATAAACCTACTGATTCCCATGGCTATCTTGACGGTACATTTTCCCACCATCTCTTGTAAAAATGCTATTCCCTCTTTTCTCAGTTCCTTCATCTCCATCTCATCTGTTGCCCAGATGAGGCTTTCTTTTCCAGGACATTAGAGATTTCTTCCTTCTTCAAAGAATGGGGTTTCCCTTCCTCCACCATTGATTTTGGCCCCACCCACATCTTCTCCGTTTCCCGGATATCGGCGGTCACTCCATCTTCCCTCCACACTAACAGTGATAGAGTTTCTCTTGCAGTTACCTACCACCCCATGAGCCTCAGCATCGAACACATCATTCTCCACAACCTCTGCCATCTTCAACAGTATCCTGACACCAAACACATCTTTACTGCCTGGCACATATTCCTGTAAGCGACAGATGTGATACACCCACCAATTTACCTCCTCCCTCACCGCTAATCAGGGCCTCAAGCAGTTTGACAGCAACACTTCACCTGCAAATCTGCTGGGGTCATCTATTGTATCAGGTGCCCCTGCTGCGGCCTCCTCTACATTGGTGAGACCTGACGTAAATTGGGGGACCGCTTTGTCGAGCATCTCCACTCCATCCGCCAAAAGTGGAGTTTCCCAGTGGCCAACCATCTTAGTTCCTATCCCGATTTCCACTCTGACATGTCAGTCCATCATCACCTCTTCTGCCATGACAAGGCCACTCTCAGGGTGGAGGAGCAACATCATATTCTGTCTAGGTAGCCACCAATCTGATGGCATGAACACGGATTTCTCTTTCTGGTAATTTTGTTTTTTTTTTCCTTTTTTCTTCTCCCTCTTATCTCTTCCCCTTGCCTGCCTATCACCTCCCCCATGCCTTCCAGACCTTTGCCTTTCCCACCCAAAAGGTTTCACCTATCACCACCCAGCTTGTCCTCCTTCTCCTCAAACCACCTTTTTATTCTGGCTTCTTCCTCCTTCCTTTCCAGTTCTGCCAAAGGGTCTCAGCCTGAAACATCGACTGTTTACTCTCTTCCACAGATGCTGCCTGAACTGCAGAGTTCCTCCAGCATGTTGTGTGTGTTGCCTTATCACTCAGCTCAAGTGCTTCCAAACCAAGTCAGTGAGAAGCTTTGCAAAAAAAAAGTAGAGTTTGCACAATAAAATATGTTCTCAAAAGGGGAAAAGACAAGAAACAAAAAAAAAGGATTTTACTCATGTTTTCCACCCCAAGATTAGCCAGTAGCAATCGCACGACCTTTACACATAATGGACTGATAATGCATCCCTTTGTTTGCCCAACAAAGACCATCTTCCTTTCTAGTTAGGACATTTCCTTGCTGAGTTACTTAAAGCCAAGTGGGAAGAATCCCAGTTTGCAATCACAGATCTGGCCCTGCAGGTTCCATCAGTTTGCCAAGTTGACTAGTCAATCAACAGTGTCTTGGAGAGCTGTGGTGCTGTGTGACTCAGGTTTCGTATTTCCAAATCTGCCTCAGCAAGTTGACTTGGTTCCAAGCTTCCATTAACAGATACATGATCTTAAGGGCATATCGATCTGAAATAGACTTCTCTTACTTCCCTCCTGCACCTTATGAAAACTTCAGCTATCTCATGATGAATCACAAGGCTGTCATTAGGTAGCACTGGCAAGCAATTTGTATCTCATTACTTAGTACCGAACTTGAACTTTGATTTTAGCTTTTTTTGGTCCTAGTATTGCCTCCTGAAAGAGCTCAACTGCCTTCTTTTGCCCCAACAAGACCCATAATTCTCTCAAGCTCTTTTCCTATTTCAGCCTAATAAAGCGAACTACAGAAATATTCAGTTAAATTTGGATAACAAGATAACTTTATGTTTGGACTACTTTTTACAGCAAATGGAAAAAATAATCTGAGTAAATAGGCATTTCGAGCAAAACACTTTGAGAGCATAGTTATGGTATTATCTTCAGTAAATATGCCAAACTCCTTAAAGCAGAAATAATTGTGGCAACCTATTCCTAAATGCAGTTTATTTTACTTACATTCACAATTTGGAACAGTGCCTCACAAAAATACTGTGTTTCTTTCCCCTAATAGAGGGAAAGGTAGCAATAAAAACTTGTCATCAAATGATCTGAATTAATGATAAAATAACATGTAACATAGACTGCTGAATCATCAATAAGGTGTTATATAGTTCACCCAATCGGTGTTCATTTTTTAATTCAGATGTACCATCTAGTTTCTGAAGTTTAGCAATCTCTCTTCAAAATATGAAATCTCACACATTAGTTGTCAAGTGGCAAAGCAAAGGTAAAGAAAGGACACTCTAGTTCCTTAAAAATCTAATAAACTTGATTAAATTACACTTTCTTTCCTCTTCTTGAAATCGCACACACTTTTCAAATACTGGATCTCAGGAAATAAGCAAGGACAATTTCCTTCATGAAATGCTAGAAGGCAGAAAGGGGTCCAGCCTGCAGGCTGGGACGCCTACCCTAATTAAGAAGTCACCCTACTGAGTTGAAACTGATCTCAGTACAGGATAAAGGATCGACCTAAGTAACTTTACTTTTTCAGTGCAGTAATAAGTTTTGACTGAAGCAGTTAATAAAGCATTTTTTACTGTATTATAATTGCTTGACACATTCTTAGAGAAACAAATCTAAAATGAATAACACAGAACAGATTTTAAAATATCTGGATGAAATATATCTATAGGAAAAAAAATGCCTCAAATCTCTGTCCCTTCTAATGAAACAACCAGTGATAAATATGTCAATACATTTACAAATTTTTTAACATAATTTGGAGTATTTGGGCAATTCTTTTGTAAACTTTGGCTCAAAAGACATCCAGTCATTCAACAACTCTTGTATACTCCTATTACCACTATTAAGAAGAAAACAAATAACTATATTGGACACTTCTTATCACAATAACCATTAAGGTACATATTTCACAGGAACTATTGTAATTTTTTCAATGTTTTGAGCACTGTTGCCTCTAAGCTGTGTGTACGTGACTGCAATAACTGAAATGCTCCCACGCACATAGCCTTTGTTGCCATGCAGCTAGAAAAAGTTTACAAAATGTGAAAGATTTTCTTTGTTGTAGTGTATTTTCTTATCATCATCAATCATGAAGTTCCTGTCACGCTGCTGGTGTTTAGGGCAGCAATTTCATTATACCCTTCAGTTAATAAATAAAATCAAAAGTACGTGATTTTTCAATTTTCATTCTAACTATTCATAATATGCATATTACAAAACAAAGACATTTAAAGTGCCACATAGCTTTTAGGCAGTGTAAAAATTTCCTGCTCAGAGCAACGGTTGGTGCATGCCCTTTAAAAAAAAATTAGAGGGATCATTGGTTTTGAGATATTCTGAAGTCATGAGAGGTATTATATAAATGGTAGAATGTCCTACCTACCTGCATTATAATAAAAAAGAACAGGAGACTATTATCATCACTCACATTTACACTTATTTTGTGTGTTGGGTGACTAACCCGCAAATCCAGGCTTAAAACAGTTAGACTGATATTTGGATATAGGAAGTTGTGGGCAATTGCTTGACTACTGCTTTGCCATCCAACAGTCCAAATTGGTGAGAGGTGTCCAGCTGACCAGACAGACAGTAATTATGAAATGTTTCTCCTTGAGTCAATCACATTGATTTCCCATTGGCTAACCACTGAAAAGGGCTCACCGAGTTTATGGCAATATCTGAAACGCCAATCTTCTCAGTTGGTGTCAGGATATACACCCCAGGATATTATGAGCATAGAAAATAGCAATAAAACTACACTAAAATAAACATTCATTTTTTTAAAAAGTGCTCAAAGGCTTCTGAAAATCAATTTTAAAAAACTTTATTGCCATCGGCACTTGGTATTAAAAATGTAAGGGAACCAATTTAACCATATCAACTTCAGCTTTAAGGTCACAATAACCACAAATATTACATTTAGTTCTTTTTAAACAAGAATTGAATTTCTCTGACAATGCACAACAGAGACCTGTTTTTAATTTCCTAACATCTGCAAAAATAAAATTCTAAAGCTCTAATAAAAATAAACACACTAAAAAAGTCCTTCTTATAAACAACAACTTCAATCAACTGAAACATCTGTAGTTAGTTATACATCTAGAAATAGTGTTAAAATGCCACGATTTACATATTCCTCCACACCACTCCATCCTCCTTCTTTTCCCTTGTCTTTCAGTGTTTTTTCTTTTGGTCATTTGAATAGATGAGTGATTTGTTGACAAGTCTCTACCACTGTCATGTGAGTCACCAGAAAAAAGAAAGTTGAACAAATGAACCTACTTGTACAATCCATCTTATCTGGGAAGTCACTAACCACAGATTGGCGTCACCACCACTTCCCTCTTTCTCCATTCCCCATTCTGGCATTCCTCTTACCCCTTCTTTTCTCCACACTTGCTCATCCCCACCCTCTGATGCCTCTTCTTCTTCCCCTTTTCCCATTGTCTACTATCCTCTCTTGTCAGATTCCTTCTTCAGCCCTTCACCTCTTCCACCGATTACTTTCCTGCCTCACATTTCATCGTCTCCCCAAGCCACCTAGCTTCCTTCTCACCTGGCTTTATCTATCACCTGCCAGCTTGCACTCCTTCCCCTCCCCCCACCTTCTTATTCTGGTTTATTCCCTCTTCCTCTCTACATTGACAAATCTTCCTCGCTATACCAATGAGATTTTGCCACTTGTAGAGTTAGAGGCATTAATGGAAAACCTATATTGGTCATTTAAAATAAAAAATATTCACGACTTGCAGGGTACTGTTAAGGACAAAAGTAGGAAAATTATAACACATCATATCTCAAGCTATTTGATGTAGCACTTTCTGTATCCTTGCTTTATCATTACTACTATATTATTTCCTGTCAGAGTCACCTTATGTACAGACTCAAACAACAGGAATTCTACAGATGCTGGCAATTCAAGCAACACACATCAAAGTTGCTGGTGAACGCAGCAGGCCAGGCAGCATCTCTACGAAGAGGTGCAGTCGACGTTTCAGACCGAGACCCTTCGTCAGGACTAACTGAAGGAAGAGTGAGTAAGGGATTTGAAAGTGGGAGGGGGAGGGGGAGATCCAAAATGATAGGAGAAGACAGGAGGGGGAGGGATGGAGCCAAGAGCTGGACAGGTGATAGGCAAAAGGGGATACGAGAGGATCATGGGACAGGAGGTCCAGGAAGAAAGACAAGGAGGGGCGGGGGGAACCCAGAGGATGGGCAAGGGGTATATTCAGAGGGACAGAGGGAGAAAAAGAGTGAGAGAAAGAATGTGTGTACCCCATCTGTTACTTACTTTTATACACATTCTTTCTTTCACTCTCCTTTTTCTCCCTCTGTCCCTCTGAATATACCCCTTGCCCATCCTCTGGGTTCCCCCCCCCCGCCCCTCCCTGTCTTTCTTCCTGGACCTCCTGTCCCATGATCCTCTCGTATCCCCTTTTGCCAATCACCTGTCCAGCTCTTGGCTCCATCCCTCCCCCTCCTGTCTTCTCCTATCATTTTGGATCTCCCCCTCCCCCTCCCACTTTCAAATCCCTTATTCACTCTTCCTTCAGTTAGTCCTGACGAAGTGTCTCGGCCTGAAACGTCGACTGCACCTCTTCCTAGAGATGCTGCCTGGCCTGCTGCGTTCACCAGCAACTTTGATGTGTGTTGTTATGTACAGACTCTCCTCTGCTTAATATCACTTGATGCACATACAATCGAACTGCATATATAAGCAATCCTCTGTGTTTATATTCATTTTTTAAAATTATTATTTTGTCTTACTGTTTTTTTTTGTGCTGCATTGGATCCAGAGTAACAACTAACTCATTCTCCTTTACACCTGTGTACTAGAAATGACAGTAAATAATCTTGAATCTGATGAGGAACAGTGAATCAAATTAAAAATGAGTGGAGCATGATAGGTACATGAATGGGAGGGGAATGGAAGGATACAGACATTGTGTAGGCAGAAGGGATTAGTACAGTTGGCCATTTGATTACTAATTAAACAGGTCTGGCACAGCATTGTGGGGTGCAGAGCCTGTTCCTGTGCTGTACTGTTCTATGTTCTAAACATTGCTCAAATAATAGTGAACATCCTTGATTTTGTTTATATGATGGAAGTTAAGTTCATTGATGCAGCAACTGAAGGTGTTTGGCTGAGGCTTCATCCTGAGAAACACCTCCAGCAACACCCAGATAAAGTTCAAAGTAAATTTACTATCAAATTATGTACATGTTATACTACAATAGAATTTGATGAAGAACTATACATAAACAGACAATGACTGACAAACACCAATGCTAACAGGAAGACAGACTCTGCAAGTAAAAATAATACTGAGAACATGAGTTGTAAAGAGTCCTTGAAAGTGAGTCTGTTGATCTTAAAATCAGTTTAGACGTCAAACTTACAGGACAAGGGATGCCTATGCATGTGATTTAAATACTACAGGCAGAAAGGTTCATGGCACTGGGGGGGGGGGGGAGGGCTCTACTTGATGCAATCTTCTTCAGGATGAAGACCATCCAACCCTTGAACCATCTTGTGTTCAATCCCTCATCACATTAATCTATGGCCAATAGGATGTCAAGATGCTTCAAAGACATTTGACCCCGTCAAAGACATTAGAACTGACTAACGCAATGGCTTTATAGCACCAATGATCATTGACCAGGGTTCCATTCTACCACGGTCTGTAAGGAGTTTGTACATTCACCACACAACCCTGTGTGTTTCCTCTGGGTGCTCCAGTTTCCTTCCACATTCCAAAGACGAACGGTTAAGGTTAGGTTCAGTGGGTTGTGGGTATGCTATTTTGCCACTGGAAGAGTGGTGATACCTGTGGGTGATCCAGCACCATCTTCACTGATCTGATTTGACACGAACAATGTACTTCACTGTATGTTTTGATGTTTCCATGTACATGTTAAAGCTAATCTTTCTTTCTTTCTCTTTTTTTCCCCAATATCCCAACCAGAACCCATTATAAGCCATCTGATCCATAATTCTGCTACAGGTATTGAGATAAATGCCACTTGTGCTGTATTAATGCATAATATTTGAACAGGTAAGAAGGGAAAAAAGTTTATGCTGCCATGATAATCAAGGGCACGACCCACCCAGCCAACACACTTTTCGTCCCTCTTCCCTCTGGGAGAAGGTTCAGGAGCTTGAAGACTCGTACAGCCAGATTTGGGATAATCTTTCCAACTGTGATGAGACTGCTGAACAGATCCTGACCCGGATCTGGGCCGTACCCCACAAATATCCAAACCTGCCTCTCGGTTTTTTTGCACTACCTTACTTTCCCTTTTCTATTTTCTATTTATAATTTATAATTTAAATTTTTAATATTTACTACCGATTTGTACTCCAGGGAGTGCGAAGCACAGAATCAAATATCACTGTGATGATTGTATGCTCTAGTATCAATTGTTTTGCGACAATAAAGTATAATGATGCTACCAGGTTTGTAAAGGATATAATCTTCATATTTAGTGTGCCTTCTAGTTAGACCAGAATTGAGTTCTCACCCTAGTTATGAAGCTTCTGGAGTC
The DNA here is from genome assembly GCF_030028105.1 of Mobula birostris. Lineage (NCBI taxonomy): Eukaryota > Metazoa > Chordata > Chondrichthyes > Myliobatiformes > Myliobatidae > Mobula > Mobula birostris. The sequence goes on along the minus strand of NC_092393.1, from coordinate 46,125,801 downwards.
CTATAGATATTATTATGGTTACTAACCACACTCCATAATCAACATCAAAATCTTTATCCTCTACTCTGAGGTTTTGTGGTTCTGAGGCAAATTCACTACAAGGCACATTTCACTGTATGTTTCGATGTACATCTGATAAATAAAGCTAATCACAATATTAACTGACAAGGCTAATGTGAGAAATGCAAGCTCTTCCTGGCAGTAGATTGTAATGCCCTGTGCTTCTTACACCATTTCAGTAGGACCTCTTCTGTTTTACGGTAAATATTAAAAAAGTAGTCCACACTACAGCATGGCATACTCTGTGTAAAGTGGAAACATACAAGAGACTTGTGTACTGTGGCAGCATGTCACAGGGAGAAGAAAGAAAACAACAGCTCTAGCGCCAGTAGGCTTCATAGATGGCTTGGATATGTATAACAAGGTCTTCTATAAATGGAAGGCAGTGTTATGGATTTGCAGGGAATCAAGGAGCAAAGTGATTTTATTAACTGAAACATAACATACACTTGATATCGCTATGATACATCAAAATTCCTAAAGCTACCATGCAATGTTTCAAATCACAGCCTAGATGCCGTCTAGCATTTTATGGATGATTGGCAAGAATAGCCATTCAGTTTCATACTGTATACACTCAACAGAAGTCAAAGTAGCGTCATGCAAATTCAGATGGAAGCAATCACAACTATCGTGAGTTCCCACTGAGACAAAAAAAGTAGAATCTTTTTATAGAGTTTTCAATAGGGAATTATGTGTTTTCTTACATACACTCAGTGGCCACTTTATTAAGTACACTTGTACACTTGCTTGCTAATGCAAATATTTAATCTGCCAGTCATAGGGTGGCAACTCATAAAAGCATGCAGACATGGTCAAGAGGTTCAGCTGTTTTTCAGACCAAACATCAGAATGAGGAAGATTAGATTATGAGAACACTCAGTCCTCCTTTATTGTCATTTGGAAATGCATACATGCATTAAGAAATGATACAATGTTTCTCTGGAGTGATATTACAGAAAACAGGACAGACCACAGACTAACACTGACAGAACCACATAATTATAACATATAGTTACACAGTGCAAAACAATATCATAATTTGATGAAGAACAGACCATGGGCACAGTAAAAAAAAGTCTCAAAGTCCTGAGTCGATCAACTCCTGAGTCCCCGATAGCGGCGGCAAAAGGGAGAAACTCCCTGCCATAAACCTCCAGGCACCGTCAATATGCCAATACCTTGGAAGCAGCCGAGCACAGTCGACACTGAGTCCATCCGTCTGAAAACACCGAGCTTCCGACCAGCCTCTCCGATACAGCCTCCCGAGCGCCATCCTCCGCTGAGTGCCTTCGACCTCTCCCCGGCCACTGAAACACGCAAAGCCGAGGATTTCGAGGCCTTCACCTCCGGAGATTCCGGTTACCACACAGTAGCAGCGGCAGCGAAGCGGGCATTTCAGAAGTTTTCCAGATGTTCCTCCATGCTCTCACGTCTATCTCCATCAAATCAGAATTGTGCACGGTCTCCTACTTGACAGATAACAGATATTCATCACTGAAATGGCCGCGCGCGCTGCCGTCGCGCCGCCATCTTCTCCCCCCTCCCGGGAGAAATGGGATCTAAGTGACCTTGACTGTGGAATGATTGTTGGTGCTATAAGGGATGGCTTGACTATCTCAGAAATTGCTGATCTCCTGGGAATTTCATGCATAATAGTGCCTAGAATTTAGAAACATAGAAAACCTACGCACAATACAGGCCCTTCAGCCCACGATGTTGTGTTGAACATGCTCTTACTTTAGAAATTACCAAGGGTTACCCATAGCCCTCTATTTTTCTAAGTTCCATGTACCTATCCAGGAGTCTCTTAAAAGACCCTATCGTATCCACCTCCACCACCATCACTGGCAGCCAATTCCACATACTCACCACCCTCTGCATAAAAACTTACTCCTAAAATCTCCTCTGTACCTATTTCCAAGTACCTTAAAACTGTGCCTTCTCTGTTAGCCATTTTAGCCCTGGGGAAAAAGCCCCTGACTATCCACACGATCAATGCCTCTCATCATCTTATACTCCTCTATCAGGTCACTTCTCATCCTCCGTCGCTCCAAGGAAAAAAGGCCAAGTTCACTCAACCTATTATCATAGGGCATGCTCCCCAATCCAGGCAGCTACTTTGTAAATCTCCTCTGCACCCTTTCTATGGTTTCTACATCCTTCCCATAGTGAGGTGACCAGAACAGAGCACAGTACTCCAAGAGCAGTCTGACCAGGGTCCTATAAAGCTGCAACATTAATTCTCGGCTCTTAAACTCAATAACATGGTTGATGAAGGCTAATGTACTGTATGCCTTCTTAGCCACAGTCAGCCTGCTCAGCAGCTTTGAGTGACCTATGGACTCGGACCACAAGATCCCTCTGATCCTCCACACTGCCAAGAGTCTTACTATATTCTGCCATCATACTTGACCTACCAAAACAAACCACCTCACACTTATCTGCCACTTCTCAGCCCAGTTTTGCATCCTATTGATGTCCTGCTGTAGCCTCTGAAAGCCCTCCACACTATCCACAACATCAACCTTTGTGTCATGAGCAAATTTACTAACCCATCCCTCCACTTCTTCATCCAGGTCATTTATAAAAATCACAAAGTGAAGGGGTCCCAGAACAGACCCCTGAGGCACACCACTGGTGACCGACCTCCATGCAGAATATGACCCGTCTACAACCGCTCTTTGCCTTCTGTGGGCAAGCCAGTTCTGGATTCACAAAGCGAGGTCCCCTTGGATCCCATGCCTCCTTATTTTCTCAATAAGCCTTGCATGGGGTACCTTATCAAGTGCCTTGTTGAAATCCATATACACTACATCTACTGCTCTACCTTCATCAATGTGTTCAGTCACATCCTCAAAAAATTGAATCAGGCTCGTAAGGCACAACATGCCTTTGACAAAGCCATGCTGACTATTGCTAATCATATAATGCTTCTCCAAATATTCATAAATCCTACTTCTCAGGATCTTCTCCATCAACTTACCAACCACTGAAGTAAGACTCACTGGTCTATGATTTCCTGGGCTATCTCTACTCCCTTTCTTGAATAAGGGAACAACATCCACAACCCTCCAATCCTCCGGAACCTCAACCCGTCCTTCTTGATGATGCAAAGATCATTGCCAGAGGATCAGCAATCTCCTCCCTCGCCTCCCACAGTAGCCTGGGGTATATCTCATCCGCTCCCAGTGACTTATCCAGCTTGATGCTTTCCAAAAACTCCAGCACATCATTTGCTAATGTCTATATGCTCAAGCTTTTCAGTCCACTGTGTGTCATCCCTACAATCGTCAAGATCCTTTTCCGTAGGGAATACTGAAGCAAAGTATTCATTAAGTACCTCTGCTATCTCCTCCGGTTCTATACACATTTTTCCACTGTCACACTTGACTGGTCCTATTCTGTCACGTCTTATCCTCTTGCTCTTCACATGCTTGTAGAATTCCTTGGGGTTTTCCTTAATTCTGCTCGCCAAGGCCTTCTCATGGCCCTTTCTGGCTCTTCTAATTTCATTCTTAAGCTCCTCTTCTAGCTTTATAATCTTCTAGATCTCTATCATTACCTAGTTTTTTGAACCTTTCAGAAGCTTTTTTTTCTTCTTGTCTAAATTTTCAACAGCCTTTGTACACCATGGTTCCTGTACCCTACCATTCTTTCCCTGTCTCATTGGAACGTACCTATGCAGAACGTCACGCAAATATCCCCTGAACATTTGCTACATTTCTGCCGTACATTTCCCTGAGAACATCTGCTCCCTATTTATGCTTCCAAATTCCTGCCTGATAGCTTCATATTTCCCCTAGCTCCAATTAAACGTTTTCCTAACTTGTCTGTTTCTATACCTCTCCAATGCTATTGTAAAGGAGATCGAATTATGATCACTATATCCAAAATGCTCTCCCACTGAGAGGCCTGACACCTGACCAGGTTCATTTCCCAATACCAAATTAAGTATAGCCTCTCCTCTTGTAGGCTTACTTACATATTGTCAGAAAACTTTCCTGAACACACCTAACAAACTCCACCCCATCTAAACCCCTTGCTCTAGGAAGTTACCAATCATTATTTGGGAAATTAATATCTCCCACCACAATTACACTGCTATTATTACACCTTTCCAGAATCTGTCTCCCTATCTGCTCCTCAATGTCCCTGTTACTATTGGGTGGTCTATAAAAAACACCCAGTAGAGTTATGACCCCTTCCTGTTCCTAACTTCCACCCACAGAAACTCAGTAGACAATCCATGACTTCCTCCTTTTCTGCAGCCGTGACAATATCTCTGATCAGCAGTGCCAGGCCCCTACCTATTTTGCCTCCTTCCCTGTCCTTTCAGAAACATCTAAAGCCTGGCACTCTAAGTAACCATTCCTGCCATTCAGCCATCCAAGTCTCTGTAATGGCCACAACATCATAGTTCGAAGTACTGATCCACGCTCTAAGCTCATCTGCTTTATTCGTAACTCTCCTTGCTTTACAATAGACCCATCTCAAACCATCAGAAGGAGTGCGTCCCTCCGCTATCACTCGCCTATCCTCCCTTTCGCACTATCTCCAAGCTTTCTCTATTTGTGAGCCAACCGCCCCTTCCTCCGTCTATTTTCATTGCGGTTCCCACTCCGCCCCAGCAATTCTTGTTTAAACTCTCCCCAATAGCCTTAGCAAACCACTCTGCCAGGATATTGGTCCCCCTCGGATTCAAGTGCAACCCGTCCTTTTTTTTACAGGTCACACCTGCCCCAGAAGAGGTCCCAATTATCCAGAAATCTGAATCCCTGCCCCCGTTTCAATTCCTCAGCCACGCATTTACCCTCCACCTCATTCTATTCCTATACTCACTGTCACGTGACACAGGCAGTAATCCCGAGATTACTACCTTTGAGGTCCTGCTCTCAACTTTCTTCATAATTCCCTGTATTCTGCTTTCAGGTCCTCCTCCCTTTGAGAATGGTGCAAAAAAAAATCCAGTCAGTGGCAGTTCTGTGGAGAAAACACCTTCGTCAATAAGAGAAGTCAGAGGAGAACAGCCAGACTGGTTCAAGCTGCCAGGAAGATGACAGTAATTCAGATAACCACGCGTTACAACAGTGATATGCAGAAGAGCATCTCTGAATGCAGAACACATTAAACCTTGAAGTTACAGTAGCAGAAGGCCGCACTGGGTTCCATTCCTGCACCTAATAAAGTGGCGACTGAGTATAGTTATCAGTGAACTTAGGTCCTAAAGCAGCAATTCCAACAACAGCTGCTTCCAGGAAGCAAAATTGGGCAGCTGTATTGTCACAGTATGATTATACAACTGTATATCATGTTTCCTGATGCTACATCCAGAATATAAATTGGTTGAATAAGGGTTCGAAAGCGTGAGTTTCACTACATATACTTGTTCACAGTCATTAAGAATGATCAGCCAATTCAGCAGGATGTCCTCCTCAAGCAAACTCACTGTCACACACTCTAAAAGATATCTAGTAACCCTGATAAAACTTAAAAGTCAACAGGACTGAGGGACAATCTCTCCATTGACTGAAGTTTTATTACAGAGAATGGAAAGACGGACATAATTGTTGCACATTTTAATATACTTTACTGTGTTCCTGGGACAATGCAGGGACTACTAATAAGCCCTAACTGCTGCCATGCCATCTACAGGAAAGCAAGAGCACAATTCCGTGTCTGCATTTAGTTTGTGTCCAACAGCATGGCAACCACAAATGGCACTTAGGTCATATGTGCATAATGTATGCTATGGTGATCTATATCTACCTGATCTTTTTACCTGTCATACATAAATATAATCACACTGCATTCTCACATTGAAATCAATGTTGGGTACCAGGACTAATAGGCATGGGGATGTTCCTGGAATCTCCACTTCCTGAGAGATGTCCAATTGTCCACAACCGTCCACGACCGAAATGTTGCACTGTAAAGCTTTGATCTGATCTGTTGAAAAGCACACTTCAATTCTACTTTTACTCTTTGGCATAAATGTGGTAAGGAGGGCAGCTTACTTTTAATGATGTCTGCTGCTATTCTCAGTGTTGCTGTTCCATGCTCTTGGTTTGACTGTAACATGAGAGATACGTTGAACGCTGAAGTTTCCTGGATCTGTTGAGATTATCCAATTTAGCGTAATGGTGTGAACACAGAAATGGCCCGGGGAAGGTCATTGCGGTGGTCAGTCCTAACACTGTCAGATGGATGCATCCACAATAGGCACATTGCTGAGGGAACAGTCAAATAGATTTATCCTGCTCATTGGTTGATTCACTATTAACTGCAGACACACTGGAGCTGATGTGTTCTTCAGGAATTAGCCACTCAGACTTTGTGGTGTCACCAACTCAAATGTGATGAAGGACACTGAAGTCCCCTAGCTACCTACCTGCTGCCCATTACACCACTGGCATTTCAGGCAGCAATGAAGGTCCTCCAACTCTGGCAGTGTTCGGGGTTTCATTCATTGTATTAGTAGCTCAGTTTTCATTACTGTCAATCATGTAAGTCCTGGGAGGGTACTCAGGAGTTCCGACATCAGTTGTGGGAAAGTTATTGGAAAGTACTCAAAGGAAAGTTATTGGAAAGTACTAGATATAAGTATTTGGATAGACATGGACTGATTAAGGACAATCAGCGTGGCTTTGTGCATGGTAGGTCATAACTAACCAATCTTATACACTATTTCAAGGAAGTTACCAGGAAAGTGGAGGAAGGCAAAGCAGTGGATGTTGTCTGCATGGACCTTAGAAAGGCATTTGACAAGGTCCCACACGAGAAGCTGGTCAAGAAGGTTCAGTCGCTCAGCATTCAGTTAGAGGTACCAAATTACATTCGACATTGGATTTGTGGGAGAACCAGAGAATGGTAATAGAGGGTTGCCTCTCTGACTGGAAGCCTGTGACTAGTGGTGTGCTGCAGGGGTCAGTGCTGAGTCCTTTGTTGCTTAACATCTATGTCAATGTTCTGGATGATAATGTGCTTAATTTGATCAGCGAATTTGCGGATGACACCAAGATTGAGTGTGTAGTGGACAGTGAGGAAGGCTATCATGGGCTGAAAATGGCAGATAGAATTTAACACAGATGTGTGAAGATTTGTACTTAGGTAGGACCAACCAGAGTAGGTCTTACACAATGAAAGGTAGGGCACCGAGGAGTGTGGTAGAACAAAGAGATCTGGGAATACAGGTACATAATTCATTGAAAGTAGCATCACAGACAGGGTCAAAAAAATTTTTGGCACATTGGCCTTCATAAATCACTATATTGAGTACAGAGGATGGGATGTAATGTTGGAGTTGTTTAAGATGTTGGTGAGGCCCAGTTTTGAGTATTGTGTACAGTTTTGATCACCTACCTACCGGAATGATGTAAATAAGTTGAAAGAGTACAGGGAAAATTCACAAGAGATGTTGCTGGGTCTGGAGGACCTGAGTTATATGGAAAGATTCAATAGGTTAGGACTTTATTCCTTGGAATGTAGAGGATTGAGAGGAGATTTGACAGAGGTATAGAAAATTATGAGTGATGTAGATGGGAAAAATGCAAGCAGGCTTTTTTCCACTGAGGTTGGGTGGAACTACAACCAGAGGTCATGGGTTAAGTGTGAAAGGTGAGAAGTTAAAGGGGAACATGAGCAAAAGCTTCTTCACTCAGTGGGTCACAAGAGTGAGGAATGAGTTGCCAACAGGAGTGGTGCATGCAAGCTCGATTTCAACGTCCAAGAAAAGTTTGGATAGGTACATGGATAGTAGGGATGTGGAGGGCTATAGTGCAGGTTATTGGGAGTAGGCAGTTTAAATGGTTTCCACATGGACTATAAGACTATAAGACGTAGGAGCAAAATTAAGCCATTCAGCCCATTGAATCTGCTCTGCCATTTCATCATGGTGGATCCTAAATCCTATTCAACCCCTATATACCTGCCCTCTCACCATATCCCTTGATGTCCTGACCAATCAGGAATCTATCAATTTTTTGCTTTAAACACACCCACAGTCTTGACCTCCACCACAGTCTGTGGCAGAGCATTCCACAAATTCACCACTCTTTGGCTAAAAACAATCCTTCTTACTTTTGTTCTAAAAGGTCAACCCTCAATTTTGAGGCTATGCCAACTAGTTCTCCATACACACACCAGAGGAGACATCCTCTCCACATCCACCTTATCCAGTCTTTTCAACATTCAGTAGGTTTCATTGAGATCCCATGCATTTTTCTAAATTCCACTGAGTACAGGCTTAAAGCTGCCAAACACTCCTCATATGTTAACCCCTGCATTCCAGGAATCATCCTCATGACCCTCCTCTGAACTCTTTCCAATGACAATACATCCTTTCCGAGATAAGGGATTCAAACTGTTGACAATACTCCGAGCGCGGCCTGACTAGTGTCTTATAAAGGCTCAACATTATCTCCATGCTTTTATATTCTGTTCCTTTGAAATAAATGCCAACATTGCATTTGCCTTTTTTACCACAGACTCATCCTATAAATTAACCTTCTGGGAGTCTTGCATGAGGACTCCCAAGTCCCTTTGCACCTCTGGTGTTTGAATTTTCTTCCCACTTAGACAATAGTCTGCACTATTGTTCCCTTTACCAAAATGCATTATCATACATTTCCCAACACTATATTCCATCTGCCACTTTTATGCCCATTCTTCCAATTTGTCTAAGTCCTGCATTGCTTCCTCAGCACTACCTGCGCCTCCACTCAACTTTGTATCATGAACAAAACTTTGCCACAAAGCCATCAATTCCACAATCAAAATCATTGACAAACAACGTGAGAAGTAGCAGTCCCAATACTGACCCCTGAGGAACACCACCAGTCACTGGCAGCCAACCAGAAAAGGCACCTATTATTCCCACTTGCTGCCTCCTGATTGTCAGCCATTCCTCTACCCATGCCAGCACCTTCCCTGTAATACCATAGGATTTTATCTTGTTAAGCAGCCTCATGTGAGGACTAGAAGGGCCTAAGGGCCTGTTTCTGTGCTGTACTTCTCTAATACCATCACACACACACACAGATGTAGAAGGATCCTTCAGTGCTGTTTCCTCTGTTTGACCAGTCAGGGTTGTTAGCCCTGAGCTGAGCCCCCGCACCCGGAGGACCAGTGAACCACTCTTATTCTGGCCTCTACACTTTGACCTGTTTGGCATGGGTGACCCTACCAAGAGCCAAAGCATGAAGCCCTGACTCCAGCCAGCATAGCTCTCCAGGTCATTGAGGCACGCAAGCCTCCAAGCCCTACAAGTTTGTGGTCCTCTTGGAGGATTGATGTCCCCAACCAGTGCATATTCTGCTCCTTGGCTACTCTCGCTCCCTCTCCCAATTCTATGGAAGCAGTAATTCCACAGCTGAAGATAATTACAACTTGTAATCAGGAGAACGTTTCCTTGCCAGACTGCTTTTTTTTTCCTGCTTAATGTGTTTCAAACTACTGGTTTTGAAAGGCTGCATAGGCTATTTTCAGGGCACCATAAGCAGATAGTCGCATGGTTATGTGTCTTCAGCAGTCATATGCTGACCAAGGCACATTAGGAGTGGGGTGGGGTCAGATTTCCCTCCTTGAATAACATTAGTGCCCACTGGTCTTTGTATCACTGGAGCAAAGTATAGTACTATCACATCATGGAGTTCAACAAAATAAATGTTTCCCCTGGCAATTACTACCCAGTAATTATAATCCAAAATAAAGATGTATGTGTTCATCATACTGATAGATATTGTGGAACTTTACTCTAGCAGTTAAGATCATTAATTTCTCTGTGGAATGGAGCTCTCCTTAATAATCCAATATGTCAGTATGATGATATTCAAACGATTATTTTAAAACCTAGAATTTACTGGAAAAGCCAAACATTTCACTGCACACAAAAAGAAGCATTGGTATAACTATATCAATCATTTCTGCTTTAAAGTATTTTATTCATTAACCTTTTCAACCTGCCTAAATAACTTACAAACCTGATGCAAAGGAAGCACGTTATGTTGGGTTCATGATGGCTGCATAAACAGAAAAAAAAATGCATTCTTCACGATGAGCTCTCTAATTCAGAAAAAAGCTGTTTAAAATGCTTTGATGAAAGGATATAATTTTACTTGAAGCAAAGAGGACTAAAATACAAAAGCAAATTCCATAAGCACTGAAGATCTTCAATATAGAACAGAAAATGTTCTGACGAAAAGCCACCAACCTGAAACATTAACGGAGTTTTTCTCTCTCCAGATGCAGTCTGGCCAGGTGGATGTTTTCAAACAATTGCAAGGCAATTAAGTGTGTTTTTAAACACTTTTAAATAATAATGCATAGGAAGAAAAACATTAGAACAAAATTTCAGTAAAAGGTTAGACATAACTGGATCGTTCCCAGGTTGAATAAGCGAGTAACCCTTTCATGAGCAACTCACACACAGAAAATGTGGATAAACAATCAAGTTTTGGGCCAAGACCCTTCATCTGGACAGGAAATTAAGTGGGAAGAAGCCAGAATTAGAAGGTGAGAAGGTGGGAAGACAGGAAGAAGTACAAGCTAGAAGGTGGGAGGTGAATCCAGGTGAGTGGAGGAAGGGGTATTAAGTAAAAAGCTGGAAGGTGACAGGTGAAAAATGTAACGGGCTGGAGAAGAAGGAATCTATTAGGAGAGTGGACCATGGGAGAAAAGGAAGGAGGGGCATCTGGGGGAGGTAACAGACGAGTGAAGAGAAGAGGTAAAAGGGGAACCACGGTGAGGAGTTGAAGAAGAGGGAAGAGAGATGGGTAAAAGTATCAGAAGCTGGAGAAATCAATGTCCATGCTGCCAGGTTGGAATCTACACAGATGGAATATGAAGTGCTACTCCTCCAAACTGAGAGTGGCATTATCGTGACAGTGGAGGACGCCATGGACCGACCTGTCGGAATGGAAATGGGGATTGGAATTAAAATGGTTGACCATCAGTAAATCCTGCTTTTAGCAAATGGAATGAAGGTGCTTGACAAAGTGGTCCCCAAATCTACATCGGGTCTCAGCAATATAGAGGAGGCCACTTCAGAAGCAGCAGGTACAGTTTACGACCCAAACAGATCCGTAGGTGAAGGGTTGCCTCACCTGAAAGGACTGTTTTGGACCCTGAATGGGCAGGTGTAGCCCTTCTTCTGATTGAGGAGATGTGTCAGGAGGGAGATTAGTGGGGAGGGATGAATGGACAAGGGAACCATGGAAGAAGCAATCCCTCAGAAACAGGACAGTGGGGGGTGGTAAAGATATGTTTGGTGGTAGGATCCCATTGAAGATGGTGGAAGTAGTGGAGAATGATATACTGGATGCGGAGGCTCATGGGGTGGTAGGTGAGGACAAGAGGAGCTCGATCCCTGTTAAGGCGGCACAAAGATGGGGTGAAGGCAGATGTTCGCAAAGTGGAGGAGATGCAGGTAAGGATTGCATGAAGATGGAGGACACCCCTAATATCCTGGAAAGGAAAGCCTCATCCTGGGAACAGATGTGGCAGAGACAAAGGAACCAAGGAAAGGGAATGGCATTTTTACAGGAGACAGGGTGAGAAGAGGTGTAGTCAAGATAGACATGGGAATCTGTAGGTTTACAAGATATTGGTAGACAGCTGGTCTCCAGAGATCCAGACAGAGAGATCAAGAAAGGAGAGAGAGGTGTCAGAAATGGAGCAAGTGAACTTAAGGGCAGAATGGAAGCTGGAGGCAAAGTTGATGAAATAGATAAGCTCAGCATGGATGTGTGAAGCAGCACAAATGCAGTTGACAATGTAGCAAAGAAAGAGTGAGGAGCATTACCAGGAAAGGTTTGGAACATGGACTGTTCCACATAGCCAACGCATAGGCAGGCATGGCTACACCATGACTTTGGAGAAAGTGGGAACAATGGAAAGAAAAATTGTGCACATTACTTCTGTCAGATGGAGGAGGGTGCTGGAGGTGGAGAGGAACAGGTCATGTCTTGTCGAGAAAGAACTGGAGAACTTTAAGGCCTTCTTGATGGGGGGGGGAGATAAGACTGAATAGGGACTAGAACCTTTGCTGATGTGGTGTTGGCTCATTCAAATATTTAGTATGGAGTAAATGATGGTGTCAATTAGCAGGATGAATAATGGTTGATTATATTGAAGAATGACATTCATTACAATTTCCAGCAGTAAAATTGAAGGTATGGATTGTTCAGTTTTCAGCTAAGTTTGGTTCATCTAGTTTTTCAGTGAAAAGATTCAGAAAAATGGTGACTTTTGATTCAAACAGCACAACAGTGATACTCACAACTGTAAGAGAAAAGAACAGAAGGCCATATCCTATTTAAAAAATTTCCAGAGAAGGTCTTCTTAGTTAAGTTTTGATGGAAGTTGATGCCAAGTAAGATATTAGCTCACCCAGCAAATTGATTATTCTACATGAATCATTACAGAGCTGCTTCCAATACCAAGCTGTAAGTTCTCTTGTATTACGAGCAGTTGTGAAAGAAGTTACTTCTAAACCCCGTAAAAAGGGGGAAGTGAAGGCCTCCGATGTTTAAATATATCAGAGCTGGGTTTTTTCTTTACAACAATGTAACATTATAAATTGTGATGACAGATACCAAATATAGCGAAGGATTATGTTTTCAGGGAAAGAGGAATTGATATTTTATTTGATTTCATTTGAACAGTCAAAATAGTTCCACTGGCTTAAAATGAATGGCATGTTACACCCAATGACGCTTTTTTAGTTCTTTTATTAAAAAGGGTGCATAATCAATTTGCGTTATATTAGACTTCATGGTATATCAGCGTAGCAGTATAGGGCTTTTGTATGGCTTTTGAATTGTCTATCACAAAAGTATGCCTTGAGCAATGTAGCTTACACCACAGGTCATCCAACATTCTAATGTTCTGTTTAAGAAACTACATATATATCTGTATCCAATATTTTCTAACTTGGTTAAGCGATTAGGTGAAAAGCCTGAGTTATCGAGTTATTATGTGTAGTCACTAATGTTGCATTAAAACTTAAGTCACATTAGACATCAAGCTTTGGCTTATGGCTATCTCTGAATCAAGAAAATGAGGGTTCAAGTGACATTCCGGAACCTGGAGCAAATTGTGTGTCATCTAAGGGCCTATCTTTCAGATGTGACATTAGAGTCCCTGTCCTCTCAGTTGGACACAAGTATCCCAGAACACCATTTAAAGAAGAGCAGGGTAAGTTTCTACTGGTGCCCAGGTCGATTACTTACCATTCCAACCACAAGACAAAATTACATCATCTGGCCCTTAATGTATGTAGAAATGTGTTGTGAGCAAACTGTTTACGATATTAATTCTGGAATCAAACTTCAAATGTACTTCAGAAGTGTTTTTAGACACTTTTCAACATCTTAAAGGAGAAATACTACAGAAGTAATTACAACAGCAACACGCCTTCACTATAGAAACAAATTTCAAGATTCTCTTCCTTAATGACAAGAAGATCTGCAGATGCTGGAAATCCAAGCAACACACACAAAATGCTGGTGGAACTCAGCAATTCAGGCAGCATCTAAGAAAAAGAGTAAACAGTCGACATTTTGGGCCAAAACCCTTCATCAGGACTGGAAGAAATCTCTTCCTTAATGTCTGCATTGAAGCTACACCTGAAAATGTAAAAGAGAGAAACAACATAACTAAGAATAATCAAAGAATTTTCTATGGTCGTTACTAAGTACATATGGGTGTGGTGTTCAGTTAATACCATGATAGTAAATCATTGCAGTTTTAGTTATTTTTTGTTTAACTTACAGAATTTCCTTCTGACTGAACGAGATCTGGTTCTAAATAATGGTGTCACCAGGACGTTAAAATTGCTCTTTATTTTAAGCACAGTAACAGGGCCTTTTGGCCCAATGAGCTCGCACTGTCCAATTACAGCAGTGTAACCAATTAACCTACTAACACACACATCTCTGGAATGTGGGAGAAAACAGGACCACCTGGATGGAAACGCACATGGTCATGGGGAGATAGTGGCAGAATTAAACCCAGGTCGCTGGTCCTGTGATAGTGTTACATTAACTGTGTCTCTACCATGCAAATTGAGAGTTAAGAGAGAAAAAAATGCAAACTATTTTTATTCTTATGAAATGTAATAAGAAATAGGACAATTTCCATTTGTTCAAATATAAACAGGACTCATATAAAAGTGAAATATAAACAAATATAAAAGAGACGCCAGGATAGTAAGTTGCCTCTCTGGTGCCAGGGTCAGAGACATCTCAGATTGGGTAACAGCCATTCTTAAGGGGGAAGATGAGCAGGCAGAAGTCATAGTACATATTGGTACCAACACATAGGTAGGAAAAGGGATGAGATGCTGAAGAGAGAATATATGGAGCTAGGTAGGGAACTGAAAATCTAGAGCTTAAGGGGAGTAATTTCTAGATTGCTGCCTGTGCTATGCACCAGTGAAGGTAACACCTAACTAGAGGGGAACCAATGTCCATGCAGGCAGGTTTGCTAGAGCTATTAAGGAGGGTCTGGCAACGGGATAGCAAACAGAGTTGATAGCTTAGAGGATGGGGCAGTTGGTGGAAGGGCAGAAACAGTGTGTTGAGAGTTAGTGAGGAAAGATAAGGCACAATTTCAGTCATTTGGATGGGTTGAAATGTGTCTGTTTTAATGAAAGAAGTTGAACTTAGAGCATGGACCAGTATAGGGAACTACAATGTTGCGGCCATTACAGAGACTTGGCTGTCACAAGGGCAGGAATGGCTGCCGAAATTTCTGGCATTTGATGTTTCAAAATGGACAGGGAGGGAGGTAAAAGAGGTGGGGGAATGGCACTGGTAATCAGGGATAGTATCACAGCCTCAAAAGAGGAGGATGTCATGAAGGGGCTGTCTACTGAATCTGAGGGTGGAAGTCAGAAACAGGTAGGGAGAAATCACTCTATCAGGAGTATTCTATTGACCACCCAATAGCAACAAAGACATTGAGGAGGAGATTGTAAGGCAGATTTTGGAAAATCTGTGCAAAAGGTTTAGATGAGGTGGAATTTGTTAAGTGTGTTCAGGAAGAATTCCTGACACGATATGTAGACAGACCGACTACAAGAGAGGCCATATTAGATCTGGTACTAGTCAATGAACCTGGTCATGTGATAGATGTCTCTGTTGTTGCACATTTTGGAGACAGTAATCATAACTCCCTGACTTTTACCAAAGCCTTGGCCAGCAATAAGAGCAGACAGCATGGGAAAGTATTTAATTGGAAAGGGTGAATTATAATATTATTAGGCAGGAACTTGAGAGTATAAATTGGGAACAGATGTACTCGGGGAAATACACAGAAGTGCGGAGATTGTTTAGGGAGCATGTGCATGGGGTTCTGGATTTGTTTGTCCCCTTGAGACAGGGAAAGAATGGTAGGGTGAAGGAACCATGGCTGACAAGAGATGTGGCACATCTATTCAAGAGGAAGAAAGGAGCATATTTAAAATTTAAGTTTAAGATCGCATTTCTTCCCCATTCTGATGTTATTTATTTAGAGATACAATGCGGAATAGGCCCTTCTGGTCCTTAGAGCCTTGCCGCCCAGCACCCAATAACCTCTGATTTAACCCTAAGCTAATCACGGGACAATTTACAATGGCCAATTAACTTACTAACCGGTAAGGCTTTGGATTGTGAAAGAAACCCAGAGCACCCAGAGAAAACCCATGTATTCCATAGGAAGAACATACAAACTCCTCACAGAGGAATTGAAGGACTTGAACTCCAAACTCTGATGCCCCGAACTGTAACAGCATCCCACTAACTGCTATTTGGTCTGAAGTTCAGCTGAACCTCTTCACCACGTCTGCCTGCTTTTATGCACTGAGTTGCTGCCACAAGATTGGCTGATTAGATATTTGCATTAATGAGCAGGCGTACAGGTGTACCTAATAAAGTGGCCACTGAATGTATATGAAGGGAGATTCTCGAGTGCAGAAATGAAGGAATGTATCTACAACAAAGAGCAAGTGGAAAGACCCTGGAAGAGTATGAAGCAAGATCATAAAACTATAAGATACAGGAGCAGGATTAATCCATTTGGCCCATCGAGTCTACTCCACCATTCCATCATGGATCATTAATTATTACTCTCAACTCCATTCTCCTGCCTTCTCCCTATAATCTTTGACGTCCTTACTAACCAAGATTCTATCAACCTCTGCTCTAAATATACCCAATAACTTGGCCTCCACAGCAGTCTGTGGTAATGAATCCTACAGATTTGACACCCTTTGGCTAAAGAAATTCTTTCTCATCTCTATTCTAAAGATATGTCCTTTTATTCTGAGGCTATGGTCTCTGGTCCTAGACTTCCCCAATATATAAAACATCCTCTCCAAGGATGATCATTTTTAAACTGATGCATTAACCAGAAGCAAATGTAGTACTATGAACAAATGGATGAATACCAAAGAAGGCTTGTTGTGTGTTAAAACGAGGATGACAGAGCATTAAATGGCTTTGGTTTACACATGGTAGGAAGGGGATTTGACCATAAATAGACTGCAATGGGCAAAAGCAACTCAAGTATAAAGGAGGGTTTTAGCAGCAGAAATCAAGCCAAGCTGTGTGGTATCCTGCTATGAGGTGAAAATACAGTAGCAATTATAATAATTCTACAGATGAAGGTCACCAGCAGAAAGAATGACACCAAGATTGCTGGCTGAGTGCTTCGGTTCCAAGAGATAAATCTAGTGGTTGGGGAGTGTAGTTTGTTAGGCTGGACAGTTGAGTACATTGCATTTAGTTATTACCAGTGGGAGTATAAAACAGTCGAAACAGCTAAAAGGCACACTGGAAGAGGTAGATATATTCATTTACTAACTTTCTATGCATTCTAAGTTTTACAGAGCAAGTAAATTATAAATAAATCACCTGTAATTATAAATAAATGTAAGTCACAAGCCATGGAGTTCCTGGACATTTGATCAAATCTGCCCCAGACCATTTTGGTCCAACAATTATGACCAAACTCTCCTATTTATTGGAGCACGTAATCTCCGAAGGGGATAAAAAGACAAGAAAGAAAATGGAGAAAACTACCCAATGCCCACTCTGACAGATGAAATCCAATCAATGGTATCATTTAGATCATGTTTTATCACTTTAAAATAGGCAAAAGCATAAATCTGGCAACAACTCAATAAAATATTCATGGAACCATATTAAAATGATTTCAAAAATTGATTAAGTGTGGATGCTTTAAAAGTTCAGTTTAATAATATGCATCAAAGCAAAGACTGATGCTTCCTGGAGAAAACTTTGTGTTAGTTTGCACTTCATTGTAACCTGAAAGAAATCAAAGCTATTTTTAAACTGTAGCAAACATCACTGCTTGCAAGACAATAAAATGTATAATGGATAACTAAATACATTCTAAACTTTAGTTGTCTTGAACTCTTCTGCTCTCCGTGTTTTATACCCTGTGGACTTTCCAATGTTCTGCATTTTTGCTGTAGGCAAGAGTGTCCAAGTTTGCAATCAATAGCACCGTATTATTGTACTACAAATGATGTGATTCACGTAGGACAAGAACGTAATGAATTTTTCTCACTCTCCCGAGGAACAGTGCCCTGATTTGCTATGGGCACTCCATCTGCCAAGCCACATGGGACCTGACAAAGCTATCCAAGCTGAGCTATCCAAGTGAATTGACAAGCAACCCTGGAATGTGAACTTGTGACCTTCTCACTGGAGTCAATTGTCAATCATGATTTAATACTTACTGTGCTGCATCTTTTCTGAGGCAGCGTCACTTATTCCTGCCAAATTACTCACAGTTTAAGTCACACTGTAACAACATCTGCAAGTTATCTGTGACGTTTTAGTTGTGACACTGGAGGATGGAAGTGAAACTAAAAGGTGGTAAGTTGAAGCCTTTTGTCTTCAACCACCATTTAACATTTGGTTCAGTACAGTCAGTGTCATCTGACATTAGCCTTGGGCATCTTTTAAGTCTGGATTCCCGATTAATACTGAAATACATCCTTAAAATGTGTTCACCACCAGCAGAAAAAGCTGCAGCAACTTAAATAAATTAAAACTAACCATCGCTATAATCTTTTGGCCAGAAGTGACCACTGTTTCTGTGTGGCATTAAATCATAGAGACATAGAGCATCACAGCACTGAAACAGTTCCTGCCAAGCTGTCATTCTGCCTCATCCACAATCCACACCTGGACCACAGACCTCCATACCCCTCCCATTAACGTACATTCAAACTTCTCTTAAATACTGCAATCAAACCCGCATTCACCACTTCCCCTGAAAGCTTTGTTCCACACTCACACCACCCTGAGTGAAGAAGCTCCCTCTCAGATTCCTCATAAATATTTAGATTAGATTAGATGATGAAGACACTCAGTCCTTGTTTATTGTCATTTAGAAATGCATGCATTAAAACATGGTACAATGTTCCTCCAGAAAGATATCACAGAAACACAGGACAAACCAAGACTAAAACTGACAAAACCACATAAATACAACATATAGTTACAACAGTGCAAAGCAATACCGTAATTTGGTAAAGAGAAGACCATGGGCACAGTAAAAATAAGTATCAAGTCCCGATATCCCCATCATCTCACACAGACGGCAGAAAGGAGAAACTCTCCCTGCCATGAACCTCCAAGCACTGCAAACTTGCCGATGCATTGGAAGCACCCGACCACAGCTGACTCTGAGTCCGTCCGAAAACTTCAAGCCTCCAACCAGCCCTCTGACACCGAGCACCGAGCACCATCCTCTGCCAAGTGCTTCGACCTCACCCCGGCCGCCAAGCAACAAGCAAAGCCGAGGACTCGGGGCCTTCCCCTCCGGAGATTCTGGATCACACAGTAGCAGCGGCAGCGAAGCAGGCATTTCAGAAGTTTCACCAGATGTTCCTCCGTGTTCTCATGCCTGTCTCCATCAAATCAGGATTGTGCACGGCACCCTACTTGACAGATATCAGATATCATCACCGGAGTGGCCGCTGCGAGCTGCATCGTGCCGCCATCTTCTAACCTATTTCTCCTTTAACCTATAACCTCTAGTTCTAGTCTCACCCAACCTCAGTGGAAAAAGCCTGCTTGCATTTACTCTATATATAGCATTCATTCAATTTATTACAAATTAGATGCATTTTAATAATAACATGTATATCATCAATAACAAACCAAAATAACTTCTTCAGGAGTTTGATTGCAAACCAAAGTCTATCCACAACAATGAAAAGAAGGCATTACACAGTGACCCTGACAGTAACTGGCCACAAATCTGACTTTTTTTTTGCATAATCTTTTAGAGAACAGTTTTCTTTTCCCCACTGAGAAATTTCTCTGGTCCCTAGAGCAAATTATATAACTTCAGAAATTCAACTGGGCAATTCCCCTAATAGAGATAGCGATGGACATGTAGATGGACATCCATTTTTCTTCAGTAGCAGAATGAGAAGGAAAGATCCTCATACAAGGCTGGTTCAGCAGTAACTAGGTCTCAGCAATTACTGAATCTGTATCACCAGTTCCCTGACCTAAGCAGTTAGAATGATACAAAATTTATGATCCACCATTAGGGCATTTGGCTATCACATCCATGTCAGATGAAGTAGAAGCACCATGTCCAATGGTGACCTTTCAATATTTGGTCCATGGCTGCAAGTCACAGCTCCTCACATATACAACCAAGGACTTTATAAAGTAATCTGCTGGAGGAACTCAGCCTGTCACTCAACGTCTAACACAATCATTCCTATAGTTCTGATCAAAAAACTCCAGAACCTGGGCCTCTGTACCTTCCTCTGCAACTGGATCCTTGATTTCCTAATCAGAATTTGTAATCTGTGCAGATCGGAAATAACTTTTCCACCTCACTGACAATCAAGATTGGTGCACCTCAGGGATGTGTACTTAGCCCAGTGCTCTACTCTCTCTGCACCCATGACTGTGTGGCCAGGCACAGCTCAAATGCCATCTATTTTACTGACAATTCAACTACTGCTGGCAGAATTTTCGATGGTGATGAGAGGGCATACAGGAGCAAGACATATCAGTTAGTTGAGTGGTGTCACAACAACAACCATCGGTAAATCCAGAGAACTGATTGTGGACTTCAGAAAGGGTAAGACAAGGAAACACATACCAGTCCTCATAGAGGCATCAGAAATGGAAAGTGTGAACAAAGTTCCTAGGTGACAATATCTCTGAGGATCTATCCTGGATCCAACATATTGATGCAGCTACAAAGAAGGTACAACAACGGTTATATTTCATTAGGAGTTTCGGGGAACTTGGAATGTCACTAAAGGCAGTTGCAAATTTCTACAGATGTACCATGGAGAGCATTCTAACTGGCTGCATCACTGTTTGTAATGATGGGGCAGGGGGCTACTGCACATGATCGAATTAAGCTGTAGGGAGCCGTAAACTTAGTCACCTCCATCGTGGGCACTAGCTACCGTAGTATCCAGGACATCTTTAAGGAGTGATACCTCAAAAGATGACATCCATCATTCAGGTCATACCTTGTTCTCATTGCTACCTTCAAGAAGAAGGTATAGAAGCCTGAGAGCACAACTCAATGATTCAGGAACAGCTTCCTCCCCTCTGCCATCCAATTTCTGAACAGAGATTGAACCCATGAACACACAAACACACTTATTGTAGGTCACATTTTTTTCTTATTATTATGTATTGCATTGTACTGCTGCTTCAAAGACAACAAACTTTACGACATATGCCAGTGATATTAAACCAGATTCTGATTCTGATCTATGAAGGGAAATGGACAGTCTGGCGTTTCAGTTTCATTTGGGTTTCTCCAGTTGCTCATTTCATGGTCCCCATTACAACATCTACAGGCTCTTGCTTCTCCATTTATATGCTTTTTGAAGTGTCCTGAGAAAGCTCTAAACTATCACTCTCTAGTTGAAAAATATATTCTCCTATTCCCACTAATCCTTCTTCAATTCTGTGATTTTTGTGTTTTGCCCCTTCTTCTATGAACAATAAAGAAGAGGCCTCTCACAATTTTATACACCTCAATCTAGTCTTCCCTCAGCTTCCTATATTCCAAGGAAAACAACTACAGCCAATCAAATCTTTCCCCATAGGTACAATTTCCCTGTCCTGACATCATCCTAATAAACCTCCTTGCACCCAGTGCAATCATATCATTCAGTTAATGTGGTGAAGCTATTTTCTATATATAATTTGAGCATACCCTTCCTGCTCTTACATACTAAATCTCAGCTAATAATGGAAAATGTACCGTATGTCTTTTTAACCATATTATCAACCTGCCCCGTTACTATTAAAGACATACACAGCAAAGGCCCTCTGTTTTTCTACCTCTCTCAATATCCTGTCATTTATTGTTTATTCTTTTTCCTTTTATATTTCCTTGACACTTTCCTGGTTTAAACTGCATCTTCCATTTTTCTGTCCAACAAAGCAGAATGTGGCTTCTTTCTGCATTCAAATGCATTCCTCTTTACAGTCAAATACTCAGGCATTTTTTTTGTATCACTTGCATACTTCTTTATCACATGCTCCATACACTTAGGCTTAAATCATTAACATTTTCCACAAACAACATGGGACTGAGTTCTGTGGAAGCCCAATCACAAAAACACCTGTCAACTATTAATCTTTGTTCCCTGTCACTGGGCTAATTTTGGATCCAATTTGTTACATTCCCTTGGATCTCATGGGTTTTAACATTTTTACCAGCCTGCCTTCTGGGACCTTGTCAAAAGTCTTGCTAAAATCCATGCAGACTCCATCAAATGCAATGTCCTTAAAGATCATCCTTAATACCTCCTCTAAGTTCAGTAAACTTGGCTGTACATGACCTTCCCTTAACAAATTCATGCTGACTATCCCTACTTTATTTGTGCCTTTGTATATGAAAGCTTATATCATCCTTTGGAACTGATTCCAATAATTTGCTCCTTTCTGTAATCGCTCAGGTTATCTTTTCTGTTCAGACAATGGTGCAACATCAGATATTCTCTGATCCCCTGTCACATTCCTGTAGCCAGGGAGGAGCACCACTGTGATCACAGGTAGGATTTTAAAGGGTGTGCGGTCTGTAATGGTGATCAGTGAAGAAAGCTTGCCTAATGCCAACTCTTCCAAAGTGAACCTTAATGGTGCAGCTAATGACAATATGCACCTCATGGCAATGAACCTCCCCATTTTCCTCCCTGCTTGGGATATATTTCATCTGGGCTTGAAGTCATCCATTGTTGCAGCACAGTGTTTATTTTTGCATATACAAAAAAAAACACCCAAATTTGATCCTAGGCCTCCTTTGTGTTGTTTAAAAGTTTTTCATACACACCTGCAGTGTGAATACCACTTTTTTATTCTTTTGTTCAGCGTGAAACACCTCCTTTATTGGCCTTGCTAAAATATAATTCCCACTCAGAACTGTGATTACTTCATTAATTAAAACTGATATCCTCTTCCCTTTACATCTCCCTTTCTACCACATCAGAAAACTGTGTAGTGAAGAATTTTCTTGCCCATCATTAAACCAAGTTTCAGAGGTTGCCAAGGTTTAACACTTCTGGTATCCATCTGTGTCTTGACTGTCTCTCCCCTATTTATTATATTTCTTGCATTTAGGTATGAGCTATTAAGAACAGACATGCTTCTTCTGAAGTCCCAAGTATGAGATCCTGAAGAAGGGTCTTAGCCTAATATGTCAACCGTTTATTCATTTCCATAGATGCTGCCTGACCTGCTGAATTCCTGCGACATTTTGTATGTGTTGCTTTGGATTTCCAGCATCTGCAGACTTTCTCATGTTTATACTTCTTGTAGATTTTCCACCCTTTGTTTCCCCTGTCTTCTGAATTCTCTCATTAACGTTCTGCCTTCAGTTTCTAGCATTGTTTTATTCCACACAGTTCTCAGTACATGTACCATTCATTGCACAGTGAGGGCACCAGCATACTTTAACTGGAGGACGTTCATCTCATCTGACTTCATCGGCTGCTGCTGTATAAATTTGTTTTAGTAATGACCATGATATTCCAATAAGACATTTTGTATTTGCGTGTAGCTGATAAGCCTAATTGAAATTACACAATATTTCAAGATATTCCAAGGTTTCCTGGAGTTCAGATGAAAGAAAGGAGATGTTATAGAGCCATACAAAATTATGGGTATAGCTAGGCTTTCTTCTCCACCCCCCCCCCAGTAGAATAGAACTAGAGGTCATAGGTTAAGGGTGAAAGGTGAAATCTTTAAGGGGAGCCTGAGGGAGGGGGCTTCTTCATTTAGAGGGAGGTGCAAGTGTAGAAAGAACTACCAGTGGAAGTGGTGGATGTGGGTTCAATTTAAATACTTAAGAGACAGGTACATGGATGAGAGGGGTATGGAAGACCAGTAGGCATAGATGGGACAAAGCAGAAAATAAGTTGGCATGGACTAGCTTGGTTGAAGGGCCTGTTCCTGTGCTGTAATGCTCTATTACTGTATTATAAATAACAGATCTCATTGTTAGTTACACGACAATACAATATTTAGTCCATTTACTTAGAGGTGACAGAACCAAACATTGAGTTATTCCATTGTAAGAATTCTGCTTCTGTGTTACAGTTGGCTTAATTTCTCTCAAGCAATTGTTATCTGTGCCAAGTCCAATTTATTCCCTATTATTCTTGAATCTGATGGAATTCAAGATTGCACCTTGCCTTGGAATTACTAAAGTTGGATGAATGCACTATCATACATCAAGAATGAGGGACTAGTCTTATGAATCCAGATTTATAAAATTTGCCTAATCTCAGTAAAGTTAAGAAGAGAGAGAGGTAATAACATCAAGACATACAAGATTCTGACAGGGATGACAGGAAAGTTGCAGAGTGACTACCTCTTACTGGAGAGTCCAGATCTAAGGAACATAATGTCAGGGAAAGAAGAAATCTCTACAAAGATGGTTCCAAAGGGATGATCCCTTTAGCCACAAGGGCCATTTCTAACTCCCTCTTAAATATAGCCAATGAACTGGCCTCAACTGTTTCATGTGGCAGAGAATTCCACAGATTTACCACTCCCTGTGTGAAGAAGTTTTTCCTCATCTCAGTCCTAAAAGACTTCCCCTTTATCCTCAAACTGTGACCCCTCGTTCTGGACTTCCCCAACATCAGGAACAATCTTCCTGCATCTAGCCTGTCCAATCCCTTTATAATTTTATACGTTTCAGTAAGATCCCCCCTCAATCTTCTAAATTCTAGAGAGTATAAGCCTAGTCGATCCAGTCTTTCATCATAAGAAAGTCCTGCCATCCCAGGAATCAATGTGGTGAAACTTCTTTGTACTCCCTCTATGGCAAGAATGTCTTTCCTCAGATTAGGGGACCAAAACTGCACACAATACTTCAAGTGTGGTCTCACCAAGGCCTTGTACAACTGCAGTAGTACCTCCCTGTTCCTGTACTCGAATCCTCTTGCTATGAATGCCAGCACACCATTCGCCTTTTTCACTGCCTGCTGTACCTGCATGCCCACTTTCAATGACTGGTGTACAATGACACCCAGGTCTTGTTGCACCTCCCCTTTTCCTAATCGGCCACCGTTCAGATAATAATCTGTTTTCCTGTTCTTGCCACCAAAGTGGATAACCTCACATTTATCCACATTAAATTGCATCTGCCATGAATTTGCCCACTCACCTAACTTATCCAAGTCACCCTGCATCCTCTTAGCATCCTCCTCACAGCTAAAACTGCCGCCCAGCTTCGTGTCATCTGCAAACTTGGATATGCTGCATTTAATTCCCTCGTCTAAGTCATTAATATACAAACCCCATTTCCAGAAAAGTTGGGATATTTTCAAAAATGCAATAAAAACAAAAATCTGTGATATGTTAATTCACGTGAACATTTGTTTAACTGACAAAAGTACAAAGAAAAGATTTTCAATAGTTTTACTGACCAACTTAATTGTATTTTGTAAACATACACAAATTTAGAATTTGATGGCTGCAACACACTCAACAAAAGTTGGGACAGAAGCATGTTTACCATTGTGTTACATCAACTTTCCTTTTATTAACACCTTTTAATCATTTTCGAACTGAGGATACTAATTGTAGTAGATTGCAATTGGAAATTTTGTCCATTCTTGCTTGATATAAGACTTCAGCTGCTCAACAGTCCGTGGTCTCCGTTTCTCTCACTCTCTTTTTTCTCCCTCTGTCCCTCTGAATATACCCTTTGCCCATCCTCTGGGTCCCCCCCCCTTGTCTTTCTTCCCGGACCTCCTGTCCCATGATCCTCTCATATCCCCTTTGCCAATCACCTGTCCAGCTCTTGGCTCCATCCCTCCCCCTCCTGTCTTCTCCTATCATTTTGGATCTCCCCCTCCCCCTCCCCCTCCAACTTTCAAATCCCTTATTCACTCTTCCTTCAGTTAGTCCTGACGAAGGGTCTCGGCCTGAAACGTTGACTGCACCTCTTCCTAGAGATGCTGCCTGGCCTGCTGCGTTCACCAGCAACTTTGATGTGTGTTGTTTGAATTTCCAGCATCTGCAGAATTCCTGTTGTTTGCGTGAAAAAGTAGTGTACACACCCAAGCACATCACAAAGTAGCAGCTAGTATCACTCACACTACGTGCGAGCAAGTTCATATCGCATGGCACACAGGAACCAATTGGTTCTGCAGTGTCCAAAAACAGGTACTGTCCAATGAAACTATGAAGCAAAAGTTTTCAGTCTTTAGGTCATGACTATGTGCCGCTTCAGCCATGGAGCCGGCACCTTCATCAACATACTCCAAAATAGCCAGCAAAAATTGAAAATCATCTCCTTCTCCTCAAAACTCCTTTATCCAAGCTCCAGGACATCCCTGCTAAAATTTCCTTCTTTTGGCTTAACTTCCATTTTATTCGGATTACATTTTCATGAAGCATCATTTTTCTTCATTAAATACTGTATAAATGGAAGTTGTCACTGTGGTGAGAGCAGAGTAGGTCACATTCATCTCTTTCAAAAACAAAGCCAAGGTATTGAGACCAGTTGAGTTCAAGTGTTTGAGAAAAGAGACAGCATTTTATAAAAATCATACAATGCTAACTTTAGTCTCAGGCATTAGACAAAATTCCACCTATAAATCTGAAGAGGGCACATTTTAATGCAACCACTAAATAGTGCTATATCTAAGCCTCTGCATGTAAAATCCATAACTATAATTAATGTAGAACTTAAATTCTACCCTGTGTTAGCAAATAATTTGAACAATATAAAATATACAGAGGAAGAAAATAGCAGCTTGGTTCCCAGTTCTTGGGTTTGGAACAGCTTTTAAAATGAGCGTGGAGAGCAAAGGTTATTCACTACAATTGCTCAGCTTGCAAGAAACCTCTATATTTTAGTAAAAGGACACAAACATTAGCAAATCTACTCGTATTACCAGAAATACTCTTCCACTCTAACTAGTTTTGTTATAATGATCCAGAGACACTGACTTCTTGTTTTCATTCCCTTGCGGGATTAGTGAATACAAGCTAATTGTTTTGTTCTAGAGAAAGAATAAAATATATCAAATTCCGGCTTCCAAATAGTCCAACGATTAAATTTTTAAAAAGTTTCTGAATCATCTTTCATGCAGAACAGAAACAAATGTCATCTGAACATTTGCTGAAATTCCATCGGTTTCTATTCTGCATGCCGTCAGTTTATGGGTAATATTTCTAACATTGAATTAGCCATGTTATAAGCTTGCTCACATCCCAAGTTTTGTGAAAGGTGAGCAGTGGCAGCAACAAAGTTGAAATATTTCAGCATCTTGAAACAGTGAAGCAGGTAAGGAATGTATATTCCTCTGCAAAGTTGTGAAGCATAGAAATTCTAGCGTCGTATTAGAAATAAAGAGTGGTATCAACTTCAATGAGACTGAGAATCAATTAAATCTCTATTCGAAAGTTGATTCTCTCCCAATAAATACTGCTCCTTACAAAAGCTGCACTTTGATCCTCTGTTATATTCCATGCTTTGCTTTAAAAACACAATATAATTAGTATATTCAAACACTCAAGTTCTAAGCATAGCTAATGGTTTGTTGCTTCTTCCTGGCTTATAAAGGGACTCACTGCTGGCCTCATAAAAGACCCTTGCTAGGACTGTAGGATATCTTGTCAACAGAATACTTTCACTCAAATTACAGCAAAACAAATCCCTCACATTTAAAATTCAAAGGGTATTAGTCTTCCAAAGAACAATTTAAATCCTAGTTGATTTAAAAATTCTAAACCAGAAACAAAGCACACAATGCAGAAGTTATTGTAGTGCAAACGTCTATACCTCACTTCTATGCCAGATCCTTAAATAATGCAGAGCTAACATTTCAGAATCAGAGTGAGGTTTATTATCACTAACAACTGTTGTGAAATTTGTTGTTTTGCAGCAGCAGTATAGTACAATACATTAAAGTATACTATAAATATATTAAGAAATATATATTAAAATTAAATAAGTATGACAAATAGAGAGCAAAAATAGTGAGGTAGTGTTCATGCATTGACTTTGATACATGCACCTATAATCACATCACACAGGTTCTCAGCCACTTTCTCCTTCTAGACTATTTGCTTCTGCAAATCAACAATTTAAAGAAAACAAAACTATTCTAAAACCAGAGTATTCTTGGTAGTGGCACAATTAGGGGCATAATGGAAAAAAATTATTGAGGAAGATGAGAAAGTATTGCTCCTCTTTCACTTCGATCTCATGGAAAGAACAACACCTTCAGTTATGAAATGGCCTGATTATGCTGGACCAGGCCTTTGTCCAGACTTGCCACCTGATGTTCCTGATCATCCAGACATTTTTTTTTCCCCCAGATGCAGACAGTCAGACACCAGCTCTCTGCATCCAAGAGGCACTCCAAGATATAGAGCTGGTTGTGAGCAATGCATCCCTCAGCCTCACATGTGGAACACCTTGATGGCTTCTGATAGGCTGCTACAGAACAGATTTTAAATATTTCTGAAAAGCAAAGTCGTAGAGTTATACAGCCAAGAAACAGGCTCTTCAGGCCAGGTTATCCATGCCATCCAAGAAGCCGATCTGAGTTAGACCCATTTACCCATGCTTGGCCCAGACTAAAAGTATTGTTCTGTAGGAAGATGGCTGAAGGCCTCCTTCTTTGTCATTGTAAGAGAAGCAACTTTAAAAAAACAGCAAATAGTTAAAATCATTAAGAAAAATTATTCAAGCTTCTGCATGCATCTACCTTTATTCACAAGATTAACAATAATAAAATGAATGGAGTCATTTATACAGCAGCCCTCCATGGCATAAAGCCAAAGGCAGGATGCAAAGAAGATCCAGCTCCTCTCAAGCGACAGTGCTTTGCTGCTGGGCACTCTGCCGAGTCCCACTGCAGAGGTCAATTGTATCCTCTCAGATTTCTGCATTCTCTGCAGTCTGAGACATGCTAAGCAATAAGCAGTTGATGTCTCATGTTCATGACAGTACTACCAGCTTGATTTAGGCCAATGACTTTCCTTATCAATCACATTTTGTTGAAGGCTGCCTGTGCCTTACCTGAACTATACACATTTTCTTATCTGCAAAGCTTTGACCACTCTTCCATAACAGCTTCATTCCACTAGTTCAAACTCTGATACTACCACTGCTGTATAAAGTGCGCAATGTAATTTCTGATTGATATTCACATATTAAGGTTGGGTTTGAGTCTAAATTAGGAAGATATAAACCATTCCTTAGCCATAACCTTAGAAAGGACATTTAATATACATTTCAATTGGTAATACTGTGGAGCAAAAGACTTCTCGACATATCACAGCACTCTGATTACGTACCTGTAACACTAATCAAATTTGTCACTGTTTATGAATTACATTAGAAATTGCAGATCAACTTGGAAACACTTCTTTTTATGAGTTCACCATTAAAATGTGCTCAATGTTATTAATTTTAGGAAGCATATTTTTTAATGTCCTATGAGCATATCAATAGAGAGACAGTGGATTATTTGTTTTTAGTGCAGTACTTTTATAGGCACAGGTTAATTTGGACAAAAAGTTTGTTGGGTGCACTGAAACTACCACGAGTGTCCATTCAAAATGCCAACAGAAATGTTGCTCAGTTGTCTAAATGGCAACTCAGCGGGTATGAGTAACTCAAGGGTAGAGGATAAAAATGGTAGAAGGCAGAATGGAGATAGAAAGCATAGTAACGTTCTAAGCTGGTGTATATGCACACAATCCAGATTTGCTGTTTCATTAATAAGCAGACAAAAAAGCATATTCATCCTCTCAAGCTTTTCCTATTAACCCATTTGACCCTGATATCCCTCCATCACAGATTTAACTTTTGTCCTATCCATCTTTCTTGCCATCTCCTCTGCAAGTTAAAGCACTTTTTTTTCATTTTTCTTTCCTGATTCTAATTAAAGATCTCTTGACTGAAAGATTAACTCTAATCAATGTTTTCCATCGATGCGACCTGACCTGCTGAGAGTTCCAGCATTTCTGTTTTTTATTTCATTTGTAACCAGAGTTGCCATCTCTCGATGGATAATGCCACCTTAGCACTACTGACCTATATCTTGTGTTCTCTGGGTGTTGACTTTTCACTTTCTCTGTGAAAATGCACAGATTTCCTCTAGGAGCTTTAGCTGGGGGGTGGGGGGAGAAGGATGTTTAACATAAAGGGAATGTATGTGATAGGTCGAGGCAAGGTCAAATAGGTTAATGAGGGCAATTCGAGGATGGTTATATTTCTCTGCCTGGTTATTAATGCATTGGCTGATCTGTATCACATGCTGCTTCCACGTCCCAAAGATGTGTTAGAAGATTAAAGAGCTCCCATAGCTTATCATTCAGTCTTACGAGGAAAGATTCAGTGAGCTAGGTTATTTCTCTTTGGAGCAAAGGAAGATCAGAAGAAACTTGATACAGGTATACAAGATAATAAGATGCATAGATCGAATGGAAAGCCAACACCTTTCTCCCAGGTTGGTATGACCAATGCAGGAGGATATCTTTTTAAGGTAAGTGAAGGAAAGTTTAGGGGATTTTCTTTTTATGCAGAAAATGGTATGTGCCTGGAACACACTGCTGAGGGTGATGGTAGAGGCTGATACATTAATGGGCAGATTCTAAGATAGGTACAATGAATAAAAAAGAAAAATAGAGCTTCATGGACAGTATAGGAGGAATGGGATAGATTATGGGATAAAATGTCAGCAGAATATTATGGGCCAAAGGGCCTGTACTCTGCTGTACTGTTCTATGTTCTACCTTCTATGTAAGCAAATGGTAAAAGAAGCAAACTGGAAGTTGATGCCTCTGTGAGCAAGAAAAAGTTGCAGAGTGGCAGGTGAATGAGCTGAGGGTGAATTGGATCAATGGGATGTTCTGCTTGGATTTAGCGTGGACACAATGGACCAAACAGCTTCCTCCTGTGTTATAACAAGTTTAAGCTGTTAAGTTGAGGCACAGAAGTTAGAATTGGGAATTATTGAGATCAAGCAATAAAGATCAGGGAAGTGTCAAGTCAAAGATTCGTAAGTTCTTTGATGCCTAAAGAAAACATTAAAGTGGTGCCACACAAGAAGTACATGGCTGTTTTGTGCAAGTTATCACCAATAATATTTCGGAAAGTATGGGACCTGAGGGACAAGGATAACAGGAAGACATTATATGGGAAAATGTGAGCCAGGTTATTTCCAATGCTAGCACTAGAAATCATGATTACTAAAAATGGAGAAATCCTTATGGTGGGTCACAGCCTGAAACTGTTTATTCCCCTCAAATGATACTGCCCAACTTAATGAGCTCCCCCAGCATTTTGTGCATGTTGTTCAAGAATGGGAAAGTGGTGGTTTAGAGAATGCAGGTGAGGACAGGGATTGGGGGGGATTGGAGTGGATTTTGAGTGGGTAGAGTTATGTTGAGTTGGAAATCCAATTGGGTGGTTGGGGGTGAAGGAAAGATAGATATGGGAGGCTCACATAACTTCAACAAGAGCAGAACAAACACCAAGCAAGATCAAAATCTCAGGCAAGTAAACCCGACTAATAAACACCTAGCACCAAAGCAGATCTCAACTCCCCAGCTTCTGCGAGGATTTGTACTTCGGTGAGAGATTCCTGCTGCTTGATGGCCAAATAAAATCAAACATACTTTACACAAATAACATCAAACCAAAGGAGGTGCAACACTTGTTCTTACACCTCCTCCCTTCACCACCATCCAGTGACCTAAATAACCCTTCCAGGTAAGGCAGAGACTCATGTGTACTTCCCCCAATCTCATCTATTGACTCCCAATGTGGCTGCCTCTGCGGCAAGATAAGCACAGACTAGCTGATTGGTTTGCAGAGCACCTGCACTCATCCACAACGGCCATTCTGACCTCCTGATTACATGCAGTGTTAACATCCCTTCACAATCCCACACCGACCTGTCCGTTTTTGGCTGACACTGTGAAGATGAAGCCCAAAGCAAACAAAAAGTACAATGCCCCATATTCTGCCTGAGGAGCCTACAAACTGAACTTTCGAATTTCAGCTAAGCCTGGCCTTCTGTGCTCCCACACTCTCTCTCCTTCCGTGCCGCCTTCTGTCATCCTAAGTTTCTTGTCTTTTCCACATCTCACTCTAACCTGCAACACTGAGTTCTGTTCCCTGCCCCTCCTGATCCAATATCTATCACCCGCATATTTCATCCACTGGATCCCCTCTCTCACTTGATTCTCCTGCCCATCATCTCTCACCTAATGTTTCCCAATATCATCCATACATCAGATTCCAGCTCTGGTAGTCTTTATGTCCCTGCATATCACTCTCCAGTGGCAGTGTCCACCTTCACCCTCCCCTCCACCTACCCAGCTCCATCTGCCCTTTCTTCACCTTGTTTGCTTCCACCTCTCACCTGCCTCTATCTTCCAACTTGACCTCTCCTCCTCCCCTTTGCCCACCTGGCTCAAACTGCCTGTCACCCTTCACCTCTCCTTGGTCCACCTATCACCTACTTACTCTATCTCACTCCCCTCCTCCTGATACTATCTCCCCTCTTCACTCTCAGCCCTGATGTAGAGGCCCAAAATGCCAACAATCCCCTCCCTCCCCATCAACAATTCCTTTCCTCCACAAGTTCCTCTAATAGTTGATTACATCAAGAACTGGAATTAGATTATTACTGCCACTTGCACTGCAAGACAGCGAAAAATTTGACTTCCATACTATTTATACAGATCAGATCATTTCAGTGCTATGATGTAGAACAAGGTAAAACAATAACAATGCCAAACGAAGTGCAACATCTATAGAGAAAGTGCAGTGCAGGCAAAAAATATCATAATGAGGTAGTTTGTCAGGTCAAGAATTCATCTTATACTAGGGGAATTACTTAATAGTCGTATAACAATGGGTGGGCATGTGGCCAAGTGGTTAAGGCATTTGACGAGTGACCTGAAGGTTGAGAGTTTGAGCCCCAGCCGAGGCAACATGTTGTGTCCTTGAGCAAGGTACTTATTCACACATTGCTCTGCGACGACACTGGTGCCAAGCTGTATGGATCCTAATGCCCTTCTCTAGGACAACACTGGTGTCGTGGACAACTGCTGGTCTTCCATACAACCTTGCCCAGGCCTGCGCCCTGGAGAGTGAAGACTGTCCAGGCGCAGATCGTGGTCTCGCAAGACTAACGGATGCCTCCTTATAACAGCAGGTAGAAAGTGTCCTTGAGTTGGTGATACATGCTTTCAGACTTTTGTATCTTCTGTCCGATGACACAGGGGAGAAGAGAGAATGTCAGGGGTGGATGGGGTCCTTGGTCATGCTAACCGCTTGACCGAGATGACAAGAAGTTATTTATATAACTTTCTTCAGCCTCTTGCGGTCATGTGCAAAACAGTTGCTACACTAAGATGTTATTGAACTATGTTGAGGCTTTTCCAAGTCAAAATATTGGCAGTACATAGTTACAACTGTACATGACATTGGTAAGGCCATATTTGGAGAAATTTGTACAACGTTGGTCACCCCAGATGTCATTAATCTGGAGGAAGTGCAAAAGAGAATCACTGGGATGTTGAAGACCTGGAGTGCTTAAATTATAAGAAGAAGCTGGGCAGGCTATAACTTTGTTTCTCCCTGGAGCACAGCAGGCTGAGGGGTGACATTACAGAGGTTAATAAAATCATGTGGGGACATAGATAAGGTGAAAAGCCAAAGTCTTTCTCCCAGGATAGGGAAGTCCAAACCTGGTGAGCAAAAATTTAAAGTGGGAGAGGAAGAACTTAAAAGGAACATGAAGGGCAACTTATTATTCAGAGGCTGGTGAATACATGGAATGAGCTGCCAGAGGAAGTGGCAGAGGGGAGTATAATTATATTTAACAGGCAATTGGTCAGTTAGTTGAATAGGAAAGGTTTAGGAAAGATATAGGCTAAATGCAGTCAAATGTGATTAGCGCTGTTAGGTAACATGAGTGACAAAGATGAGTTGGAGCAAAGGACCCATTTCTGTGCTGCATAATCCTAAGACCTTAAGGTCCTAAATAAAGTATGCCTTCTTTATTGGTGCAGGAAAGTAGCCTAAAATTAGTTAACTGTGTTACCCCATGTTAGTTAAAAAATGACAGAACCACGAACAGCAGGTGAGACACCTTTTAAAGACTTCTTGCTCTTTTTATTGATCAGCTCTGCACCTCTAATGGTATCTTTCTTCCTGTCCAGCAAGAGAAACTGAATGCACTTTGTGAACAGAAATGAGCTTGCTGTATATGTAACATCAACAGGGAAGATGACAAGAACTCACTCCATGCCCACTTCATTAGGTACACCTGTACATTAATACTAATATCTAACTAGCCAATCACGTGGCAGTAACTCAGTGCATAAAAGCATGCAAGCATGATCAAGAAGTTCAGTTGTGGTTCAGGTCAAACAACAGAATGGGGAAGAAATGTGATTCAAGTGACTATGACTGGGATTGTTGATGTCAAATGGGGTAGTTTAAGTATCTCAAAAATTGTTGACCCCCTGGGATTTTCAGCACAACAGTTTCTAGAGTTTACAGAGAATGGTGTGATAAACAAAAAACAGCTCAGCAGTACTGTAGGCAAAAGTGCCTTGTCAATAAGGAGGTAAAGAGGCCACTGCATGCATACGCAACCTTTCTCATAAATACAACCATTAATTCTAATGGTAGCTTGAGATATTTAACTCCAGATGGAATGAGGTTTGGTGTTGATGTGGTCGATAACGTCATGGAGGAATTCAGAATCCTTACAGCAATGCACAGAAGCTTTTGAATTAGAAATCTGAAACTCTATCCATCAACAGCAACAGGAACAGAAGGAGTCGACTCTGAATCTGAAGCCAACTTCTTGGCTAAACATTAAGCTTCAGAAGCTCTCTCAGCCAGAGTGGACAAAGACACAGGTGGGGCCACTTGGATAGGCAGCAAGATACGCATCATCCGCCGATCCTCAAAAGGCAGCGTGCAACATTGTAGTGTTTCATACCCATGCAGAACCACTCTCCCTGTGCTAGCTTGCTTACCTAACCCCACACAAGCTGTTCTCTCCCACAACTTGGCATCATCCACTTTCTTAAATAATTTTTTGAGTCATACAGCAGGAAACAAGCTCTTCAGCCCACTAAATCCATGCAAACCCTCAAGCACCTATTTTACAGAAATCCTACTCTCATCTCACTTCTCTGTTCACTATTTAAAAACTGCTTCAGTTTTGCCCATTGGCGAAAAAGGTAACTGTGCAGAGAATGTAGGTTGACGGTAACACAAGAGGTTCTCGGATGCTGGAAATTCAGATTAACTCGCATAAAACGCTGAAGAAACTCAGCAAATCAGGCAACATCTATATAGAGGAATAAACAGTCGACATTTTAGGCCAAGACACTTCATCAGGACTGGAAAGGAAGGGGGAACATGCCAGAATAAGAAAGTGGGAGTGGTGAAAGTGTACAAGCTGACAGGTGATAGGTGAAACCAAGCAAAGGGGAACGTGGGTAGGTGGGGAAGGTGGGGAATGAAGTGAGAAGCTGGGAGATAATAGGTGGAGAGGTAAAGAGTTAAAGAAGGAGGAATCTTATAGGAGAGGAGAGTGGACCATGGGCAAAAGGTAAGAAGGTTAACAGGATGTCATCACATATTGCCTTATGGACTTTCAGAACTAAAGTTGCAAAGTTGTGCTTAAGTTATGTAAAATGTTTGTGGGACCACAAATTACTGATTACACAAAATACACATTACTGAGCTCCTTATTTAGGGTACGGGGACCTTATTGGCTTTAATGTGTATGAAAGCTGCCAATTATAATTTTATATTTGCTATTGCACCCACATAAAACCATCTACAAGAATCTCTTGTGTTTATGAAGTAAAGATATAGGTGCAAATTTTTACAGTACAATAACATGAGAAGAAAGAGCTATAGAAAATTCAACAGAGAAAGCTCCAGTGTTGCAAAAATATGAAGGGTGAATGGCAAGTAGATCACAGAGATGAACAACAGCCATGTACTAATGGGGGAATCTCACATCACTTGCCAGCTTACTCCGCATTATATCTCAGTCTTATTGCATGATCAAATGAAAGGAAAGAGCTCACAGTCTGTCAGTGGAAATATGACACAACAGTCTTTTTCTGGGCAATTCATTGACAGCCTGCCCAGCGGGAGTACTGATATCCAAAATGCAAATGTTCTAGTTCTTCAGCTGTGGGCTTTGTGTTAGTGGAGAATGTAAATACCTTTCAAGAAAGGAGGCAAAATTTAAAACAGACACGGACTATGCATTTATAGATGACAAATTAAGTGGTGGGATAAAATGACTGGGTGATTGAAGTGAATCTGTTGAATTTAAAGCCTACATTAGAAAAAAAAATAACATGCACACCCCATGATTTTGTGAAGAATTTTACACTCATTGAAAAACATTTGTGTTCACCATTGCAAATTAATAAGTCTCAATACTCAGTGCTACTCCAGTAAAACAAAACCGGAATTTTTGGAGCTTTTTAACCATACCTAAAAATTGCTTAATTTTCACTGACAGGAGAATGACTGAAATTTTCTCATAAATAAAAAATACACAAGTTATAAACCTTATGCGTTCATTGTACAAGTGGGAACTGCACTTTGTGCCAGAAAATAAATTTGGCTCTTTTCGTTATTGAGGCTATCAGAAAAAATTGCTTGCACAATTAACGTCTACTTTTAAGAAGAAAAATCACCTGCAAAATTTTCCAGGCTGCATCATAATTGTGATCACCCCAATCATTCATACTGCATAATGAGTATTATTATTATTATTTCATAAATTAACAAGCATTGGTAATATCTATGCTTGGAGATGCAGAACAAACATAATGCAGGTCACGAACTACTATCAGGAAAAGCTGTAAAGATTCAGAGTACATAGTTTAAAACATAGTTATCATTAACGTGCAAATATAATACATTTTTGATCAAACCAGGTCCTTGTTTATTCAGAACATGAAAGTTGCAAGAGCGCGTCTTTTTTACAATTTATATTTCTAGCTTCCAGTTATGTTTCTAATTTCCAGTTAGTCCTGACGAAGGGTCTCGGCCTGAAGCGTCAACTGTACCTCTTCCTAGAGATATTGCCTGGCCTGCTGCATTCACCAGCAACTTTGATGTGTGTTGCTTGAATTTCCAGCATCTGCAGAATTCCTGTTGTTTGTATATTTCTAGCTTACTTAGTTTGTACACCAAAAAGGATGAGTTTATGAAAAATATCCATTGAGTGGTTATTTGATGTCACCAGAAACTAGTTTACTTTTAAAATAACTTTAGGCAAATTCAGAGAAAATTAAGCCCCCAGGATTCATGAACCTTTGCATTAAATAGGCATAACAATATAGTTTAAACTAGTACAATAATACTGATAAACCAATAGGAGGAAGGAGAAGGAGGAAAACGTGGTGGGGAAGGGGGAGTTTTCCTACAGGGTGTCATGATGATTTTTTTGTAGGTCCATTTCACTCGAGCATTATATTCCATTTATGTAACGGAGCATAAATACTTACCTTACCAGTCAAGTTTCACTTGTGAAGCATGAATCTTACTTTAAGTCTTGATTCAGCACATCCACGTTGCATTATAATGTTCCCTTTGAAATTGTTGAGAAATACTACATTGTGCAAAATGCAGGCTCTTTGTCATTTCTTCAGTTTGCCACAATTAATTATCAAATTATCCCCAATGCATTCAAGACACATTTCAATTAGAATTTACTGAAAAGTAGACGACCACAGCTGATTCTAGTCAGCCCTAATCCTAGGGGGACAGACTTCTTTCCCGCAAAGTTTAAAAAGCCCTCCATCTTCAGCGTTAATATGAAGCATTCGCCGACTCACTGACAATCTGCACAAAAGCCTTTATTCTGTTTTATGCCCCGTCACTATTCACCTACAATTGTCTATAAAACTGTCATATCTCAGCTCTCACCTCTACTTTCAATCACGATCTATAAATCATATTGACATAAAGTTGCGTCAATATTTACCAATCTTGTATTTTTTTCTAAAATAGAAAAAATATACTATTACAAGTCTTTAAAATACAGGTTTGGGAGTAAACCTAATGCTTGCTTCTTTTAGGCCCTTGTCTAGTACCAAGTGAAACCTAATTTCAGAGCTCCATTCATATAACCTGTTTACAGAAATCTATTCAAGCATGGTACTCCATGATAGTCTGATTTGCCTCTTGGTAAAGCCTGACACCCACTTGATTACTCCCCAACAACTTGGCCATAGTCCAGCCCACGATGTGTTGGGAAATCAGCACCTCATACGAGCAACCTACCACCCTATTGTGTAGCAGCCAACTGATAGGTCAATGAACAACCCCATTCTGACACCTCATTTGCACTGCTCTTATTCAACCCTCCTATATTAGAAGAAGAAAGTGTCGATGAATTTTTCCTAAATTAGCAAGTATGAATAAAATTTCAGTAATAGGATGGTCTGCAACACCAGGCAGATAAAGAGTTTAAGAGTCTAAAAAAAAGTCCACATATAGCAAAAAAAAGAGGAAAGGATAATTCATGATTACTTCAACATAGAAGGCAATTGTTTCAGAAATTCAGTATAATTTAAATGTTGACTTATGCTGCCAAACTGCAATTTTACTTCTGGACAATTAATTATTCACAATGCACAAAAGAAAATTATGCACAATAATAGGTAGATAATATTTTCCTTACTTAAAAAAAATGATGTTGTCAAAACCAGCCAAGCTACAGATGTATTTAAAGTCTTGTGAAGTTCTGTGAAATATGGAAAGCACACACTCGTGATCCATTCAACTTTGAAAGCTCAGAACAAAAACACACAAGATACCAATGGTCATGCACCCTATCGTTCATTTAAAACTTCATCATCATGTATTTTTTTCTCTATTTCTTGCTTATACTGTAAAACTGAACACTGACAGGAAAGATGAAATCAGCTCAGACATACTTGCCACTCACATTCCTGTACAAGGGTTGGCCTCACAGTAGGCATATCCCTTTGCCAAAGGAATCCTGCACTTGGAGTTGGAGTTCACAAAGCACTGGACTTGGGGCCATCCAAAATTTCAGTAATAGGATACCAAAATTGTTTCAAACTTCTGTCTAAATTTTCTAGCCAAACTGCAGTCTGATATTGGTTATAGAGAAAAAAGAAATTCAGATCTATGGCCCTTGATAAAGTCATCTATCAGAAATAAACACAGGTATACCACATCAGGCAATGGAGAAACTCCACTTACATAGATTTCTCGACAAGCTTGTTTTGGGAAATTTTTAAACCCAGCAATGAGCGCCCATCAATACCTGGCTGGCATGCGATTCCCTCAAACTGGCTTTGTTAAATCACATCCAGTTTACTGTCAATGACCTTATGTTCCACAACATTATGGGGAAACATGCAACATTATGTTCCCCAGTGATAAGATGGACCTTGTACGTCATTTGACCTTGTACCTTATTGTTTCCTTGCACTGCACTTTCTCCTTGGCTGCTGAATTTTATTTTGCATTGTGTTATTGTTTTATCTTGTTCTACCTCAATGCACTGTGTAATGATTTGATCTGTATGAACAGTGTACAAGACAAGCTTTTCACTGTATCTTGGAACATGTGACAATAATAAACCAGTTCCAATTCCACATTATGTAGCTTATTTCTTCATTGAAAATAGTAAACCTGAGGAGAGGTGAGGAAGGATATTGTCTTCTGGCCTCTTAGCATATAATTAAACACCTCTCCATTCTGGCCAGATCAAATTGGCTGGATAAGTAGCAGAAGACACAATTCTAATAAAGACTCATAGGATCAAGTAAACTAACGTGAATACGATGTTCACTGGATGACACTACAAAAATCAAACCAGTTTTTGTCAGTACATTTTATGGCCTCTACTCATTATGTTTAAGAAATTAATTTACATGACACCAGATTCGTATACTTTCCGATTTAGAAGAGACATAGTGACTTTTGAAATGTTGTACTCAGTTACATTACGCAATTTTAACTCTGCACAATAACTGAGGCTTTGAAGTCAAATCAAAGTCACAGCAGTGGAACTGGGAATTTTTGTAGCTCTCATTGTGACTCAGCAATAACCCTTTGGCCTGCCACAGAATGAAATCACACATGGATTTAAAATGTTATCCTCTTGAGTCGTTGCTACCAGAAGTTTTTTTTTATTGAAAATCCTTCTTGGACCTGTTCCAGATACACTAAGGAATCATAAATAATATTTTAAGGCACACAATTTAAATCCAAAAGGAATTAATTTTTTCTGGAATTAAGAAATATATTAATACGTTTTTTTCAAGTCCTCAGTGATTCTGCTAAAAGTTTTATTACTGTTAGCATATTATTTTGTGAATTTGGTTGAGTATTTTTTAATATATACAGGCTTATCTTAACCCAAAAAAAACTAACTAACTAGTGCATTCTTTGGTTCAAGCAAGCAGAGAAAATAACAATAAAATCTATGGATGGTAACTCCTAATTGCACAAGTGACAGGTTTTCGAGTGCGGAATTAACTAAATGATTTTGTTACTTGACAATGAGCTGAGTAATAACCAAATCTAACTCTGTTCCCACAACACGGTTCCAGCTGAGTGTCTACTTTGATTAGGAATGAGAAGGGAAATTGTTACCCGCAACCTAAAACAAGTTTCGGCATATTAAAACTTCAATCCTAATTTCATATTTCAGTTGCAAGGATAACTAAAAATCTAATTTACTTGAAAATAAAATGAATTTATTTTGAACTAAGATCCAAAATTAATTTAATAACCATTATACAAAAGTAACTTATCTATACAGCTAAAAACACATTTTGCATTGGAATTTGTTGCAGAGATTTTATTCTCACAAATAACACTGGAAGATACAATAACTGAAAAACATTTGGGATCAGTGCTAGATATCTGCACAATAATTTTGAGGGGATCAAGAAAAAGTTCATTCTAAATGTTTCAACTTAAAACTGTTCAGAAACAATCCAAAAAAACTCAGATGTAAGATTTAAGGGGGAATAAAATGTCATCTTTTATCACTTTAACAACACATATTTAATATTTTTCCCTTATTTTTCTATTTTTTCTTGGTTGTCCTTCCTGTGTCGTAATTTATTCTCCTAAAATTTAACAACCCTTCAAAAGAAGCGAATTACAGGACATTTCATATTAGCAGCAGTTTTATACAGAAATTCAAAACTGTTCAGATGTTATAACCCTTCATCAAAAGGACATCTCATTGTTTATTATAAAAGGGATTCATCTCTAAAGATCACAGGATTTATTAGCTCCCTGTACAAAAACACAGATTTAATTTTTGAACTCCAAAAAGACAATATTTTCATGAGGTTGCACAGAGCAATAAAATATGCTGATATATATTTACTACTGTTGAGCTTATATTTGCGGAATATATGTTTAACCGTGCTCTGACCGGAGGGAAAATGTAAAGTGGATGAGAAATACTACTTTAATTCAGCAATCTCAGAACAACTCCTGGTCTAAAGATTAACCAACTTCTATATATATGGCAAACAATGCCAAACATTTATCCATGTTCTGTTCAGTATCTTGTGTAAAGCATCAAATTTTAAAAGGATAGTAACCCAATTTTTTTCTTAATGAGTTGAGAGATCTCCGGTTGGGAAAGAATATTACCAATGCAGCTGCATGAACATGCTGAGCAATTTAATTGACTGACTTCTGGAACCAGTTACTGAAATAATCTAGTCATCTAATATTTAAGAGATCTAGTCCATCAAATGTTTTAAAGATACAATTGAGATAAAATGTCAACAATTATTTTAGCTCAGTGAATTCATTAAATGTACAGGAACCAACATGAAGAAATTTATAATATTTCCTCTTCCACATATTTGACATTTTTTTATTTACATCAGTGACTATTAATCAAGTTCATGATTAAATCAGATGATTTATTGATCATGTTACAGTTAATTATATTCAAATAAGGTTTTTTACGTATTTATGATGCATCAATACTTACTGATTTTTTGAGATTAAACATAAACCTGTAACTATGACATTGGTCTTCAAATCATGCAATTATTC
This sequence comes from Mobula birostris, assembly GCF_030028105.1. Lineage (NCBI taxonomy): Eukaryota > Metazoa > Chordata > Chondrichthyes > Myliobatiformes > Myliobatidae > Mobula > Mobula birostris. Next base: position 46,084,125 of record NC_092393.1, on the reverse strand, counting down.
AGAAAGCCTTTAGTTGTCCAGTTTGCCTATTTGCTGAATATTTGATAGAAATATTTAAATAAACATTGTGACATGTTTTTAGCTAAAGCAGCCAATAATGATAAATCACAAAGCAATACACAGCCCTCTTGTTGTGCTCCAACTGATTTACACACAGTATTGCCAATACATAAAGAAATGGAAGATTGAAAGGTAGCAAAGATACATTAAAAAGAGTAAATTTTTGACCATAAATCATTTTGGTCAGAGAAAGTATTTTCTTTAAAACAAATTATTTCTTCTCAGTCAAAAATCAAGGATTTTTTTGTCATAGAGTTGTAAATTTATGAAGAAATCTCTATTGCCATAATACCAGATGGCACTAAGAGGTCACAATCAATGATCTCATAACATGCAGAATATGAGAGAAGGGAAGCAGATCAGCAGATCCTCTTGATCATTCTTCCTACAACTTTCGGATCCCGGACTGCTTTTAACAAATTAGTATTGTATAACAATCTAACAATTGCACAATAGCATAGAGATGCTAATTAATTAGGATTAACTCAGATACCCAGATTACAGTACTAAATAATTCATTCAGTTTCACACACCAACCCTGACAGTATTTATCAAACATAACACATTCTACCATATACTTTTCTTACTATTTTGGATTGAAAGCTGCATTGCAAATATATTTTTAATGCAGGTATTTAAATGGGAATGCACAAATACTTATCTCAGAAAGAGAAAGGTTGGAGAAAACAGATACTTTTATTTGCTTAACAGCAATACTAACAGTAACAAAAAATCTCCTCTACAGTATGAGACACTTTCCATGAATGTGCAGATCCATTCAAATTATTTTGTTTTAAACAAAGCAACATCATTTCCTCTTACCATTGATGCACTGTGTGGATCATTCAGCAGAACACCACTCAGAACGAAGATAATGGAGCTTCCTACGACTGACTAAAAACTCAGATCAATAAACTCTAAATTCATTGTAAAAGTAGCTGAGCATCAGCTGTATTTTCCATCGTGTTGAGAAAGGCCAAAGTTGTACGGTATTAAAAACAAAAGGGGCCATTTCTGTGACACAGGTGCCTGTGAGGGCTGAGGAGCCTGCCTGTGCAGGCAGGTGAATCATTGGAAAACCACGAAATGTGCCTAAACTACTTGAAGATTGTCTACATCTCCTTATATAAAGCTTATTCCAAAGCCAGAAGAAGATGTACACTATTAACAGAAGTCCAAGGACACGTTTTCTTAGGCTCTATTCATAACTGCAAAGCATGCAAACAACATAGCAATTGTTCTCTCAAATGTCACCTTTCTTGGAGGCCGTTTTCCCCACAAAACTCTTGCTTTTTCATATAAAGCAACACACTACCTCAAATCTCTCCACTGAAACAATTTACATAAAATATTCTCGTCTGGCCAAAACAATTTGGCTCTGTTTTAGTGCATTCCAAAAACCTGTTCTTATCCGTCTTCAGTCGATTCAGTAGCAGGCCAATGACACAAAGCCCATATTCAGCAGGATCTATGGAAGGCCCATTTTTGATTGCCATGTTATCAACAGCATCTGAAGAAAACAAAGAAGTCAAAGAAAAGTCCCCTGCTCTCACAGACCAACCTAATATACATAATAAAACTACCCCAAAAATATATTTTAACTCAGTCAACTGTTTCATTAAAGTTTAATTTTCCATCTTGGTACATGGTTGAAGAGTTCCAGTCATTACCAAGTATTTCATCTGTACGTCCCTCTGGGTGATTAGATGCTTGGAAACTTAAAACAGTCTTCTTCAAATTTATCAGACATCAGTACTAATAGATCATTGCACTCAAATTGAATAATCAGCAATTTATCTTTGAATTGACAAAACATTGAATGAATGCAGTAAGAATAATGTTGAAGAGGTAGAAAACATGCCCTGACCTTCAATAATTGATTCAAGAATGATTTTACTACTGTTAGCTGTTAATATTGAAGAAACTGCAGAGTGTATTATTAAATGGGAATCAGCAAGAGTTATATATTCAGAATTTCAAAGGCTGATATGTCAAATAAGGATTACTGTTGAAATAACACTAATGGAATGTCAATACTTTGGTATTACTTTTGGTTCAATTTGAGGGTATTGTTTCTGTAATTATTGGCATTCCACAAAATAGATTATTTTTGGTAATTGAAAATACAATTTTACAAGTGAGATGCATCAACTTTCAACCTCCACGAAATGCAATTAGATCAAAATCAGTAATAATAATTATAAACGACTTCAGGCTTATCAAAATGCTCACTTTCTTTAATGTGGTTGCATCCCAGCCCCAACCACAATGCTATTCTTTTACCACTAACCAGTGCAAATTGGAATAGTCACATGTCCATAGAAGTATTTTGAAATCCATGTATAAACTGTCTTAATGCATTATAAATGAAAATTTAAGTTCTACATGGTTACCAATAATCACCAGCACTGAGTTTCATCGGTTAAAAAAATTCTTGGCAGACTTTCAAAATTATTTTTCTTAATTTGATTTTTAATCAGTTAATTTTTTTAAAAATTCTGAGTATTCAGGGCAAATGTAGGCATTTGGAAAACAAACTAGCTAGTCAATTCAATGCAGAAGGTGTTTAAGGATTTAACAGTTTCTCAGAAGCACAGTGTCCACAGAGCCTTCCTAGTCAGCATATACTGTATATGACTGATCTCAACATGGCTGTGAGAAAGCACAGAGATGATTGAGAATGGAAATTAAAGGGCGTGGCCAACTTTGAGAAAACACACAGAAGGAAATAATACTGTGCTTTCCTTGTAAAGGTAAACTGTGCAAGATGGATTCAAATCTTTTAGTTATCTGGTGAACCTGCAACTGTGGAAATGGAACACACATAGCTCCAGGTGACTGAAGATATAAATTAATTGAAAAAGTTTACAAGATACTATATATCTTTGGGGTTCTAACTTCTTTTCTGTCATTCATTCTTTGGATCTTCTTTTCACTATCTTGGAGATATCTGTGAAGAGTAAGAATTTCAGGTTGTAAACTGTATACACTGTGTGATATTAAGTTGAACCACTGTTATGTTTTTTGTCAATCATTCTCAAGTAAGACCATGACATACTGTCTATAGTGCTGTGATCCATGGTGATGGATGATGAAACCAATCTGGGCTCAAAGCTTCCTTTCCAGAATCAGCGCTTCAGGATTTTTCAGATTCTCTTTGCTTCCTCCATTCTACCTTTTTATGCAGGTAGACCAAACAGGACAATCCAAAACTTGTTATTTCAAGTGGGGTATGGGTCAATGTTGAAGCTCTTTAGGGATGTACTAAGGGACTTTTTGAACCTCTGTTTCTGTCCACCACATTCTCAAATACTCTTAGTCAGCTGTTCAGAAAGCAGAATGGATAAAAAAGGCAAAGATGTCCTGATATGTTCGTGGAAAAGAGGGTAAATGTCTGAGGGCATTTCACCAGACAGAATGCAGCAATTCAAGAAATAGGTCACCAAATCTTGTCAAGGGCATTTAGCGATGGGCAATAAATGCTGATATTGCCAGAAAGATAAATGAATAAAAATATACAATAAAACAGCAAAGTTAAAATAAAGACTTTGGGATCTTTGATTCCTGGATGTCAATTATGTTCCCTTTGAGGTTTATCTTCTTAAATGCATTTATTTGTTTGTGGCACTGTAGCCTAGCGGTTAACATAATGCTTTACGCCAACTGCTTGTGAGGGGCTTGTACATTTTCCCTGTGACAGCGTGGCTTTCCTCTGGATGCTCCAGTTTCTTCCCACGTTCCAAAGACATACGGGTTAGGGTTAGTAAGTTGCAGGTATGCTATTTTAGAAGCACAGTAACACTTGTGGGCTGTGCACCCCTCCCCCCTCCCACAGACAACCCTCAGACTGCACTGGTTGCTGATGCAAACAGCACCTTTCACTGTACATTTTGATTTTTCTATGTACATGTGACATCTTGAAAGCTAATCTTTAAAATAAAGCTAACCTTTGTTTAAAAAAAAAATCTCATTTTCTGGCCAATAAATTTCTTCCAAATTCCTCATTTGCTTCTTGATGATTATGTTATAGTGATGGCCTCTACTTTTAAATTTTTCCACATCTGGAAACATTCCAAGTGTCTGCTCCATTGAAATATTTTATCATTTCAAAGGCCTCGATTAAGGCATTACTCAGTTTTCTCTTTTCAAGAAAAAAAAGAGACCCAAGTTCTGTTCTTGTTAAGTATTTAACTTCACATTTATCAAAACATTCCTGTAAATATTTAATGTATCATCTCTGATGCCCCTCTATTATTTTAGAAATATGGCTATTAAAACTGTACACATTAATCCATGTGTAGTGTAAACAAGATCAAAAAGTCCTTACTTTTCAATTCTATCCTCTAGAAATTAAAAAACGCAAACAACAGGAATTCTGCAGATGCTGGAAATTCAAGCAACACACATAAAAGTTGCTGGTGAACGCAGCAGGCCAGGCAGCATCTCTAGGAAGAGGTGCAGTCGATGTTTCAGGCCGAGTCCTGACGAAGGGTCTTGGCCTGAAACGTCAACTGCACCTCTTCCTAGAGATGCTGCCTGGCCTGCTGCGTTCACCAGTAACTTTTATGTGTATGGTCTCTAGAAATTAACCTGGTTTTGCCATATCCTTAAAAATTTGTCTCTTAAACCAAAGAAATTCTATTAAATCAATATAACCATATTGTGACTAAATCCTGGATGCAAGCAACTTTAAACTGATTACAACAAAAATAATTTTAACCTTCCTGTAATTAGTGAATCACTGCTCTAAAATTAGGACTTCATGATTCAGTAAGCCATTAGCCTAGATGGTATTGTCAATGTCTACTGTCATTACACCAGGAAATTAAAAGTAACTTTGGAAACTCCAGTGCACACGTAATAACAGGTTGCCATAGTTAGAGATTCCACACTCCTACACAGGTGCACCGTTTGCTGCAATCAAAGAAAATCCCTACAACTGACAGAAATTGAAGATATATACTAATTACCTTTTCTGTAAAACCACTCCTGAATAGTTGAATGACGTTCTTTAATGGAAAATTAAGTCACGATAACTGCTTAGCAAGTAAACAGGTCCTAAAATCTTTATCATGCACTGAATTGCAATTCACTCAGATAAATATTTCAAAGCATATTTTAATATTATAAAATGAATTAATTTGCCAGCAGAAGTTCTACTTTGATACAATGTGTATTTCCCAAAGTTTATTCAAGGCTCTGCAAACTGTCTAAACTTATTTCAAATGTAAAGTCTTCAACCTCAACCTCAAACATTAACTCCACTCCTGCTGCTGTCTGCATGGAGTTTGTATATTGTCCCCATGACCGCGTGGGTTTCATCCCGGG